>NC_087436.1:70750632-71350632 GCF_036321535.1 Camelus dromedarius
GTAAGACTCAAATGTAGCAGGGAAGACCAAGGATGGGAATGGGGAATGGAGAGCTGAGAATGGATATTAACAGGATTTGTGTATATATATAGAACCCACTCCCACCTTGGCTTGATGTCAGCCTAATGCCTTTGCTTTGGGTTTAAAAAAAAAAAAAAAAAAAAGAGGCTTCTTCTCTATGACAACTGAAGAAATTGCCTTGGAAGAAATTGGGAACTCCTGTTAAAAAATTGGAAGATAATGTTTATGAACGCTCTCAAAATACAGAATCAAAAATAAAAGAAAAATACACAAGAAAAGGCAGAGGGTATCAATATAATATAATACAATAAAGAAAATTTCTCAGAAATGAATGTTGTTACACATCATATACAAATCTGAACAAATAATTTAAAACATGTGCATAGCACTGTTGGATTTCAGATTACCAAGAATAAAAATTTCAGAACACAAGAATAAAAGAGTATCTTAAAATTGTCCAGAAAAAGCAGCCACATACAGAGAAATAATAACCAAGGTGATGCCAATCTTTTTAATAGCAAAAGTTGATACTAGAAGATATTAATGCAATGTCTTAAAAGAAACCTCTGGAGGAAAATAATTTTAAACTGAATATTGTAGACCCTACTAACCTACCAAACAAGTGTAAGGCAGAATAAACTATTTAAAAGTCATCAAGTTCCAAACAGTTTATCTCCAGTTCACCTGTTTCTAGGACATTACTTAAGACGGTACCTCACTATAAGGGATTTAATTGAGACAAAGAGTCAAGGTAGCAAAAAGCAATTGATCCAACCTTATTGAACAGTCAAGTCACAGAATAACAAGTCTACATTAGGCAGAGACCAATCAAAACTAAAGAGGAAAGGCAGAGGGCTTTGGGAGAAGACAGAAAAAGTACTCCATGGAATGGTTAAAATGACTGGAAAACTTGAGTATAAGATAAAGGCAGGCATTATAAAAAAGGGCAATTCAAAAATTCTGGAAAAACCAAAGCTGCACAAGAAAGTCACGGTCCAAATACTAAGAAACCAGTCCAAATTGGAATAGAAGTTAACAGATATCAAGGAAAAGAATGCACTACACTCTTAGAAGGAGTTTGCATCTGGAAGATATTAGACATACGGTGAAGAAGGCATATGTTTATTTTCCCAAATTGAAAACAAAAGCAATCAGAAACTTCAGGAAAAATAAATACTGTATGAGCAGCAAATCGTCAAAATATGTAGTAGTCTTAGGTTTTAAATTATTGATAGAATGTAAAGGAAGAGAATTTTCTTGAATTTGACATTCTCCTTTGAAAGTATATTGGATTTATAATTATACCCCACCCCTTGGTTCTACTAGAATATTAACATAGCCACCACGCAATGTGTTTGGAAGAACTGACAAATTTTAACTTTGGCTTAAATAGTCTGGGGTTAGGCAGCTTCCGGCTTTTGTTCAGTGTCTAGATACTCTCAGGGCTGGCATCCCTGTGATTCTCTTGGTTGTTTCATTCATATTCACAAGAGAACTGTTACACTTTCAGTCATCATATCAAAGCAGGAAGAAGCAGGAAAGGCTTTCTTAGCTGGGCTTTGCCTTCACATTTGGGGAAGGAAGCTCTGCCAAGCAGACTTCCCCTATTTCTTGGGTAGGTCTGAAATACTGCCCACATTTAGATCTACCACTCACTAAAAGGAATTTGATTAGCATCTCCTGGGGCAAGGGTTGGGGTCCTTCCTTCCTGAGCTCAAGGTATCTCAGTCAACTATCTGAACAAATTGAAGTTGGTGTCAGGGGATGGGAAGAATGGATATTGAAAGGTGCAATAGCATGGTGATACGCTCTGTTTTGAAAACAAGTATTCTCCAGGCTCTGTCTTTTACCCCATTTCACCTGACCTTGAATGTCAGGCTGACCTGGTGAAAATTTAGCTTAGTCAGGAAATCTCAAACGTTGCGTGCGACTCAGAGAATTATCCAGGGGGTGCAGTAGCTAAGCATTAGCCACTGTGGAGCTTCAATTATTGATTAGGTTTCTCAGCTGGCAGACACAATTGCTCACTTTGGGCAGAACGACAAGTAACTATGAATTAGTGGATTAGTGACTATATATAAGCTGTTTTTAAAGGATCAGCTTTTTGAAGGGTGAGACTGTGATTAGAGGCTATGATTAGAAAACTGCTGAGTGTATTTTTGATGCCATGATACATATCCTCATACTAAATATGCAATTTAATACAAAAATGTATCTTTTTATATAATGCTTCTAGAATGCCATGCAAGCTGACATCATTATGCATACAAGTTGGGTTTAACACTTCAGTATCTTAATTATTTATTATCTGAGATGGGAGGCTTGAGTCTTCTATTAAGAAGCTGCAAAATGATGCTGTTGAGTTATTTATGAAACTTTGTGAAGGGTAACACTGGCAGGCTACTTTTTTTTTCTTTTTTGTGTGCAATGCTTAAGATTAATCAAACATATTTCAGACTTTGAACAGCTGAGTATGTGGGTAACTTATATGGAAAAAAGAGTAAAGTACAATGGTTAAGTGTCAGAGCTTTGGAGTCAGCTTTGAACTCCTATCTTGCAAAATCTTCTGAGTCTCAGTTTCCCATTTCTACATAGAGGTAGTAACAGTGTAGTACCTATCCTTATGTTGGGTGGAATGAGGAATAAGAAAAGAAGTGTAAGATATGTAAGATATTTAGTACAGCACCTGTCAAAAATAATACCCCTTTGATTTCTATTTCAGCAATTCAAAATTTATAATTATTTGAATAAAGCTGGCAATAAACTGCATTTTTGCATGATTGCTAAAAAGTAGATTCCAAGCAAATTAATGTTTTTCTGAAGATTTTCATGGAGAACTTCTAAACTATTTGAGAATTAACTGATTTCTAACATGTAAGAGCAATTTCAGGATGACTATCCCTGTAGAAACAATTAATAGACTAATTATAAAACTTCCCTAACTATTTGTTAAAGTATAGTCCCTGAAAACCTCCTCTGGACAATTATTATTTTTTTTAATTGAAGTACAGTCAGTTACAATGTGTCAATTTCTGGTGTACAGCACAATGTCCCAGTCATGTATATACATACATATATTCGTTTTCATACACTTTTTCATTAAAGGTTATTACAAGATATTGAATATATTTCCCCATACTATACAGAAAAAAATTTAATCTATTTTTATATATAGTGGCTAACATTTATAAATCTCAAACTCCCAAATTTATCCCTTCTCACTCCCTATTCCCCGGTAACCATAGATTGTTTACTATGTCTGTGAGTCTGTTTCTGTTTTGTTGATGGGCTTTTAGTGTTCTCTTTTTTTCTTTTCTTTTTTTTTAGATTCCACATATGAGTGATACCTTATGGTATTTTTCTTTCTCTTTCTGGCTTACTTCACTTACAACAATGATCTCTAGTTCTATCTATGATGCTGCAAATGGCTTTATTTTATTCTTTTTATGGCTGAGTAGTATTCCATCATATAAATATGCCACCACTTCATTATTCAGTCATCTCTTGATGGACATTAAGGTTGTTTCCATGTCTTGGCTATTGTATATACTGCTGCTATGCACAGTGGGGTGCATGTTTCTTTTCAAATTAGAGTTCCCTCCAGATATATGCCCAGGAGTGGGATTGCTGGATCATATAGTAAGTCTATTTTAAGTTTTTTGAGGAATCTCCATACTGTTTTCCACAATGGCTGCACCAAACTGCATTTCCACCAGCAGTGAAGGAAGGTTTCCTTTTCTCCACACCCTCTTCAGCATTTATTGTTTGTGGACTTTTGAATGATGGCCATTCTGACTGGTGTGAAGTGATACCTCATTGTAGTTTTGATTTGCACTTCTCTAATAATTACTAATGTTAAGCATTTTTTTCATGTGCCTATTGGCCATTTGTGTGTCTTCATTGGAGAATTGCTTATTTAGGTCTTCTGCCCATCTTTGGATTGGGTTATTTGGTTTTTTTGTTATTAAGTTGTATGAGACATTTATATATTCTGGAAATTAAGCCTTTGTCAGTTGTATCATTTGCAAATATTTTCTCCCATACCATAGGTTGTTGTTTTGTTTTGCTTATTGTTTCCTTTGCTGTGCAAAAGCTTATGTTTGATTAGGTACCATGTGTTTATTTTTGCTTTTATTTCTATTGCCCGGGTAGACTGCCCTAGGAGAACATTGCTAAGATTTATGTCAGAGAATGTTTTGCCTATGTTTTCTTCTAGGAGGTTCATTGTGTCTTTTCTTACATTAAGTCTTTAAGCCATTTTGAGTTTATTTTTTGTGTGGTATGGAGGAGAATTCTAACTTTATTGATTTACATGCTGTTATCTAGCTTTCTCAACATGACTTGCTGAGGAGACTGTCTTTTCTCCATTGTATGTTCTTGCCTCCTTTGCCAAAGATTAATTGACCATAGGTCTATGGGTTTATTTCTGGGCCCTCTATTCTGTTCTATTGACCCATATGTTTGTTTTTATACCAATACTATGCTGTTTTGATTACTGTAGCTCTGTAGTATTGTCTGAAGCCTGGGAGGGTTAGTCCTCCAGCTTCGTTCTTTGTCTTCCATATTGCTTTGACAATTCTGGGTCTTCTGTGATTCCATGTAAATTTTAGGATTATTTGTTCTAGTTCTGTGAAAAATGTCATGGGTAATTTGATAGGGATCTCATTAAATCTGTAGATTGCCTTGGGCAGTATGGCCATTTTAACAATACTAATTTTTCCAATCCAAAAACATGAGGTATCTTTCCATTTCTTTAAGTCATCTTTAATTTCCTTAGTCAATATTTCATAGTTATCCATGTATGTCTTTCACCTCTTTTTTCAGATTTATTCCTAAGTATTTTATTGACTTGGAAGTGATTTTAAAAGGGATTGTTTCTTTACTTTCTTTTCCTGCTATTTCATTGTTAGTGTAAAGAAATGCAACTGATGTCTGTATGTTAATCTTGTATCCTGCTACCTTGCAGAAATCTTTTGTCAGCCCTAGTAGTTTTTGTGTGAAGCTTTTACGGTTTTCTATATATATATATATCATGTCATCTACATACAGTGACAATTTTACCTCTTCTCTTCCAAGTTGGATCCCTTTTATTGTTTTTTTCTTGTCTGATTGCTGTGGCTAGGACTTCCAAGACTAATGTTAAATAAAAGTGGTGAGAGAGGGCATCCTTGTCTAGTTCCACATTTTAGTGGAAAGGTTTTCAGTTTTCCACTATTATTATGTTGGCTGTGGGTTTGTCATAAATATCTTTTATTATGTTGAGATATGTTCCCTCTAAACCCACTTTTGGCTAGAGTTTTTATGAAAAATGAGTGTTAAATTTTATCAAATGCTTTTTCTGCATCTGTTGAGACAATCATGTGATTTTTGTCCTTTCTTTTGTTGATGTCATGTATCACATTTATTAATTTGGGTATGTTGAACCATCGTTGTGTCCCTGGGATGAATCCAACTTGATCATGGTGTATGATATTTTTTATGTGCTGTTGGATTCTGTTTGCTAACATTTTGTTGAACATTTTTGCATCTATATTCATCGATGTTATTGGCCTGTAATTTTCCTTTTTGATAGTGTCTTTGGTTTTGGTATCAGTGTGATGGTGGGTTCATAGGAGTGTTCCTGCTGCTTCAATCTTTTGGAATAGTTTGAGAAAGATCAGTATGAGTTCTTCTTTGTATGTTTGGTAATAGAATTCCCCAGTGAAGCCATCTGGTCCTGGACTTTGGTTTGTAGGAAGGTTTTTTTATTGCTGATTCTATTTCATTCCTAGTGATTGGTCTATTCAAGTGGTCTATTTCTTCTTGATTCAGCCTTGGTGGAATATGTTTCCAGGAACTTGTCCATTTCTTCTAAGTTGTCCATTAGTTTCCATCTATACTTCCATCTGGATATAGCAGAATTCATAGCAGAGAGAAAATAGAGCACAAGAGAACCAATGATGGCTATTAAAGCTTCTGTTCCTGTTTCATTGCCCCAAGCGAGTCACATGACCACGTTTAGGTCAACAGTGAGAGACCTATAATCCTCCCTCAGGGAAAGCAGCAAATGGAGCACTACAAAACACAATCTGGCACCTCTCCAAACTCATTCACAAATATTTGCTTCCCTTCCTTCTGCACACAAAATATACTCAGCTCCTTCTCAGAAGAGGAAGTGCTGAAAGTCCAGGAGTAGCGTCAAGATGACAGTAAATAATTTTGTGGTTGTCTTTGCTGTATCAGGTCTGAGGGTGCTCTCGCTTCATCAGGGACTCCACACACCCACAATCCAGTGATGAAAGAGAGTGAGGCAATAGGCATAAGAAGCTGGCTGGAATCAAATACATTTAAAAAGCCTCATTCTGAGAGTTTTATACTAGTTGAGACTAAATATGATGGTGGTTGTTTTTGACCAAAAATGACCCGTTGGGTCGCCAATATTCCATGTAGAGGAAGTAGGCAGAGAAAGCTGCTTTAGTGCCAAGGAGGACATATACTCCAATGTCCTCTTTGATTGTGGCAAAGAAGGATATTGTGGAAAGAAAAGCCTTCCAAAGGGTAGAGTAAAGAGCCCAGAGGATACAGACTGGGAGTTTATTCTCTGGGAACAGAAGAGGGGTCTAATCAAGGAGTATTCCTCAGCCTCAGAGGAAGGGCAGTTCTTAATACATTCACCCAATGTGATTTCAGAATTGCTTCATGCCTCTTACTATTTCCTTTCTTTGTGAAAGGAAATATTTGTTGCAATTGTCCTATCATTATTAAAATAGATATATTCTACATGAGTATCGCATACTGACCAATTGTGCCACTGGAGCTCCTAGATAAATATATTCTACACAGAAAAGTAAATGAACAAACTACAATTATATGCATTAATGTGTGTTGTGTCCGTGTGTCCTAGAGAAATGGGGCCAGTAGTACGTGAAGAGAGAGAAAGAGGGAGAGAAAGGGGAGGAGAGAGAGGGGAGGAGAGAGAGGGGAGAGAGTGATTATGAGAGATTGGCTCTTGTGATTATGGATGCTGGAGGCTGACAAGTCCTGAGACTGGTGGGGTGCATTGGTTGGCAAGCTGGAGACCCTGTAGAGTCAATGGTGTAGTTCCAACCCAAGTTTGAAGGCCTGAGGACCAGGAGAGCTTATGGGATAGTTCCAGACTGAATGTAGGCAGGCCCAAGACTTAGGAAGAGCCAGTGTTTCAGTTCGAGTCTGAAGTCAGGAAAACAGCAGGAGCAACAGTAATATACCAGCTCAAGGGTATCAGGAGGGAGGCATTCCCCTTACTCCTTAGAGGATCAGCTTTTTGTTCAATTCAGGCCTCAGCTGATTGGGTGAGGCCCACCCACACTAAAGAGGCGGCCTGCTCTACTCAGTCTACCAGTTCAAATGTCAGTCTCATCCAGGAACACCCAGAATAATGTTTAACCCAATGTCTTAGCACCCCATGGCTCAGTCAAGTTGATATATAAAATTAACCATCATAATCAATAAGAATCAGTCTCTCAAATAGTATGTTGAAATAAGGAATCAAGTTACAAATAATAGATTGGTATAACTCTGTGTATATACATTTTTGAAAAGGCAAAATAAACTATATTTTCAGGGATATGTTTATATAGTATATATAGTGGTGAGAAAAGCCTAAAAATCAGAATATAATTATCTGTAAGAATAAGGAAAAGGAATATTAATCAGTGGTTTCCTCCTATAGTAGTGGCCATTTCTTAATCTTGGTGTAGCTATATAATTTATAATTATTTTTAAAAAATAAATACATATTTGTTACATATGTACATATATTCTTTATATATATTCTCCATATATACACACATACATATGCACACAAAAACATATGTGTATGTGTATCTCGTACATATTCGTTATGTATTTTTTTTTCACAACAAAAAATGAGAAAAAAGTGGTTACTGCAAGTTCTGATGGTGTTGACTTATGGGACTGACTGTAAGTTCAGCTAACTAGACCGCTTATATTGGAACCCCACCCCCCACCCCCCGCCAAACTGTCACTGCCTGTGGGTCTTTTCTTGTGTTCTGCAGTTTATCCAAGAAGAAATTTTCTAATTTGGCTGACAGTGTCCTCAGCGACAAGTAAGGACAGAGGGCTAGGAGGTCTCAAATTGCCATGCAGAACCTTTCATTTCATTCTGTTGTTTTTAGTATGATGCTTCCTCAACTGAAGCTACAGTTCCCAAGTCCAGAGTTCTTTTGGCTGAACTTCTCTGGAGAACAGTCCCCCGGTCTTAAGCTGCTGTGGGAGGGAAAACTTCCTGGATAACATGGCGTGGGAGGGGCACTAGGGATCAAACAGCTAATCATATGGCCCTGTGTCCATTGCCCTCTTTTTCACTCACCTACACTCCCATCTTCAGAGAGAACTTGGGCCACCCTTCCAAGTTTTCTGGGGTTCTGAGGTACACACTGGCTTGCTTCTGTTTTCCTGCCACTGCCGGTTTACCTTTCATTTTTCTCCATCTGTTAAGACACTTTCCAGTTGGCCCCCTGCTTTCCAGCTTCCATTCTTTTTTGGCTTTCATCTCTTTTATTTTCCTCATTTTTGTGTTTTCATCTTAGCTTATAAACACACTACAAAAAATCCACATCCAGTGTCCATATCTTAGTTACTAAAACCAAGAAACCAAAAACTAAAAAACAAAACTATTCTCCAATAAAACATGAGAGGGTTCACTGGGAAAATGGCTGATTCGAGGTCTGGTTCATGAATAATGCGTCATGACCCTGTAGCATCTGATTGTGCCAAAAAGCAAGGAAGGGCTAAAAGAATGTAATTATGGGGGTCTGGCAAAAGGACACAGTAGCTGACCTGAAAGAGCTCCCAAAGACAAAGTTGGAACAGTCTGAAGAACAAAATAAATTATGTAGTGCTGGATAATAACCCAAAGTGTAAAATAAATAAACATGAGTCCAAATTGAAATATATAAATGATGAAATAGATAAATAAATGGGAGAGAAGGAAAAAAACTCTTCCTTACAAAATAATTCAAATTATACATGTAGATACTCCTCTATCCAGGAGGTGGAGCTTAATTCCTCACCCCTTGACTGTGGGCTGGACTTACTGATTCTTTTAAGTAAGAAAAGAAAAATAATAATAACTTTGCTATACCTGGCAGACACTGCCTTCAGCAAGTGTTGAAGGTTGACATAACATCAGCGGTGCTATGTCAGGATGATACCAGGTACTGCCGATTTTATGTAATGAGGAGGAGGTTTCACCTATGAGTTACTCTTCCTCCAAACCCGTAATTCCAAAGTAATCATGAGAAAACATCAGACAAATCCAAATGGAAATATATTTTACAAAACACCTGACCAACTCATTTTAAAATTGTCAGTCAGGAAAACTAAGGGAAAACTGATAAACTGTTGCAGACTGGAGCAGGCTAAGGAGACCTGACAATAAAACTCAATGTTGCGTCCTGAATTGGATCCTGGAATAACAAAATAACATTAGTGGAAAGATTGGTGGATTATGAATAATGTCTCTTGTTTACTGAATAGTATTGTACCAATGTTAATTTCTTAGTTTTGATAAATACACCATGGTCATGTAAGATGTTACTATTAGGGAAAACTATTATCTCTGTAAATTCTCTTATTATAACTTTTTTGTAAATCTAAGATTATTTTAAAATTAAAAGTTTATTTAAAAATAAATCCCTAGAGAAGATTTCCAAAAGGGAACTATGTTCTGCCAGCGTTGACTAGAAGTCCATAATCCTGGTAAAGTCCTACTTACATTTCAAGACTCCGCAGGCTGGTGATGCCTGCAGGATGCCTCCTCTAACTTCCCCAGACACGGGGTTTCCACAGCATCTTGTACTTACCTCCTTTCAATAGCACTTATCACAGCATCTCCCCAGTGGACTGGGCAATCTCAAGGGCAGGAACTGAGATCTATTCATTATTTTGTGTTTAGTATTTGGCAAAATGCCTCCAGAAGGCATGCATGCATTTAATAAATACACGTGTGTTTGAGCCAAGTTGGTCATGGAGTTGAGCATGGCGGTTTCAATGTAAGAAAAAAGGTGAAGAAAAGTCACCAGTTACTGATTCTTTAAAAATCAAGTTTCCACTAGAATATTCCTTTCTGTGTGTTTGCTCTAAACAGGCTATATTTCTTTGGAAGTAAAACAGAGCCTGAGACCATTGCTTCAAATCATAGGGAACTATAGCTCTAACCAGAGTTAGACTGTGATGGAAAGCAAAGGTTTAATTCTCCTTGTTCTAGTGACATTTTTTCTAGTAGTAAGATATGCACCTGAAAACAATACCACTCCTGCTTATTAGGGAAATTATGCCTTTAAAGGTAAACCCTAAGCAGATGATGTTTAATGGACCAGAGAAACAGGAAACATTTGCCACTGGTAACCTCTTCTTGGTGTGGTGTTTTTCTTTGATCTTTGCTGATTTCTTTTCCATTAAATAATCAGAAAATTACCATGACTTTATCCCCATAGGCTGAAAATTAGCCTGCTAAGCTTGAGCCCAAATCAGACTCTGATCACTAAGAATTAATCTGTTTCAGCGGAAGCATGTCTAACGGAAATCAGCATGGCTAGCCTCTGTCACAGCAGAGCGGTCACCGCTGTCACCCGTGACTGATATACAGCAGCCAAGTGTGGAAATCACTCAGGTCTCAATCCCTTTGTTCTCTGGCCAATACTGATCAGACTTTGTTTTTCCAGAGTATATCTGTTCACATGCACGCTTTCACAAGGTTCACAAAACCTGCATTTTGAAGGTGAAGAAGAAGTGTTTTAAGAGAGTGTGTAGGGGGAGGTTGTATCTCAGCGGTAGAGTGTATGTTTGGCATGCCGAGGTCCTGGGTTCAATCCCCAGTACCTTCATAATATATATACATATCTATATAAAACAAATAAATAAACCGAATTACCTCCTCCATAAAAAAAAAACTGTCAAAAAATTTTTTTAAATCCTTAAAAAAAAAAGAGAGAGTATGTAAATCTCTGTGGCACAACTATCTGTAGCAATGATGTCCCTATCCTGACTTTGTGATTCTAGCTGACTCTAATTATTTTGAGGGATGGGAGAAAGTTATTATTTTTAACATGCAAGTTTAAAATCTTTCAAATTAGTTTATATTTTAATATATCCCAGGAAAAATTGCAAACGATGAAAGTGATAAAAAACTGTAATTCAAAGAAGCTATCCTTAGGGACTTTGTTTATTCACAATGTATTCAGCCTTGATGTATTGAGTACCTATTCCCAGGCATTGTGGTATATGCTTAATAACTATTGTTGAATGAAATAGCTGCTGTTCTTGCCCTCATGGGTCTTTCAGTCTGAAGGGAAAGATATTAAAAAGATGTCCATGTTAGATTCGCAGCTGCTTTCATTACTCCATTTATCTACTGCATAATGGTGCTTTTTTTTGGCTGTCTTCAGAAACTCACTTTTAAATTTAATTCAATTAAATTTAATTAAATATCTTAGAGATATCTTAGATATCTTAGAGTTGGTCAAAATAGAAATTTATCTATGCGGTCTGATTTGAGGGTTCTACTGCTTTAAAATGTCTCTTCAATCCAGGTGTGTCACTGTCTAACTTTCCAGGGTTAGTAATCCTCTTGAAAATTCAGATATTCCTGGGCTTATTATAAACTGCTTCTTTGAAGAGTGTCTCCCTGTACGCCTGCACGTATCTTCCTCTGAGCCGAGCCACCCTCACAGGCGCACAAGCTGTGCCTTGGAGCATTCTTTCTGCCTCCCAGTCCTTCCCTTCTACCATCCTTTTAACTAAGGCCCATGTCAAATGCTACCTCTTCCTTTATGCTTTCCTTGATGTCGTTCTTGATAGTACTCTTATTTTTGTATCATTTATTTGATATCTAATATGTTTTGCCTTGTATTATATATAGCAAATAGGAAATTAACAGATAAGGTGTTTCTCTGTAACCGTGTATAAGTGTCACCAGCACAGGGATTTTCCATATGTGAACATGGCTGCATAGGTCACCACTTTCCCCTTTGCCTCTCTCTGTCCAGGCCACTTGAGATGGCAGTTCCCTTGCTCTCTGCATACACACTGCTCAACCTGTCCCTGCTTCCCCTACACCCTGCTCTCATGGACATGCTCGCCCCCTGCCCCAGCTAGCGGTTGTTCTAACCCTTAAGCCAAAACTACTCCACCTGCTACTTTCTTAAAAGGAAACATCTGCCCTGGTTGTTAACCTGAGGGGCTGTGACGGGCGTGCCCCTCTGCTGGTTCCCCTGGTAACTAACGAGCCAACCTGACGTCGCTTCCCCCTATAAATGGTGGCCTGCTTCTCTCCGGGGAGGTGGAGGTGGCGGCCCCGCCCTGCCGCCGGCCCCGCCCTGCCGCCGGCCCCGCCCTGCCGCCGGCCCCGCCCTGCCGCCGGCCCCGCCCTGCCGCCGGCCCCGCCCTGCCGCCGGCCCCGCCCTGCCGCCGGCCCCGCCCTGCCGCCGGCCCCGCTGTGAGGGTGTCTCTCCAGGACCTTTCACCTCAGACATGTAAGACTCCCCTGTCCAGCAAACCACTGATGTCACTGTCTCTGGACTCCTTCTTCGGTCTCGAGGCTGGACAACTGCAAGGCTTGCAGGCCCGAGGGGTGTAGCCCAACAACTGGTAAGCCAGCCAAGAAACCGAGGAAAGTTCTGTGAGCACCGAGATGACGGACGGGAAATTGGGATGGGGAACGGAAAGTTGTAAAGGGTCATCCCGGGATGGCCATCCACTAGCAGGTGGGACCCAAAATCTCAGAGTCTCTTTCTAGTTTAAAGTAGCAGCCCCGTACTCGTGGCTCATCTGACTGCTCGGAGACGGCTGGTGAACACGGACAGAATGCACGGGCCTGGGTTACCTGTTTAACATTTGGCTGTTACCTGATCACGTAAGATGAGCATACACCGGGCCCACTGCCCTTAAACAATCACAGGCACAGGCTTTAGGCACAGACTCAGGGACAGGCTTGTGAATCGGGTGTGTCCAGTTACCTGAAAGGGTTTGGCTGGGTCCTGTGGCAACAGCCAAGTACTGAGTACCCTTGGGCTTCTGGTCCCAGCTATGGAAGGGCACAGAGCAATGACAGTGTATGGAGCAACAGCTGTATGCAGTCTACAGTGTCTTAAAACACGTGGGAGATATTACAGAAGGCCGCCTACTGGAGAAGGGCACTATTATGTTAACTCTGTGGTCCGTTGTGGTACCATCCTTTCAGTATTCGGCAGCGGCTGCGGGGACTGAGGGTGGACAGGTAATGGTACTGCGGACTTGGACAAAAATCACATGCCCGGGTGGTGGTATCTTAGAACGCTGTTACTGCTTGTATTTTGCTTAATGGTCATGATCTTCCCTTATGGTGCCTAGTAAACATCTTAACATTTCATCTCTAGTCTGAGCGGAGGGAATCTTTGCAGATTGGGCAACAGTGGTGGCTTCGTTGAGAAATAAGTCTGATGGCTGGGTATACAGCCAGAGGCCATGGTCGTCCTCCTCTGGACTTCCATAAAAGATTGACCTGATAAAGCCTGGCTCCAAAGCTTGCCCGACTCTTGACTTTTTAGCTGGTGTCTGTGTTGCATTCGTGGTATTTGGTTGCAGTGCATTTCCACCTACCCAGACCATAGGGATATCACAGAAGGCGGGATGGGAGTGGGGGGATCAAGAGGGTAAAAGTCGCTCGTGCAGCGTTTGTGTACAGGGTGGAGTGTATTATCAGGCCACTCAAGATGGCTTTTCTCTTACTTTCTGCACATCTCCTGCTCAACCAGTCCCTGCTTCACTCACGTGACTGTTAGGGCTTAACTGGTTCCTGTTTATTGGTGAGCCCACCTGATGTCAATTCTCCCCTGAGCAGTGAAGATTGCTGCCTTGTCCTGCCTGCCTTCTGCCATCCACAGCAGGGTGCTGCTCCAGGACCTCTCACTTCAGACTTTTCAGATCCCCTGTCCAGTAAACCACTGATGTGTCTGTCGCTGTTTCTGAGCTCCTCAGTCTGGAGGCTGGACAACTACAAGGCTTGCAGGCCTGTGGGGTGCAGCCCAACAGCCTCCTACAAATCACTGAAAAATAATAAGGATCAAAACCTCTGAAAATATTGTTTATGGTGAAAACAGACAGATATGATCTTCGATTATATAAAAGGACTGCAGGTCTTCAAGACTGAGTAGTCATCCCTTTGAAAAGTGTAGGTAAACAGCTGAGAAATACTAACAATGGAAAGCCCAGGGGTGGCAGCTTCTGGAGAAGGCTGCCCTGGAGTTACATTTTTTTGTGACCACAGAGGTGGGAATTGTATGACCTACACTGGTAGAATTACCCTGGAGCTGATTTGGTTCCAAGACCTAGAAGATTCTGTCTCCTAAGGAATCACGCAGACAAGCCATATTTGCTGGAATCAGTTTGTCTCTGTAGCTGAGAAATAGGACAGACTTTTTATTATACAACAATACAATCTATCCTTGGCCAGGAGACCACTGAAAACGGCTGGTCTAGCAAAATCCAAGGCATTCATGACAAGTAATAAAAAGGAACTGGTATAATTTAGATGCTAAGATACTCTAATAAAAGAAAATAGAGAAAGTAGCAATAAATCCTTAACAAAAGAACACTAACCATAAAAAAAAGTTAAATTGCAGATGAAAATTTTGATTAAATGTTTTTACTCTAGTGGAAAACCTAAGGAAAAATGGAAAAGCTCAGAAAAGGGGTGAGAAAATATGAAAAGATACAAAGTGAACTGAAAAAAACCCAGAGAAGAAAAACTGTTATAGAAATTAAAATACATTTGTAAAGAACACAAGGCAGAGTGGGCACAGCAGAAAACAATAAATAGAGACATGCAAAGTGAAATAAAATAAAATGAAATTAAGAACATATCAGATGAATGGAGAACTATAGGTATGCAAGAGAAATGGAAATCTAAGATATCTACAGTTGGAACCAATTGAAACCTCTGAAAAAAGAAAATCAAAATAATAGACTAGAACAAATATTGCCTCATGCAAGCAGGAAAGCTTTCTTGAAATAAAAAAACCTGAATCTATACATTGGAAAAGTACATTATGGACCATGGAAATTGACTCAAAATAGCCAATACTGGAATGTACAGCTAGTGAGGTAGACTTGAAAGAAAAGTCCTTTTGATTTTTCCCATTTTCCTTTGGGAAATATGCCAGAAATGGTTTGTTACACAGAAGCTATTCTCTTGTGCACTGCAGGGTGCTGGAGGGTAGTATGCCGCATTTTCCAGGCTCCATTGCCAGAAGTTTCAGAGTCTGCCAGTGGTTGCCCCTCGTGAGATTAGCAGGCAGGAAGCAGGTAGAAGCAGCAGCAGCCCTGCCAGGAGCACTGGGCTTCAGTAGCAACGTAGTGAGTGCTGGCTCCTGGGCTGTAGGTCAGCGCAGACCAGTAGGTCCAGTGGTATCCGTGGCAAGGACAGCTTTGTGGGCTCCCACAGGTCACTGCAGCTACCTACGGTTCCTGATCTCTGGATATCATCATCTAATTTCTTTTCCTCTTCCAGTACTGCCAACACTTTTGCAAGTGTTGCTTGAAACATCTAAAGCAGTTTCTGTTGTTCTAATTGGACTCTAATGGAAATAGCCTGGCAGGAAAACAAACAAAACATATTAAATCACTTAGAAGACTAATATAAGGCTGACCTTAGATTTTGTCATAGCAACATTCAACACCAGAAGGCAGAGAAGCAATACTCGTAAGACCCTCAAGGAAATGCAAAAATAAACACATGGGACTACAACAAACTAAAAATACTTTTGCACAGTGAAGGAAACTGTCAACAAAATGAAAAGGCCACCTACTGAATGGGAGAATATATCTGCAAACATATACTTAATCAGGGGTTAATATCCAGAATATACAGAGAACTCATAAAAACTCAACATCAAAAACACAAAGAACCCAACTGAAAAATGAGCAGAGAATCTGAATAGACATTGTCCCAAAAAAGACACACAGATGGCCAACAGGCACATGAAAGGATGCTCAACATCACTCACCACCAGAGAAATGCAAAGCAAAACCACAATGAACTATCACCTCACACCTGTCAGAATAGCTATTATCAAAAAGATATGGAGAAAAGGGAACCCTCATGCCCTGTGGGTGGGAATGTAAATTGATGCAGCCACTATGGAAAACAGTATGGAGATTCCTCAAAAAATTAAAAATAGAGCTACCATATGATCTAGCAATTCCACTCCCAGGTATTTACCTGAAGAAAAGAAAAACACTAATTTGAAAAGATATATGCACCTATGTTCATTGCAGAATTATTCACAGTAGTCAAAATATGGAAGCAACCTAAGTGCCCATCAATAGATGAATGGATAAAGAAGATGTAGTGTATACACACACACACGCATACACACACACAAAGGAATATTACTCAGCTATTAAAAAAGAAATTTTGCCATTTGCAATAACATGGATGGACCTAGAGGGTATCATGCTAAGTGAAAATTCAGAGAAAGACAAATACTGTATGATATCACTTGTATGTGGAATCTAAAAAAACAAATTAGCAAACATAAAACAGAAACAGTCATAGATACAGAGAGCAAACAGGTGGTTGCCAGAGGGGAGAGGGCAGGGGGAGTAAAGAAATAGGTTTGGGAGATTGAGGTACAAACTCCCAGTTGTGAGATAAATGAATCATGGCAGTGATCAATTTGAGATATATAGAAGTAACAAATCACTATGGTGTGTAACAGGAAATAATATATTATTATAGGTCAATTATACTTTAAAAATAAATTTATAGAAGAGATCAGATTTACAGTTACTGGAGATGGGGGGAGGGGGAAACGGATGAAGCCAGTCCAAAGGTACAAATTTCAGTTATAAATAAGTACTAGGGATATAATGTACAATATGAAAATATAATTAATACTGCTACATGTTATATCTGAAAGTTAAGAGAATAAATCCAGAGTTCTCATCACATAGAATAAATTTTTTCTATTTCTTTAATTTTGTATATATATAAGATTTGAATATTCGCTAAACTTACAGTGGTTATATTTCATGATGCATGTAAGTCAAATCATGATGTTGTACATCTTAAACTTATGCAGTGCTGTATGTGAATACTATCTCAATAAAACTGGAAGGAAAAAATATGTTGAGGGTAGATCATATATTAAGTGCTCTTACCAAAAAGACAAATATAAAAATCAGGCACTTATAAGCATGGCGAAGAATAACAGCATAAACTTACATAGTATTTACTACGTACTAGGCACTCTTCTGAGTACTTTTCACATACTAACTCATGTAATCCTTACAACAGCACTATGAAATATTATTATCTCTGCTTTTAAAGATGAGAATTATGAAACATTAAATCAATTGACCGGTATGACACAATTACTAATGTAATGGAGGAAAGGGAGCTGGAATTCAATCCAAAAATTTTAGAGCTGGAGTCTGGCCCTTAGTCTCTAGATTGCGTGGGCTCTCAGCAGAGAGCAGGGTTAGGACACTGAGATTGACAAGAGGACATGTCTGGTTTTGGATGGTGGAGTCAGAGATGACTTCCCTGCTGGGGCTCAGAAGCAGAGAGCCGAATGACATGATTGCTGCTGTCTTCCCACACAGAACACATTATAAGTTCATTAACCTATTATCCAGTTCATTTTATCTTTTAGCTTTCAATTAGATTGCTCCTATATTTCCCTCAAAATCCTATTCCAGCAGTGGTATAGACCTCAGGCTTGGGTACATGTGGTTTAACCTACTCCCAAACACCTTTTCCCACAACACCCCTTACCCACCCCTTCTCCAACTACCATACTTTTTCTTTGACTTGTTAGAATTTCTACTGAGAAATGGAATTTTATTCTTCTTGTTTGCTGGAATCCATTGCTCCCTCCCTGTCACAGAGGTGGCTGCATCAACCCTTAGACTAGTCTCTCAGAACCCTCAACAGGGATATTAGGAAATAGAAGGATGGATTTAAACTATGATCCCCAAAGACTCATGGGAGTGGCATGGTTCCAAGCAAATGTACAGCAGGTTTTCCTGGTCAGGGCCATTGAGAGATGAGGTGAGAGGGAGGCAGTCCCACTTCAGTGGGACTTTATGATACAGCTGGACGGCAACCTGGGCCATGTTGCTCCCACACATTTTGTGTGGAGAGATGCCCACACGGTAGGACTCTGGCTGCCGATCTAGAGTTAAGAGCAAGATCCATGAGGCAGCAACAAACTGGGTAGCTTAAAGAGGCAACGGTTTCTCCTAGAAAAAAATAATTTAAAAAATAGGATGATCAGATTTTAAATTAATTTGGGTCTAGAAGAGAAAGAAATGTCTGCATAGGTGCTAGACACTTGCCATTTCTCTCTCTAGTTGGACAATTTCAAAATCAGGATTCAATGCAAACAGACTTGAATACTTTTCCCTTGTTCAGTCCAATAAATACTTGTTTAGCACTTGCTGTGTTAGGAGACCTCTCTGTTAGTGAAGGGCTCAAAGTCCAGTGTGGGTAAAGAGATCGAGCCCACAGTGTAGTGAGAGATACTACCTGAGCTCTAAGTGATACCACCTCATTTGGCCTGGAGGATTCTAGGAAGTTGCCATTTTTGCAGGAGAATGAAGGGCGGGGAGGGGGGCGTTGACGAGAGAGGATGGTCATGTCCTAGGTCTCAGACTAGTCCATGGGACTACGGGCTGCCAAGTGAGGATCCCTGACTTTGTGCAGGAAAGAATTCAAGAGCGAGCCATACTAAATTGAAAGCAAGTTTATTTAGAGAGATACACATTCCGCAGACAGAATGCAATTCTCCTCAGAAGGGAGAGCAGCTCTAGGTGTAGGGGTGGTTAGTTTTTATGGGCTGGGTAATTTCATATGCTAACAAGCAGGAGGATTATTCCAACTATTTTGGGAAAGGGGTGGGGATTTCCAGGAAATGGGCCACAGACCACTTTTTGGCCTTTTATGGTCAGCCTTGGACCAGTCTTGGAACCTGGGGAGGGGTGTCATTTAGCATGCTAATGTATTACAATGATCATGTAATGAGACCCAAGGTCTACTGGAATCTTCTGCCATCTTGGGCCTAGTTGGTTCTAACCAATATTTCTCCTAATCTCAGTGGCTGTGTTGTTCTTTTAATGGTTGTGCCCCGCCCCCTTCCCTCCTGTCTCACCATCTTTGATTATTCCAAAGAGCAAACACAAGTTCCAGACTTCTTAGTCCACAAATCTACTAGTGTACATGGGCATCTAAATACAGATCTTGAAAATTTCCAAGCTTGTTGCCATTATTAGAGGCTTCCTCTTTGCCCATCTTCCCAAACACCTTTTCCCACAACACCCCTTACCCACCCCCTCTCCAACCACCATACTTTTTCTTTGACTTGTTAGAATTTCTACTGAGAAATAGAATTTTCTGATAGTTAAAATTCCTCCCAATCTACAGTTACCTTTGTTTTACTAGTGAATTCTCTTAAAGTTTCCCTCTGTAATTTCAAGATTTTGAGGTGGTTAAAAGTGGCCAAGTTCCTGGCTTCATGTATTTGTACCTTAAAAGAGAGTGCTGTGTTTGCTTTTCCCAGCAACTTGAGAACTGATATCTTTGTTGATTCTTCTAAGAGAAATATGGTATACTTTCCCAATTACTCATCCCTGCCCATTGTTCCTGATTTCTAGGGTTTCCTTCCAAGCAGCAATGGTCATGTGGCAACACAATGAGGATATCTACATGATTTATTGTTCAGATGTACTCCCACTGAAGTCAGCTTGAGAAGCCACAGGCTGGCAGGACTCAGAGGGTCCGTTTCCTTCCCTTTAGACCACAGGCTGTCAGTAACTCTTCTGTTTGTCATATTCTTTCACTTCATGGTAATCAATCCTATTCTGCATTGCAAACCCTCCCCTTTAGCCCCCAACCAAGATTCTTCAAAATTGAGGCAATAGCTGTCCATGACTGCCCCCTAGCAACTGTTGACCTCATTTGCATGTGTTTTTCTCATTATGAAGCCATTGCAGTAAGAAGTTGATACAAGGCTGGGATGACTGCAAGTTGAACTTGTGAAGTGTAGTTTTGATGGACTCTTAACTCAGCTTGCTCTGTTTTTGGCTACTCTAACTATTGTGCTTAAAAGTTACAAATGATTCTGCCTGTTTTCTCCCTTTGTTTTATCTCTCTGTCTCCTGCAAGTTCTCTTGGGCTGGCACAGTGCCTCCTGGATTCAGTAGTTCAGCTCTGTGTATTTCTACTTGCGAGCAGAGATTCCCGCTCCCCCTCCTTGATATCTCCTTCCCACAAAATTGCTGGGAGTCAGTGACTTACTCTAGTACTTACTCTCTATTGTTAATCCCAATTGTATAGAATTAGGACTTGGAGTAAATGCTATGTTTTTAATATAGCCAAACACCAGTATATTCATCATTTAAAGCTATTCCCTTGAAATTTTAAAACAACTAGACTTAGAACATGTTCAAACAATTTGACTCTGCTGAGAGGTGTTGGTAGTAGAAAAAGTCCTGGACAAGGAGTTAGGCTTGGACTTGAGATCCACCTCAGCCAGTGGTTTTAGAAATTTGGACACGTTTCTTAAATTCTTTGAATCTTGGTATGATCGTTCGCAAAGGAGGATAACAAAATCCACATCACAGAGACTGTGTTGGAACCAATGGGAAATAGTATGTGAGCACCTCAGGGCATGACATTTTTCAAACAGCTGAGTGCATTAATTTTGGTGTCACATAGGGGTTTGATTGCTGGCAATGTCATTCAATTGTTGTGTGACTGCAGAGAGCTCTTTCTCTTCTTTCCATCTCCATGTCCTTGTAGGTTAAGTGGGGATAAGATTTCCTGTCTCACAGGGCTGTTGTATGGATTAAAAAAGATAAAAGTAGGGTTCAGCACAGTATCTGGCAAGTTAGTAAATGTTCAATAAATGTTAGCTGTGTTAACAAGATAAATTATTCTAAAGCAATTATTAATAGTTGCTCAATAAATGTAGTTACACCTAAATTTGACAAAGTGAAGTTCCTCTCTGGAAAAAAAATTTCTTTGAAGCAAAAAAAGGAGAGACTAAGCATTATCTGACTAGGAAAAATGCACTCAGGCAGCCTGGCTTATAATCATAGCTGTTTTACGAGCAACTACCAACAAATCTTAAAAAATCAGCATTGAGAGAGGAGGAGAGTTATAGAAGTTGGCCCTTGGAAACTTTCACTCTTGCATTAAGATGAAACCAGAGATTGGTATGTAGATAGCATTTATTTTACAAATATTATTTGAACACTATTGTATAGCATGTGGGTTATTGAAAAAGTTTTGAAGGTATTTATCAAAATACATCTTTATTTACTGTGGGTGGCATGCATCAGGGCGCGATACTGTCCTTGGCAAAGACAGACTCCACGACAAAGTTATGTTTCCATAAACGACCTGAGGAAAGGCTGATGTGGAATTTACTCCAAGTGAAATACCATGGCATGTAGGTAATGTCTTTACAGAGTCATCTGAATGTAGATGGTGCTTTTTTCCTTTTCTTGAAACATGCTCATCTTATTTTCCTCTATTTGAACACTGGTGAGGTGAGTGGATGCCATTAAAAAACAATTCCGAAACTCTGCTTTGAAAAGTCTGAAAATGGGTGGGAGTTTTAAAAGACCTCTTCCTTTAATCTCAGCATTCTGTTCATTAAAAATCACTTTAAATGCTAATAAATCTGCTGGTTTTACAAACATGACTTATGAGCTGCACTCAGAGAACAAGTGGGGCCTGGCAGGAGCCTGCTGATGTCTCTACCTGGCATTCTGTCTCCCTAACCACAGCTCTCAGGGGAAATGCTCCCATCCGGGAGTTTCTGGTAAAGATTTAACAACCCACCTTCAGGAAAATAAAGTCTTGGTTTGCAGTGTATGCCGATTTCTGTTGTGTAATTATTCCCACCGTGGCTGATTTCAAGCTATCGATCAGGAGTTGGGAGAAGATACATACAGTCAACTCCAGAAAGCTGGGTGGAGATGGCTCCAGCCCACCACTGCTCTTACCCTTATCTGACATCGACTTGATGGGGCTGATACTAGTAACTCTCCAAACAAAAGGTGGACGCGTGAGTGAGACACAGCCAATCCTTGTGCCCCATCCCTTTGCCTGAAGTATTGGTCCAAGGGGGAACTGTGACCCAGTTTGGGTTAATCAAGGTCTTTATAAGGAATTTGATATTTGAATGCTGGAGAGACATTTTGTCTTTACTTTTGAATGACGAGCTGCGATGTCGTAAACTTGGACCTTACAGAGCCTTATTCTCCATGCGTATGTCAAAGGACAGAATGAGGGCCAGCAGAGACTGGGAGAGACGAGAGATGGGGGAGAGAGAGAGAGACTGGCATCGTCATATTTTCAGTATTTTTACCAGCTATGTGAGCCAAAATTTCCATTAGTTGCTTTTAAGTTAACTTGAATTCAATTTCTCTGACTTGCCATTTAGTACCTATCTGGCATATTCAAACAATAGGATACTACAAAACTATTCAGATGATGATTTGGAGGGATAATAGTTCACATCTGAAGATTTTTCTCCAATTACCATACATTTGATAAGATTTTTAAAAGTTTTAAAAATGCGTATAAAAAAAAGAAAAAATGCATATGGATTAAAGTTGCATGTGTTCTATGGCTTTTGAGTCCCCATTGTCCCCTGAAAATTGGCATTTTAATGGGCCAAATGATCCATTCTATACATATATTAATTTTTCATCAAAATAGAAACACACATATACAAAACTCCACCAACCAACCAACCAACAAACAAAAAAAAAACCCCCAAACCAGGACAAAACACCCAACTGAAAATGTATGGATCTAAAGAAATAATGGATAGTGATAACTACATTTTTCTTCAAAAAACAAATCTCTCCTCCCAATCCTATAGACAATATCTGAGAACCATCTGTCACCAAGGCTGCTCAGATAGCTATCTGCTTCCTATGGTGCCAGGAGTTGGAATTGTGATTCCAAAAATTTTCACAAATACCTCTTGCTCATTTTTACTTATTACAGAAGCTGCCCCAAGGATCTGAGTGTTGAGGTGCTGCTGCATTGTGAGTCAGAGCATCGGCTGGGTCTGCATTGTGGCTTCCTGTCATCTTGGTTAAGGACTTAAATTTGTAAGAATCAGTTGCCTCATGTGTCGAATGAGACTTTTTATGTTCTAGGAGATTCCTGATTTTTCATCTGCCCTGCAACCCCAGCCAGCACATTTCCTGCAAATTTTCCCCTTCCTACCCTGTCATTTACATGACTGTCCTGGAAATTGCCAGGGTGGTGAAATAAGGGTGAGTTTTTTTTCACTCTTCAGCCCACCCAAATACCTACACTGGGGCTTTCCCATTCGCACCACTGCTGTCATATGGTGGGTGAAGTTTCCTGTATTCTCTTTTGGGGTACTTATGAGTTTCCTGGATTGATGATAAAGGTAGGAGCCACAAGAGACTCTGAGAAGTTTTGAATGCAGATGGAGGTGCAGGCAGCTGGTAGAGATGGCAGCCATTCTCTGCCCAAGAGTGATGACAGTCTCTGACACGGCTTTCCTGTAAGCAAGAGAGTAGTCTATTATCTTGGCTTCTACTCTGCTTCCTAAAGCTGACCACTTGATGATGATTGGACATATATCCATGCTAATGCTTCCCTCCCATTCCTAACTCTCCTGTGATCCTTCTGGTCTGGTGATTCTATCCTCTTCTGACATCTTGACCCCACCAGCCCCTTTCCTCTTTCTCTCAGCCCAGGTAACCCTCAACTGTCTTTTTTTCCAAGTGTGAGAATTAGAGTAATTTCCTTCCCTCTTTTTTGCTTTTTAATCTTTGTTGTATGAACTCTTTGATCCACTTCCTTCAGGGACTTCCTTTTGAGTCTTAAGAGACTAGGTGTAGAAAACAAAACAAAATCAACCACTAACAACCAAACCAAACCTACAAATGAATGTACATGCATTTTTCTTTTTAACTTTCCTTGTAGAAAATACTAAAGATTCTAGATTCCTTTAAGAAATTGGAGGGGGAGGTGGAGAATGAAAGTGTGTGAAAGAAAGTAAAATCTGAATGATTGACATTTCAGGATCTTGTTACCTTTATGTAACAGACATGACCTACTGAACACTGCTGGTCTGGTGTTGGGCATCTGAATAAACCTTGACCAATAGAGGTCTTTTGCCAGGAATATTAGAATTGCAGCTCTGACAGGATAGCTTTTCTTTGGCATTAAAAATTTAAGATGTAAAACTCGAGTTGTCAGTGGTCTTGTTTTCTGTCATATAGACACAAGGACCAGAGAAAATCCATCTACAAACCAAGAAGGAGGAAGGTGGGGAGCTTGCAAAGAGGAGGAGACGTGATAGACAGAGTAGGGAACTTGAGCATTTCTTCTAGAAATGGTCAAGAAATGGGTTTGGCGCCAGTGGTTTCCGAGTTCTAACTGATTCCTGTTACTGGGTTCTGTCTGTTGGGTTTCTGTCCTTGTGATTCAGAATCCTATTATAAATACTCACTTCAAAGGGTTTCTGTGCAATATAGACACAGTAAGCTTGTTCAATTTCTTAGTATAATATGTGGAATTTAATAAGCATAGAGAATGTTGTTGTTGTTTGAAACAATTTACATTTTCATTTATGACTTGTGGTTCTCAAGATTTCTTGATCAGTAACCATGCCTGTCCAAAGCAAAATGATGTGCTTACTTATCACCTATTCTGTCCATATTGAGGTTAAGGAATCTTTTTCGTTCTTTATTCACCATCACATACTTCTAGGTATCACTACTTACTGAGGGCAGTGTAAGCATGAAATGATGATTTGCTCAGTGAATGTATTTAGAATATAATACGAAATAATTGATTAATTTCTGTAACTTAAGAACAGGCAAACCAAAATACCACTCTTAACTGTTGCCATATATAGTGAAATCAAAACTCAGCTTTAATGAAAAAAAAATTCTGACACTTCCTGGAAAATATCTGATAAAACTTCTATTAAACAAAGGGTACTTTGGTTTTGCATTAATTCACAAAACTGACCTCCTCTTACAGATTTGGGATTTTCTCAATAAAAATCCACGTAAGGTTATTATGCTCTGAATTTACCCAAGTAAAGCCGCTCTTCCTCCATTAGGTTATCACCATTGCATGAAATTTACCACATATCTTTTACATTATGTTTTTATACTTCCTTGTTTGCAGACTTTAAAAGATATTTCAAAAGTGGCTTCTGTTGTGCGTTTGTTGTGTGATTTATGGTAAAGAGATGATCATTTTCTAGGAAAGCATGTTAATATTAACCTCCACTCTTTGAAGGAAATGTTGATTTAGCAAAGGTGCTTTCCTAATGACTTACCTGGCTTGACATTCCATTGTGATTTCACGTAGCTCTCTGGAAGTCACACACTATTTATCAGCAAGTTTTGTAATTTATTCTGCTGCTCCTGAGTGGACAAGAAACATCTCTAAAGAGACTTTGACTTTGGTAGTTTTACTTCCTTTAAATACCATTCCTCTCAACTATTATTCCTTCTAATGTCTCTTTTTTGAAGAAAAGAATGTCAGAGTGTTACCTAGTGAAAGCTTTCAAGAATAAATTGTACGAATACAAGGAAAAAACTGTGTTCGATCTTATCTGAAGACAGATGGAGAAGATCCAGAGTTTAAATTATGGAATGAGAGGATAAGGATTGGCTTTAAAGCAGTAAAAGTTTGTTTTTGTGATGTTTTTGTTTGCCATGGATGCCTTCAAGAACTGCTGAAAGCTATGAATCCATTCCCTAGAGAAATCTACTCATTAATATATACAGAATTCTTCATGGCATTTCAGAGAGTTCACAAACATGCTGAAACTTTTCTACAAATTCTACATTAAAAAAACAGTTGCTCTAAAGAACAGTTTCCCAACAATAAAGATTGTTCAATAATTGACTAAGCTGCTCTCCATGAAGATTTATTCAAATGGGAAGTATGGTCTTAGTTGTTTTACTTCTGAACTGACTTAATGTCTGTTTATTGAAATGCTGAGGTACTAAAGCCGCTTTCTGCTCTGTGAATCTTTAAAAGATACGTGTTCTGAAAAAATGTGTGTGCATTCATATTGCACATACTGAAACTGAGGGAAGCATCTGCTCTGTCTGAAATAGAACCTGCTATAATGGGATATGCATCATAATTTTGGGAGGAGAATCAATTTACAAAGAGTTGACTACATAGGATTGGATGGAAAATTAAATTTAGGTTCATTAATTATAAAAGTCAATGCACTGAAATGTTCTAAGTATTATCTTTTAATATCATAAATAAAGTTGAGATGAGTTACTGTTTCACATAAAATAATAAGTCAAGACCACAAAAATGGCCAGGGAAAATTTATTGCTACTTTATTCCAAACATCTCAGCAGGATGTGACCAGAAGCCTTCTGTTGGTGGTAATGAATTTGTACATGGTTTACCAGAGTGCTTAATTCACAAGGACATCTCAACCCTTTTAAGAATACATATTTTTAAAAATATGAATAGACATTGTGGTAGACAAAGGATATTTGATGTTTTTCTTCACTAGTATATGTTTAGAACGTAATATATGCTGCATATAACTGTTTACTTTTAATTCTCAGATGAGAGAAGACTGATATTTTCAGAGAATTTTTGAAAGATTTGAAGTCAATATGTCCCTCTTGGTAAGTGTTTTCAGAGTATTTTGATTGAAGCCCAGAATAAGATATCTGTATGACCTATTATATGCTACATATTCATAAAAACAAAATTTTCACAAAATATCCTTATGCTTAATATCTGTAATATTTAGGTAAATATTTAAACTACAACCCACTTTAATTTTTTATATATATTTTATTGAAGTGTAGTCAGTCAACATTGTGTCAGTTTCTGGTATACAGCATAATGCTTCAGTCATAACATGAACAGACATATATTCATTTTCAATTTTTTTTTCACCATAGGTTACTACAAGATATTGAATATAGTTTCCTGTGCTATACAGTATGAATTTGTTGTTTATCTACTTTATACATATTAGTTAGTATCTGCAAATCTTGAACTCCCAATTTATCCCTTCCCACCCACTTTCCTGCCTGGTAACCATAAGTTTGTTTTCTTTATGAGTCTGTTTCTGTTTTTAAATAAGTTTGGTTGTCTTTATTTTTAGATTCCACATATGAGCGATCTCATACGGTATTTTTCATTCTCTTTTTGGCTTACTTCACTTAGAATGACAATCTCCAGGTCCATCCATGTTGCTGCAAATGGCATTATTTTATTCTTTTATATGGCTGAGTAGTATTCCACTGTATAAATACACTGCGACTTCTTTATCCTGGCATCTGTTGATGGACATTTAGACTGTTTCCATGTCTTGTCTATTGTAAATAGTGCTGCTACAAACATTGGGGTGCATGTGCCTTTTTGAATTAAGGTTCCCTCTGGATATATGCCCAGGAGTGGGGTTGCTGGATCATATGGTAAGTCTAGTTTTAGTCTACTGGGGAATCTCCATACTATTTTCTATAATGGCTGCACCAAACTGCATTCCCACCAACAGTGTAGGAGGGATCCCTTTTCTCCACACCCTCTCCAGCACTTATTGTTTCACACTTTAGTATTTGTTGTTCCATTCTTTCTATTTTATTTTAACCTATTTCATTTAAAAAATGCTTTTCTTCTAAATTGATTTCACAACCCTTGAAGAATGAAAACAGTATGAAAATTCTTCCTCAAAGTTAAAGGTTCTCATAATTTGGTGTATAAAAGAAAATCCCAGGGAGCTCTTTCAAAATGTGGATTATTAGGCCCATTTTCAAAGATTATGATTCACTAGGATTACATGCAGTCCAAGAATCTACAACTTTCAGAAGCTTCCAAGATTATTTTGGTGCAGATTTTGAGAAATAAGTTCTGTCTAATAATCCAGATTCTATCCTTGGATTAAGTTAGATCAGCTAAAGATGACACATTTGCACTAGGCTATGTCAAATTTCTGCAGGGTTGCTTTTACTGAGACAAGCTTTGATGTCCTTAGTTTCCATTGAATTATGCAGGAAGAAATTAAATACCTGCACTTGCGTTGGTATGTCTTCATAGCACAGCAGTGTTGCCTGTGAAACTACAAGTGAAGTTATTGCTATACATCAGAGAAGGCTTCATTTCCCTTAAAGAATTGTTATGTTTTTCTTATTATCAAAGAGAAATAATTGACTATTTTGTGCCATGACAACCAAGACTTTTTTTTTTTTTTCTGTTTTAAGTGCTGTATTCCTGGCACCTAGAACAATGGTTGGCTCATAGCAAATACTAACAAAATAAATATTTGTTGAATCGAAGACTTCCCTTTCACTCTAGCTGTCAACAATTTTGAAGAAAAATCAGACTTCAGCTTTGACACTGTGTAGATCTTATGTATGTATGCATTTATTATCTTTATGATTTTGACTTTCTCTGCTCTTTGTGTGTTTTGGGGTTTTCATTTGGTAAACTTATATATGCGGCAAGGTCTGTGTAAATAAATGTCACCAGCAACTAGTATGTGTATAATACATAATAGTTTAAAATTATTTTCATGTGTATAACTTTATTTTTCCCTCATAAGAGGGTGATTTAAAAACTGAAACTTAAAGAGATTTCATGATTTACCCAATTCAGACCAATATTTTCTGCCTATATGACTCCTATTCCTTGCATTACATCAGGGATTGGCAAATACAGGCCATGGACCATATCCAGTTTTTGTGTGACCCATAAACCATACAACAAAGAATTTTAATTTTTTATTTGCTAATTTTTTTAAACAGAGGTACTGCAGATTGAAGCCAGGTCTTCACACATGCTAATCATGTGCTCTACCACTGAGCTATCTCCCTCCACCCAAGAATTTTTAAATGATTGAAAAAAATTTTAAGAATAGTATTTTGTGATGTGAAAGTTACAGTAAATTTAAATTTGTGTCCATAAGCAAAGTTTTATTGGAGCACAACCACATCCATTTCATGTATTGTCTATGGCTGCTTTTAAGCTACCATGACAAGATGAGAGGCTGCGACATCTGTCACCCCATTGATCGCCAGGGTTAATTCGGCTGATCTGTCTGGCTGGGCGTGTGTCTTCTTCCTCCCTCACCACTCCATGTGCGTCCCTCATGAAGCTGTGCACTGGGTCGAAGAGGGTGACCTTCCCGGATAGAGGAGAACCATTCTTCTTGGTCAAGGGTATGCAAATAGCTATGGTCCCCTGCCAGAGCCTCCAAGCAAACTCTCAAGCTACAATGACAGAGGTAAGGAGTTGCTACAGAGACCATACACCATAGGTATGGACCACAAAACCTAAAATATTTACTGTCTGACCTTTTACAGGAAATCATGGCTTACCCTTGCATTTTCCATTCTGCTCCAACCAACCTACTCCCTTTTGGGAACATGTTGACTTGCAAGAGAGGAGTAGCAGATATGGTGGCTGTCCATAAATTAAAGTATTTACCCTGATTTTAGATAAGCTGAAGAAATAAATCTCTGTTCGACTGTAAACTAATTCTACTGTTTTTTATTATTAATCCTTATTATTTCTGTTCAATTTATTGTGCTGGCCAAAAGTACAGGTAATTACACATTTCTGTAATTAACAGCCATCTTTCAAATAAAAGGACTTTTTTTCATCTTAGTGGAACATTGTTTTAGTATTTTCTTTAGGAATTGTCTAATTTCTACATCTTGACCTCTACATCTTGACCCATGTAAGTAAAATAATGTTATGTTTTAATCTAGGATTGTTCCCAGTCAGTCCTTCACATCAGGTCTGTAGAGAGTAAAGAGATGGGAGGGTCTGAATAAGGTCATCAGTCCTGAAACAGGGATTCAGCGTCTTGACACTTGGAATGTGGTTTCAAGCTCATCATACAATGGAGAGAAAGAGGGTAAATGAGGATGTGTAAGCAGATGGAGCGAGACTAAAAGGCTAAAAGTCTGGGATGATTAGAGAGAGTTTGAACACTGATACCCAATTCATCTTCATAAACTCCTGTAAAAATTTGGAGCTCTGGCTTTTACATGAGGAAATAAACTGTGCAAAGCAGTGTGTTCACTCAAGGTCACTATCTGGCCCTGCTCCTCCTGAGTTCTTGGTTCCTGAATCCCACGGCAGGCTTCCCCTCTGCTATGCATGTCTGTCACGGAATTCATAATTCTTTCAAGACGTCAGGAGGGTTGGAGGACTTTGATGAAATCATTAGGAGAGCAGCATAAGCCTGTGGTTATAGAGTATCTGTTTCCCTACAAATATTGTGGAAACTTGGCCGCCCAAGTTTGCTGCTGAGAGAGAGCCGGAGACTGCCAGCATGTGTTTAATTATGCTTCAAACCTGTCGTCTGCATCTTTCCCCCTCCCCGCTCCCCATTTTGAGTTGAAGCACGTGACAAGTATGACTTGTTATGCGATAATCTTGAGTATTCACAAGAAAGGTCACTAAAGATCAGGGGAGATCTGCTATTGGACGAAACAGGATATTTAAAGATTTTAAGTCACATCTAAATGGGTTGCATCAGGGCAGGAAAGTTAGCACTTGCTTGTATTTTCTTCCTGTGTATTCCTACACTCTGCCATAAAGTTCCATCTTGTTACTCTAGCTTTTTAAAAAAGGATTGAGGGCCAGAACTTTTAATATTGGTTTGGGGTAATTTTGCCTTGACAGAGGAACCAGTTCCAGCACTATTTTGGAGGAGCGAGCCTGAGTGTGACCAAGCGTCAGGACTTCTTCTCCCTCCGTGGTTGGATGGGAAAAGCCAGGTCTTGAGTAGGCAGCAACCTTGATTGACTTCTAACCCCAGTTTGGGGGTCTTGCTCCCATACTTGACTCTCTGTTATCCTTCATGTCAACATGGTAGTTTTACAAAAATCGTTGAAAATGTACCTCTTGCAGAAAATGTGACTAGGGGAGAACTAGCTCCCCAAGTATCTCTGCTATGGGGATTCTACTCGGCAGAGATGAAATGTCCAACTGTTTGACTGCTCTAGCCTAAGTGGTTGTTGATTAACTCATCCCCTTTGTTCGTTATGATGATCAACAGGGAAACGGGTACAAGGGGAGGGAAAAAAAGATGGAAACTAATATTTATCATGTAGCTATCTACTAAGTTATGTGCTTTAAGTGCATTTTTTATTTTAAAGTTTGGAGCAACTTCCAAATGTGACCAGCCTCTTGGAAGTAGCCCTATTGGATGTTATTAACCATACTTTATTGATGAAAAAAACTAGTTCTCAGGTTAAGCATCTTGCCAAGATTACATGTCAGTGGCCAGCGTGTATGTGTGAATTCAGTGTCTGTTTCCACCAGACCACATGCACTCCCAAATCTGGGAGGAAGCAAGAAAAATCATCTCCACTTTCTGAGAGCAGTAGTAGTAATTACATTACTGGGTTGCTGTCATATACAGAGGATATTATCCAACACTAGTGTATTTACTCATTTATAGAGAAATTGTATTAGTGTTTCTGTTGTCTTGTTCTGCACTGATTCAAGTAGAAAGGTAGAATCCAAGGCTTTTTTTTTTTTTGAATAATTGAGTACTGTCCTATTTAAGTCCTACTTGTACATGGCATTGCCTGTTTATTAGTAACCATCAGTCATTCCAGAACTTTCTAGTGTATCCTGACCCTTTTCTGTTTTATGGTTAGTTGTCTGGTATATGGATCTGAATTTTCAAGATAGGCTTTTATTATTTTCCAGACCATCATGTTCAAACATTTAACTGTTCATTGTTTCAGATGCTGTCCTCTGAGGTTCCTTCTGTTCTGTCTACTCCACCTTCTTCACAGATTGTCTACAACATAAATGTGCCTTCAGAATGTGAGGAAGAAAGCATGAAGTCAAGAAAGAATAAAGGAAAAAAATGGTCTGCCCACTGGCAGAGTATAAAAAGCAGCACAGATTGTGGTAAGAAGGAACACATTTGTATTGCAGAGTAATCTTTGAAGCTTAGACTTGAAGCCTGGTTGTTATTGAACCCAGCATGTGGTTACTTTCCATCTATCATGCTAGATAGTGATTTAGATAACCTTTAATGGCCCCCTCTTTTTCTGTTGATGACTTATTTCTTCTTTATCTGTGTTAATTAAATATGCCATTTAAGTAAATATCTCAACTGATATTAAAAATTGATGACCAAATGAAAGTGATCCAGCACCCGAATGATTACTAACTAGTAATCTCACTACTCTTCTTGAATAAATTATGTAATTATTTCACATCACATACACATGGCTCGAACCAATGGAGTCCGGAGTAATTTACACTTTCATATGTCCTTTAAAGAATGGCCCCTCAATTCTTATAAACACATCCAACAAATTAAATAGTGGGATATCAAAAGGCCTTGTAGTGTTCCATCTGGAATGGATAAAAGTTCAAAAACCCCTCTGGAGAAGTGTTGTGCCGTTTGTGACTGTCCTTTTTGGGATCACACAGACAATAGGCTTGTGAATTTTCAGCATGTGCTCTTCAGGTCAGGTCTGCTTATTTAGATATGCAGGTAAGCTTACCCAGGCCTGCATATCTAGACCTAGATATGACATGCTTATCAAGTCATGTCGTTTCTTTTTTTAACTGAAGTATAGTTGGTTTTCAATGTTGTGTTAATTTCTGGTGTACAGCATAGTGATTCAGTTATACATATATATATTCCTTTTCATATTCTTTTTCATTATATGCTACTACAAGATATTGACTACAGTTCCCTGTGCTATACAGTAGGACCTTGTTGTTTATTTTATATACAGTAGTTAGGATCTGCAAATCCTGAACTCCCACTTTATCCACTCTTCCCTTCCCCTCAGTAACCATAAGTTTGACATTCATGTCCATGAGTCTGTTTCTTTTTTGTAAATAAGTTTATTTGTGTTATTTTTTTAGATTCCACACGTAAGTGATATATGGTATTATTCTTTCTCTTTCTGGCTTACTTCACTTAGAATGATGATCTCCAGGTCCATCCATGTTGCTGCAAATGGCATTATTTTATTCTTTTTATGGCTGAGTAGTATTCCATTGTATAACTATACCACAACTTCTTTATTCAGGCATCTGTCAGTGGACATTTAGACTGTTTCCATGTCTTGGCTATTGTAAATAGTGCTGCTATGAACATTGGGGTGCATGTGTCTTTTTGAATTAGTTTCTTCTGGGTATATGCCCCGGAGTGGGGTTGCTGGATCATATGGTAAGTCTATTTTTAGTTTTTTAAGGGCTCTCTATACCATTTTCCATAATGGCTGCACCAATTTACATTCCCACCATAAGTGTAGGAGGGTTTCCCTTTCTCCACATCCTCTCCAGCATTTATCATTTCTGAACTTTTTAATGATAGCCTTTCTGCAGGTCATGTCATTTCTGCTGAAGTCACTTTTCTGTCTTTGCCTATTATCACAGAATTACACAATAGTTTGTTTCCATGATAGACACTTTATTTGATGGAATCAGTTTCAGGCAATACACTCAAACTTGACTGAAGAGTTCCTTAGAAATATTTTTTCTTTTTTTCCTCAAAAATAAGTACTGTGACTCAGGATTTAAGGCTCTATTTTAGAAAATGTGGTCAGTGATGCTGTGTTGGTGTCAAGTAGCGGTTACTCAGCTGTTGATGTATATTAATTTGTATGTCTGTGTCCCAGCCTCCTATCCTAAGAGTTTTAGATAAAATTTCTTCTTATGATATTAATTTCTACATATAATAACAGTATCTTCCAATGATTGCTCTATGTTGCATTACAACTGTGGGTTATGGGAGAAGGAATTAAAATAATTTTTTCTCCTTAGAGAGTCTCTTGCCTTTCATTCATTTAGGCTCAGCTCACAGCCCCTGCCATGCTGGCCTCACCTGTATCCCCATCCTTTCCCATCTCTCCTTCCTGCTGGAGTAACAATGGCTCATCCACCTGCACAACTGGTTGGTAATGGGTCAAAGGAAAAGTAAGAGGAAAGGACAGTCTTTAGCAGAGTGTTCTGGGGACTCTTTATGATCCAGAATAAGTAATGAGGTATTAACTCAATACAGAAAAGAACTGAATGTAATTCAGCCTCTTTATTCCACAATCTGAAATACCTTCCACAATCTGTAAACATTTTCAGGTTTATCAATGTTTAGTATTCATGTCCAGTCATGCTTCTCTCTCTGGAAACATCAGAAAAGCATGCCTCTTCCAAACCTGAAAGCTAGAAAATTCTGCCAAGATAGAGATAAATTATTTATACAGTTTTCGTTTCTGATAAATTGTAGTCCCAGATAAAAGAGGTTTATGTCTTTAAGGTCCAAAATCTTAGAAAATATACCAGTGTCATATAGAGAGAGTCTAGAAATAACTTCAGATTTTGCTGATGACTCAGGACCATCATTATGAAATTAAACCTCTGTACCTTTCTAAAACTATTATCTCTTGATTGATTGGTAAGGAAGCCTCATACTAGTTAAAGGTAAAAAATACTATTTTCTGATAACATACTGAATTAGTTCGGTAGGACTACATGAGAGACACCACAGGCTGGGTGACTCAAATAACAAGTTTATTTCTTACAGGTCTGGAGGCCAGGGGTCTAAGATAAGGTATTGGCAGGTTTCGGCTTCTTCTGAGGCCTCTCTCCCTGGTTTGCAAATGGCTCCCTTCTTGCTGTGTCCTCTCACAGCCTTTCGTCTGTGTGTGCGCATCCCTGGTGTCTCTCTGTGTGTCCAGGTTTCCTTTTCTTGTAAGGACATCAGTCAGATTGAAGCAGGGTCCACACTGAAGGCTTCCTTTAAACTTAATCATCTCTTTAAAGGCCCTTATCTCCAAATACAGTGACATTCTGAGGTACTGAGAGTTAAGGCTTCAACAGATGAGTTTTGTGGGGGACACAGCTCCGGCCATAACACATACCTATTGTTGAATTCTGACAGCTACATTTGTAGCTTTGAATAAACTTGGTTAGGAAGAGTTTTGAGTCAACTGTGGTCTCAGGAAGAGTTGAAGGGAAGAAAAGCTGAATCACTCCTTTTAAAAAAAAAAAGTGTTTTTTCAGAGTTACTATTTTAGTCTGGCTTTCCCCCGAGATCTTAGCGAGAGATAAGGTACTTTATTTGAGAAATGCCCCCTGGAAATAGGAGGGGGTGACTGGGACAAGGGAAATAGAGAAAGAAGGCAAAGCAGTGAAAAAGTATGTTGTTGCCTCTGTCCCTGCTGTGGGCAGCTGGGGCTTGGTCTTGCTGGGACCACGAGAGGCCGCGTAGGATGTGTTTCAGAATTGTCTTTTAGAGGGAAAAAGAGGGTGAGAGTTACGCACTCACTTTTGTTCTTTGTTGATGAAGACTTGTCCCATGGCTGTGAGCTCTCTCTCATGCAGATCGTGCATGCACAGCATAGAGAAAAGAGGGAGAGGAGAGAAAGACTAAGGGTATGTCAGGGCTAAGGGAAGGTTACCACTGATCCCTTATTTCAGTCATGAAATGTGAGACTAGGTTATATCCTTTGCAAATGTGGGGATGGGGGTTGATGAGAGTAGCAGATGTTTGGGAGAGAGGTTAAGAAATATTTTAGAGGCTGCTACATTCTATTATTCCCTGCAGTCTCCTCGTGACTTTTTAACTCTTCCCTTAGTAACAGGCAGTCAGTGATTACATCCTCTGTTTACACTGTGTCGCCTTTTACAGTACTGCTTATCTTCTTATCTACTTCTCTGGTGAGAAATTGAAAAATGGCCCTGCTGACAGCCAGACCAAATATTCCCGATCGGACATAAACAATCCACAGAACAGGCCGTAGACGAGGCCACTACGTGACAATAGAAATGAGTAAACACCTTCCCTTCTGATGGCCATGAAAGATTGCAGCTTCTTTACCGATGGCAAGTCTAGGCTTATTTAATCTTCTCACCTCTTTGGAGGAAAAGTGTTAAGATTCCCAGTCACTGAATTGCCCCTGCTTCTTGAGAGCTTCCAGTCCGGAACTGGTCCCTGCTTCCTTAACTTCTCCTTAGAATCACCCGCCATGAGCTCAAATCCTGTAAGAAGCCCTTCTCAGCTCCCCCCACTCAGATGCTCCTGTGGTTCCCAAGTTATGCAGTCTCTCTTCCTGTGCAAACTAAATAAACTCACCTGTATTTTTTTTGTTTTGTTTTCACAGGTGTGCTTCTGGTAGTCTTTGATCTGTCAGCCTCTACAGTGATGATGTAATAAATAATTGGCTGGAAAGGTCAGAAACCAAATATAATTTGTTAAGGATGTGTGTTAAAAAAGAATGAACGTGATGTTTGGTTAGTTGCTAAGGGAAGCAATATGTTGCCAGGGTTTCGAGTTTGAAGATTCTCCTGTGTTAACAGTTGAGTTCAAGCTGAGTTCTGGAGACTGGAGCTGACACATCAAGGTGATATTAGTACTTGTTTGTTTGCTTCTTTATTTAAAAGAACTATTTCAACCACCAAAGAGTTGGATTACAGTGAGTACAAAGAACTTCTTTTTTCCTGAACCTATTTTGAGCAGGTTGCTGATCTGCTTCAGCACCTGGAATACTTGAATGTGTATTTCCTACAAAGAGGGACATGGCCACAGCACAACCCTTGATGTCAGGAAATGGACATTGATACCTCATCCTCAGACCACATTTGAGCAATATCCTTTGTAGCTAAAGGATGCAGTTCAAAATTGCGTGTTGTGTTTTGTTGTCTTGTCTCTTTAGTCTCCTTCAACCTGGAGCCAGTCATTCCTTGACTGATGATCCTGACACTTTTGAAGTCTATAGACTACTTATTTTATAGAATATCCTTCTCCGGAGGATTGTCTAATATTTCCTTATCTTTAGATTCAGGTTATGTATCTTTGGCAGAAATGCCGCAAAAGTGATTCTGCATTCTTTCCTTTGCATTTTGTCCAGTGGGGCACAGGTGCATTTTGTCCTGGTGCTGGTGGTGTTCACTTTAATCACTTTAGTAAGGTGGTGTCTGCCAGTGTTGTTCACTGCTATGTTACTCTTTTTCCCTTTGTGTTTAGTAAATATTTTTATCATGGGAAGGTATTTTGAGACTATGTAAAATCCTCTTTTTTATGATAGTTTTAATTTGTTTATTTACTTAATTCCTTATATTAATATGGACTCATGCCTTTCTATTTTATTTTTAAAAGACTTTTTAAAAGGGCAGTTTTAAGTACACAGCACAATTGGGAGGATAGTATAGATGATTCCTGTGTATTCTCTGCTCCTCACATGCTGTCTCCTCCGTTATCTCATTCCGTACCTGGGTAGTACATTTGTTACAATTCTATTTAATGTGATTGATTATAATCTGTTACTTTATATTTATTTTAACCTTCGTATTATCCCTGACTTGGCCAGTGGGAGCCCTTCAATCTGGCTTTTGTGGCTTTTGACAAGTCACCATCATTTTTAAAAAATTTATATTCTGTTTTTTTTAATTGAAGTGTAATTGGCTTACAATGTTGTGTTAGTTTCTAGTGTACAGCATACTGATTCAGTTATACATATATATATATATTCCTTTTCATATTCTTTTTCATTATAGGCTATCAGAAGGTACTAAATATAGTTCCCTGTGCAGTACAGTAGGACCTTTTAGTTTATCTATTTTATATACAGTAGTTAGTATCTGCTAATCCCAAACTCCCAATTTATCCTTTCCCACTCTCTTTCCCCCTGGTAACCACAAGTTTGTTTTCTATATCTGTGTCTGTTTCTGTTTTGGAAATAAGTTCGTGTCTTTTTTTTTTTTTTTAAGATTCCACATATAAGCGAAATCATATGGTATTTTTCTTTCTCTTTCTGGCTCACTTCACTTAGAATGACGACCTCCAGATCCATCCATGTTGCTGCAAATGGCATTACTTTATTCTTTTTAATGGCTGAGTAGTATTCCATTGTGTAACTATATCACTACGTCTTAATCCAGGCATCTGTCAATGGACATTTAGGCTGTTTCCATGTCTTGGCTATTGTATATAATGCTGCTATGAACATTGGGGTGCATGTGTCTTTTTGAACCCACCATTTTTAGAACACTTCCTCACTTTCAGCTACATAAAGTATTCTAGGCTCATCTTATGCTTTTTCTTCCTCCACCTTGGAATCAGCTATTTCTTTCAAGAAGCCCTGTCTCTAGTGGATAAAGGTCTTTAGAAAGGAAGGTCTGGGTGCTAGATGCACAAGTTGCTTTTGCCCTTTTCATGCCATCTTAGTGGACAGAGCTGAAATATGTGTATGTGCACACACATACTCACATATACACACATCTATATTTATTCTCTATAATCATGTAGATAATTTTGTAAAATACTGAGTTTACATTGAAGCCTTCAATTCCAACTAACACCATAGGGTTTCTTTCCATACTGGTAACTCCATTCTCTGGCAGTGAAAAACCTGGACCATTGCCCTTTATATACTTATTATTTATTGATTAATCTGCATGTATGTAACTCACTCCCATCTCTGATCCTGCCCGCTTTTCTTCCAGGGATATTGTCCTCACACCATTCAGGTTTTAAGTCCCAATGCTAGGCTGTTGCCATGTCCCTCTCCCCTATATGGGCACCCTCGCTACTCCAGTTGGGCTCTTACAAACTCTCCCACCCAGAAACCTTGCTCACCCCACTTGGGCTCTGACACCCTGCACTGAGTCACCCCCATGCCCAGACCTCCTCACCCAACTTGGGCTCCAATTCTGCATACCGGGCATACCCTTCCCACAAACACACCCTCCTCATTCTGCCTGGGTGGACTCATGTCATCCCGATCTTGCTCCAAAATCTTGCTCTGGGTCCCTGTGGTTCTCCTGTGCTAAGGAGGGCACCACCATGCTCGGCTGCACCTGATTGTCTGGGACTGACACGTCCAGGGAAGGAAGTGAAGGGAAGAGGAAGAGAGCTGTTGGTTTATATTAGTAATTAGTAATTTCTAATATTTCGTCCTTAATTATCCATGTGTTTTAATAAGTCTGGCACTTCTGCTTTTTCTATGATAGAATTGATGGACCTAGCATTTTAAGAGCAAGAAGTTCCCTGGAATATTTTTATTTTTATTAGATCAAAACTACCACTGGCTTTCCAGTGATCAGATTAGAGATACCACAGGACTTTCTCAGTCTGTTCCCAGCCTATTTATTTTGCCTCCTTTCAGAGGACTTTCTACCATGCGACTTAGCACTTCAACTCCTATGAACTCTTTGTCCTACAAAAAAACATGCTGTGCCTTCTCACTCACTAATGTCTGCTTTTTCTTCTTCCCACCATGCCCTCACCCCCTTTTCTATCTGGAAACCTCTGACTCACTCTTTAAGATGCAGATTAAGTGTTACTTTTAAGGGAAATCCTTCCCAACTCCCCAAGGACAGATATGTCTTTCCTGCCTCTGTGGAGAGTATTTAGAGCACATGACATTAAACTTCTGCCTCTGACTGGCTGTGTAACTTCAGACAAATTACTTATCCTTGATGAATCTCAGTTTCCTCATCTGTGAAGTGGGCATAACAACAGAATTGTATCAACATCATAGAGTTGTTATAAAGGTGGATTTTGATAATGCATCACCTAACACAAATTGTCAAAATGCTAGTTATTGCTATTATGATGATTATTTGATTATATGTCCCCCACGAAAGATCATGTGTTCTTAGATACAGTCCTGGAACTTAATCCAACACCCCAAACATAATAGGATAAACATTTTCTGAAGGAGTTTATTCATCTTATAAATATTTTTAAGTGTGTACTCTGTGCCAGTCAGGTTAGTTATGCAATACTGCGACCAAAACAGAGATGCTGTCTGACCTCGTGGGATTCATAGTCTAGTGGGAAATTGAGAATTTAGCAAATAATTACACAAATGAATAAATAAATAAAGATAAGCCTTAAGAAGGACAGTAATTGTGAGATCAGAAAGAGGATAAAGAGGGTGCTAATTTAGAGTGGGAGGTAGAAAAGTGTTTCTGAAAAAGTGATATTCACCCAAGTCCTGAAGACTGAGTAGAAATTAAACAGAGAAGATGTGCCCACAAAATGAACAGTATGAGTGGAGGTGTGAGGCCAGAAAGGACTTGGGTCTATTAAGCCAGCTTTCAGGATGCAGGAATGGGGGTGATGGGGGAGGAATAGTATGAGATGAGATTTAAGAGATAGTCTAGGGCCACGTCATGTTGAATTTAAGAAATTTTGTGGATTGTAAAACCTGCAGTGGAAAGCCATTAATGTTTTTAGTTTGAGGTGTGACCTGATGCTAGTTTCCCTCACAAAATACTCTGGGGAGAACCTGGGGCACCCTGAAGAGGCTGTGGTCTCCCAGGGAGATGTAGACCAGGTGGGGGCAATGGAGACAGAAGGGAGAGGGTGGAAATGCATTTGGGAGGTAGCGTGGGCAGGTCTGGTGATGGTTTAGATGCAGTTGGTATTTGGGGGGCTGGGGGAAGAGTTGTTCAGGATGACCAGGCTTCAGGCATGAGTGGGGAAAAGAACAGGAGCAGAGGGGTGGTTTACTCAGGTGATGGAAACTGGAGGAGGTGCAGTTTTTCAAGAGACGCTGAAGAGTTTAGTTTTGGACACATTAAGTGCATTTGAGATGACTACAAGATGTCTAAAGAAATGTAAAGTACTGTTTATTATGTAAGTTTGGAGGTCAGAAGGATCTGAGCTCAAATATACAAATTTAGGAGTTGTTAGCAGAAGGATGAAATCCCCACCCCCTACCCCCACTCCCATCTCCCATGATTAACAAACCATTAATCTTATTTACTAGAATTTTTCTGGGTAATTATTGTTGACTGAAATAAAGTCACACAATGTGAGAGTTGCGAGTTAGGTTTTATTTGGGGCAAAATGAGGACTATAGCCCAAGAGACAGCATCTCTGATAGCTCTGAGGAACTGCTCCGAAGTGACAAGGGAGAACAACGGTATTATCTATGATTTTAATGAAGAGGGTGCGTGCAGTCAAGCACACATTAAGAGAGGCTTGCTGCTAGTCATGAGGAGTGGATGTCACCATTAATGGAGTTAGTGCTTTTCTAGATATGAGGAGATGCAAGAATTGGGGCTCATAAAATCTTCTCCTGAAAATATCTAACTATCTGTTAGACCTGTCCTGCCAGTTTTCCCAGAGCATGGAGTGCCGCATTCCATTCCTGATCTCCACCCTAAGCTCCTTTCAGGGTGTGCTGGAGGTCAATGGCTGCAGCAGCTCATGATTTAATCCAAGCAGAGATAGATGGCAAGTGCCAGCGTGATCCAATCCTTGTAGAGGCAGATGGCATGGCAAGTGCCAATTTGTAGTTGGCATTGTCATGCCAAATATAACATATAGGTGAGTTGTAGTCATAGAAAGCTAGAGGCCTTCTCTGAAGAGTACTATAGCCAGTTCTGCTGTAACAGGATATATACTGTTGACTTTAAAAAAAAAGGCACAACCTAAAAGTTGAGAGTTACATTTTATTTGGTGGACAAAACTGAGGGCTTAAGCCCAGAAGACAGCCTCTGATAGCTCTGAGGGACTGCTCTGAAGGGGTTAGGGAGAAGCCAGGATAGGAGTTTTGCAACGAAAATCAGGTAGCCAGAACATGAAAGATTACTGTTAAACAAAGCCAGGCATCTCAAGTCAATGGATGTAGTGCCTGTCTGTGTATGGGAGGATGCAAGAGCTGGGCTCACTGATGTCCACCTTAACTGTCTAGGGCCAGTCTCCTGCTTTTCCTCTGGGTGTGCAGTCAGGGTGGCTGCAGCGGCTGCTGGGCTGATGGCTACAATAGCCTTTGATAACTGACAGGGCAGGCAACAGTTTTCATCCACAATACATGCCTCAAAATGGAAGTGACAGGAAAATTGTGCAATTAAAAAATAGAGACTATGGGAAAAATGGGTCACAACACTCAAAAACTTCATCAGTTTGTATCTATAAAAGAGCCTTATAAAAATGGTAGCATGGTTACACATGTTAAATGGTTCAGAAATACACAAGTACTACAATAAATACGGCACTTATTCTTAAGAAGGACCTGAAGTTTGTTTGTGGAAGTGGGAGAGGAAAAGCTGTGACTTGTAGGTTGTTGCAACGTGGTGGAAGGACCCTATCTGAAGTCAGATGGAAAGTTTGGGGAAGTGTGGCTCATTGTGTTTGAGCCAAACATCACAGTTACGATTCCCTACCTTAAATCCAGGGACGTTTTTCTGCCTTTGAGGTGTAGGTCCTTCCAGACGTACAATATGCTAGATAGCTGCTTCTTCAAAATTAAAAATTTGGTCTAAAGTATAGCGTTTTTCTTCACTTAACTTCTATATCACTGCTGGAAATTTTTTTGTGCCTTTCTTATTTGTCCTTGTGGCTCCATCCAACAGCTGAAGGCTTGGAAATTTTGGCTACGTTTGAAACCATAGACCACGCCACTGTGATTTAAAAGGAGTGATCTGAAAGAGGTCACTTTCAGGGTTTGGTGATTTCTGTTGAAGGTCTTTATTTATGAATAGTGCTTTCTCTTTGATTGTGAGAAAAATTATTTCTGATTTTCTTTTATTTGGTCTTCAATCCACATGCTTAACAATCTTCCTATTTTCTGCTGCTTTAGGCCTTATTGACTTTTCAGCATTTGAAATGTTTCAACCATAAAGCTTTTGTTTCCCAGTTTTGTCTCTGTTGCTCTGGAAATATCACATGTTCTCCCATTTCTTTCAAAGTGCTTTATCATTTCAAGATTCTCTTCAGTCCTTAAAGCTTTTCTTTTACACGCACAGGTTGTAATTTTAAAGCATTTAGACATATCTAAGATAATAAATGGCTTTTAAAAAGCAAGTTTACAAGTGCAAAAGAATAATAATAAAAAAAACTTGCATTTTAACACATGCATTAACAGAAGTAGTTAATAGATGTTTAAGGTGTGTGTGTGAATGCATTTTGTGCTTTCTGACTCAGTTCAGCTGGGTGCAACTTTTTTACCTGCATATAGTTTTTTTTTTTTTTTTTTTTTGGCAGGTAAAATCATGCATAAGTAAAATGTGAAAGTTACATTATGTTCAACTTGTTCCTTATTATATCAATCACCTTGGAATAAATTTGCACTTTCAAAATAAGCATTATAGAAGAACTGACTATTTACTCTTATTCTCAAATTTTCTTAGTAGAATATCCACATTTTGGAAAATAGAAATACTCGTAATCCTTCCTCTTGGAAATTTGTAGTAAATCAATTCTTGATGAGATGGAAAATGTTGCTGAAATGGGCAGTAAATGGATTAACTGTTTTATTTGTACTTCAGGTCTTGAGTGACTTTTTAAAATTGCAGCTTTGCAATAATTTAGTTGGATTCCAAAAATGACATTTTTTGTTTATAAGTGTATCACAGAAAATCCTCTCTGTTCTCTTCCTTCCTTGTTTTCTATCCATCTGTTTGTTGATCAATAAATCTATCATCCATCCACCCATCTATTTGCCTTGTGCCAATCCGAATAGAGCTGCATATGTGGCAAATATAAGAACTCTAGAAGAGCTTTTAAGACTATTTTAAGTTTTAAAAAATTCCAGTTTTAGATATAATAGGAATAAACTATCATGGAATTTAAAAGGAAATCTATTAACCTTTATGCCAACTTCATTTTGCACATATTTTGCTAAGGGATCTGGTGTTTTAATTTTGCATTCTGTGACACATAAAAATTGGTTGCTGTGCATGACAAGTTATATTTTGCTTGATAACTACCCAAATTAGACTTCTTAACAGCTGATGGTTTAAAAAAAATCACAACTCATTTTTGGAGAAATTGTAGATTATTTATTTCCACCATAAAATGAGTCCAAGTTTAGTGAAACTAAAAGTTTAATTCAAATCTCACACACACACACACACACACACACACACACACACACACAGAGGTAATGGGAAACTACTGTTTATTGTGCATTTTCCTTAGGCCAGAAATTCTGCTAGGTAATTTTATATGTTTTCTCTAATTTTCACTATAAATTCTCACGTGGTAGATATAAACTAAAAAAATTAGAAATAATTCACATTGACCAAAAATCTTTACATTTAAGAAACTAAATTCCAGGATTTCAGGAAGTTGACCCATGGTATGGTACTTGTAGAGAACACATTTCTTCTTTGTTGCACCTGAGTTTCTTTAGACTCTTCACCATACTGAATGTGCCTTGACATGGGTTAAAAATGAGTTAAAAAAAAAGAAAAAGAAAAATTACATTTTGTTTCTCTTTTTAAACTCTATACACTTTAATTTTTAAAATTCAATAAAGCAATAATTTTTAAAAACAACTGTCTTGACCTCAGTAAATGTAATAAGATACATTGAACACTTTTGAGAGCTTAGAATCAGGAACCTTTCTATCCGCCAATGTCTTGATCACTTGCTGTCTCCTTTCTCTGGTGACTGAAGTTTGCAGCTGATGTGGAGATGTATGGAATAAATTTTAGAGTTTTCTTTAGAAGTTCCTCTGTCCCCTACTAGGCTGTGACCTTCATGAAGGCCATGATTATGTCATCCTACAAGATTTGGTATTTCTAGTGTCTAATAATTGCAGATTCTTATGATCAATATATTTGATACTTGACTAGATCAACAAGAAAGGTCTTTATTTCTATGGTTGTGATGCAGGAAAAATGGATGTGGGGCATGAGGAGGGCCGTGTCCCAGGCTTTGGTTGAGCCCCTGGGATGTGCCTCTCCAAGTGTGGGTCCTTGGCTTCACGCAGGAAAGACTTCAAGAGCAAGCCACAGTTGAGTAAAGGTAGATTTATACAGAGATACATTGAAAGGCAAGAGAAAGGCCACGAGGTGTGAGGATTGTGTGCTCATACTAGAGTAAAAGTAGGTACATACTCCACAGACAGAGCGGCAGCCGCAAGGCACCGTGTTGCCAGCTTTTATGGGCTCAGTGGCTTCATACGCTAATAAATGGAAGGACCAGTCTAACTTGTCTGGGGAAGGGGCTGGGATTCCCAGGAAGTTGGCCATTTCCCACTCTTTGAGCTTTTGTGGCTAGCCTTGGGACTGCCATGGTGCCTGTGGGCATGTTATTCACCATGTTAATATATTACAGTGAGCGTATATTGAAGCTCAAGATCTGCTAGAAGACAGATCTCCCACCACCTTGAGCCTCAAGGCCTACTGGGGGTTGAATCTCTCACCATTTTGATGTTAATTGCCGTAGCAGTCCTTGCATGGCTGTACCCTGCCCCCTTCCTGTCTCAGTTGGACAGATCACTATTACTATTAAATGAATTATAGAAATTCTTTTCAATGCTAAAAACCTTAAAATAGAACTGAATGGTTATATGCAGTGGATATAATAGGATAGTTAAAAACTTAAATTTATCAGCCAAAAATCAATAAAAATTAACAAGTTAAAAAAAAAAGACTGGCTATAAGATTATTTTATAGTCATATCAACAATGATAAAAAGCACAGTGAAAAATAAGATTATATACACATCAGCAATAGGAACACTGAATTCTTAACAATATCACATAGAAATGATTGAATTTGCATACAGAAAACTACAAAACTGAGACATAAAAATTCTAATAGAGACATATACCATGTTTCTGGATAGGGAAACTAAATATTGTAAAGTGTTAATTATCTACCAATTGCTATAAGCATAATAAAAATTTCAACTTTTCAGATTTTGATGAAGGGATTCTAAAATTTTGTGGAAAAAAGGATGGATGAGAGTTGCTTAAAATTAGAAAAAAACCACTGGTTATGTGAAATTTATCACATACTATAAATTATTATAAAGCTAAAATAATTAAGTGACAATGATAGACAGAAAAATAGCCAGAAGGAGATTCAAGAGGCTTAAAAATGTAATCTGTGTTAAGTCAAAAGCTGTGAAGTTACATAATTATACACACACACAAATATGTATATAGAAACATCTGCAGATCCTTCGTCAGAGATGACAGTTTTTTTTCACTCACAGCTGTAATTGTTCCCAGAGTCATCCCCCCTCACCCCCTGCCCAAGCCTGAACCCACAGATGACATAAGAGGTAGATGGATAAATCCTACAGGTGCTGTGAGATTGAATTGCTGGCTAGGGACCCAGAACTATGAATTTCTCTCCTTACCCAGAAGGGGACTACATCTGCCTTTCCTCCTGGGAGAATGGGAGGGAATCTGAGTTCTTACCTTTGGAATGCAAATACATCTCTTTAGAGGGAAGGTAAGACCAGTTCCTAAAATTTACAACCCAGAATTCTCTTTTGAAATGTAAACACATAGATAACAGTCTAAATTCCTCCAGGAGTCTAGACGTATTCAGTCTCCCTTTCCTTTAATTCAGATGCCTATCCTGGAATGGAAACTTTGGACTCTTAGGGATAAAAGGTTTATGACCCTTTGCTTGGGAGCAATAGGCTCCACCATTAAGAAGACAGATGGCCAGATATCTAATACTCAGGCAAGTGAAAAGCAGTTTGTTTGTTTTTTCTGGTGAAAGTAAAACAAAATAATCTCAATTTTTAAAATGTATCAATGGCTCAGGATGCCAGGATTTTGCAGGAACACTGAGAAATCCAGGGAAGATCTGTTTTCCCACAAGGTACAGGAAATATATGTTACCATGTATTAAGGTTTTTCAATAAGTGGTGCTATGAAAATTAGTTAATTATTTGGGGAAACACTTTAAATGCTTGAAGAGTTTAATGTGAAAAATCAGATTGTAAAAAGTCTAGAAGAAAATAGAAATTAACACGTCATCAAATGTCTGTATGAGAAAGATTTGTGAGACTTAAAAGTAGTGCATGAAATCAGAAAGATAATAGATTTGATTATATAAAAACATAAAATGTCTGTGAGCCAAAAGAATAAAAGGCAAACAAAATTTATTCCATTAGATATATGGAGAAGGAATAAATATTTCCAAAATATGTGACTACATTGGTAATGTATTCCTTCAGTTTTTTTTTTGAATGTAAATGCAGATATTCTTTTTTTGGAAATTAATTATTAAAATTAAAACTACAACCTTAAGAATGTTTGCATTCTTTGTTGAAGTCAATATAATTTTAGAGATTTATCTAAAAGCTATGGATGAAATATGATACAGTTTTATGCACAAAAGTTTCATAACTATTTATAAAGAATAAACAAAAAGAACAAAGAGTGTCGCTCAGCATCCAGTTTTACAAGGGTTAAGTTGCAACCCACTGCCATGAGGGGGATTCAGGGTGAAAAAAAAAGATGAAACATTCTGTGCTTTGGATAAAGGATCTGTAGGTAGTTAAGGTGTATATCTCAGGAAGGATTTCAATTGCCCCAGATTCTTGCATTTTCTCATACATAGAGAAGCACAAAAATTAACTTGAGATATTTGTTCTTTGTAATTAGCAGTTATCTTTCATCAAGATGTATGCTTGACTATCTGTATTTCCTAGCAAAAAAATTTGCATATATACCAGTTCCTCCTGTCAACTGAAATAAAATCACACAATGTGAGAGTTGTGGGCTAAGTTTTGTTGGGGGCAAAATGAGGACTATAGTCCGGGAGACAGCATCCCAGAGAGTTCTGAGAGGCAGAGAGAGAACTCAATATTATATATGACTTCAGTGAAGGGGGGACATGCAGTCGAGCACACATTTAGGCAGAGGCTTGCTGCTAGTCACAAGGAGCAGATGTCACCATTGAAGATTTTAGTGCTTTTCTAGATATGAGGAGATGCAAGAATTGGGGTCATAAAATCTTCTCCTGAAAATATCTAACTATCTGAAGGCCTGTTCAGCCAGTGTTCCCAGAGCACGGAGTGCCTCATTTCTGACCTCCACTCTGAACTCCTTTCAGGGTGTGCTGGAGGTCAGCGGCTGCAGCAGCTCATGGTTTAATCCAAGCAGAGGTAGATGGCAAGTGCCAATGTGCTCCAACCCTTGCAGAGGCAGATGGCAAGTGCCAATTTTTAGTTAGCATTCCTCTGCCTCTTCAGAACAGTTTCTCAGAGCCATCTCCTGGGCTGTCGTCCTCAGTAAGACCTTGAATAAAACTTAAACTCACAACTCTCATGCTGTGTGTTTTTCTTTAAGTCAGCAAGCAGAAAGATAACAATAAATGAAAATTTCAATTATATGGCTCTTTTGATGATGATGTGATATCCATATGGTATAATATTATGTAGTCAATAAAATGACATTACTAAGAGTTATGCTAATGTTATCAAGGCTACCTGAAGAAAAGCAGAATATAAAATTCTTATGAGCATGTGTTCTCAATAAAGTAAAGAGAAAATCTGGCAGAGAAGAGATGAGGAAGACTCAAACTCTTAAGAATAGTTATTTCTCAATTGTAAGATTATGGGTAACTTCACTTTTGTTCAGTAGAATTTTTTATAGTCTCCAAGCCTTTTGATAAGCAGGCAGTAATTTATAATTATGAAAAGGTGATTGATTCCTTTTAAAGGCAATTATTAAGGAGAATTTTAAAACTTAAGAGTAAGAATATACATCACAGTCTAAAGCTGTCTCACTGATATTAGGGGTCCAAAGTGGCCAGGAGGGGTTCCAATTGCCCTACCTCTTTAAAGGCTTGATAGATGCAGTTGTTCCCTTAGGTCAGAAACCACTGATATGTGAGCTGAACATCTCAGAACAAAAAGACTAGAAGGGAGTCTTGGATATGGTTTCTTATACCTGCTGTGTAACGAGCACCAACAGCATTTTAATGATGTTGCTATGTTGTATGTTTCTCTTGCAAACTGTAGATTGAAAAATACTGAAACCTGTCTGTCACTACTGGCAACACCAATGGCAGAGACTTCCAGGGGTCTCATGAAGATTAGGTACAAATCATCAGTCTCACTGTTATTAATAAACAATGCTGTAAATTTGGTACAAACTTCCCTGAAATTCCTTGGATCCATGGGTACAGAGTAACATCATAATCATGTTTCATGCCTTGGCCAGGGATAAAGGATTTTTGGTAAATCTTTTGTTTGGTAAAATAACTCAGACCAATTCTTGTTGAAATCAACCTTAAACAGCCTGAAATATAGAAAGAAAATATAGGAAGTCTGACATGGAGATCCGACATCAGATCTGGGATGATTGTTTTTTCAAAAGTGTGGTGCATATATCAGCAGCCCTTCGTAGAGTGACTGATCCATTAACAAAAGATACAGCTTTTAGACTGTACTGTTGCCTGTGTATCCATCTTGCAGCTACTACTGCATCTGTGCACAGAGAATCCATCAGGAGCATCCTGGGACTTGAAGGACATAGTGGTGAATTGTTCATTTAAATGCAAATTAGATTCACCAGCTGTTGTTGTTACTAGTATTAGCAGCCTTAAGGAAACATTTTATCCTAGCAACCAGAGAGGAAATAGATAACAAATTTCACTTTTATGAGGAAAAAAAAATGGCCAGAAAGCATAGGGGCAATATTTCATTCAAATATGTCTATTTTGTAACAGAAAACCTTTTAAATAGAATTTTAAAAGGCCACAATCAATTGTTTCAAAAGATTTTGGAGAATAACTATCATTACCAAGACGGATGAGGTCAGCATTCTACAGTAATATTTGGTAGGTTCTATTCTGGGCAGTGATTTCATTTCATAAGTTAGTAAAAACTGTAGGAGTGGTGTCAATAATTTAACTCTCCAGCTTAAACTCATCAGTGCTGATAAAGCCAAATTTGCATGGATTGTCTTTAACCAAACTTATTTTTAGATTGTTAACTTGATCTTCTACTTTACATGGCAAATATTTATTTCATTGTCAATGTTTCCCTTGGAAAAATTATCATCAAAATATTTTAAAGCACTTCAGCTTCTGACCGACTTGAACTCTTGACGTGTAGGGATTGATTCCCCTTCATGTACAGATCCTCTTTCATAGCATGTTCTTAGTAAAAATTTACTGAATCAAATTCACATATTTGATGTAGCATCATGTTTTATCATTTATGCAGTTTGTTCTTGAGACCTCATTTTCCAGAGCCCAAGGCTGAATCATTGTGATTTCCATAAATGATATTTAGGACAATTTTCTAAAAAGGCTAAATATATGCAAAAATTCTTTTTAAAATGTCTAGAAATGTTTTTATGATTGTATTTAAACATATTGTGTCTTTTAGCATCTTGATCCTATAGCAAAACTCAGATAGATAGGTAGGTAGGTAGCTAGGAAGATAGAGAAAAATATTATTTCCCAAGAGGCTTTCCCCATTTTGGAATTCTCTTCAAGCCTCAAATGGAAAACTTCATTATTTGTTAGAATATGGACTTTCAGAATTATACAAATTCTAAACCTGCCACACAAAGTCACTACTAGATATTTTTTTAGTGTAAGTCATTGCTTTGGGTCTCAGTGTTTTTCTGTTTTTTAATATGAAGTTAAAAAAGTCAGTGCTCAAGTTTCTCCATAATTTTGTTTGTTATAAAAGTGTAAGTGACTTATCACAATTCCTCAGTTATTTTTTTGGTCAGAAAAAGGGCTCAATTATTGATCCAAGCATAATTTTTTTTTAAAAAAATATATTTTTATTGAAGTATAGTCAGTTTACAATGTTATGTCAATTTCTGGTGTGCAGCACAATACTTCAGTCATATAGGAACATACATATATTCATTTTCATATTCTTTTATACCATAAGTTACTACAAGATATTGAATATAGTTCCCTGTGCTATACAGTATAAACTTGTTTATCTATTTTATGTATATTAGTTAGTATCCACAAATCTCAAACTCCTAATTTATCCCTTCCTACCCCTTTCCCCACCTGGTAACCATAAGTTTGTCTTCTATGTTTGTGAGTCTTTCTGTTTTGTAAATAAGTTCACTTGTCCTTTTTTTTAAAGATTCCACATATGAGTGATATCATATGGTATTTTTCTTTCTCTCTCTGGCTTATGTCACTTAGAATGACATTCTCCAGGTCCATCTATGTTGCTGCAAATGGCGTTATTTTATTCCTTTTATGGCTGAATAGTATTCCATTGTATAAATATACCACAACTTTCTTTATCCAGTTGTCTGTTGATGGACATTTAGGTTGTTTCCATGTCTTGGCTATTGAAAATAGTGTTGCTATGAACATTGGGGTGCAGGTGTCTTTTTGAATTAAGATTCCCTCTGGATATATGCCCAGGAGTGGGATTTCTGAATCATATGGTAAGTCTATTTTTAGTTTTTTGAGGAATCTCCGTACTGTTTTCCATAACAGCCAAGCATAGTCTTTTAATCAATATTTTTGAAGTCTAAGTTGTTATTTTTATTGTCAAGCTGTTATAAAAAAATGACTGGTTTAGTTTGATTTTTATTTAATTTATTTATTTTTATTCTATCAGCCTTAAATGGATGACAAGGAAGAATTTCGGAAAAGAAAATTAAAGAATTTTTGTAGTTCACAAAAGAAGACATAATCTGATCATTTCTTTGAATGACTGAGAAATAGCATAAACAGTGGCTAAAACAAATCTTGGTGATAAGAACCAATGACCCCTGGAGTAGATTCTGCATGTCTTTAGAGTACGTAATCACTTGGGAAATGTCATTCTGGCTATGTTAAGGTGTATCTGCCCCTGCCAGTTCTGAGAATTTTGAGAGCCTCACATTTAAGTCCTTCACAGTCAGATGCACCAACTTCAAGGGCTGATTATGTAGTTTAAAGATTATCCAAACTGTCAAACTAGTTCTGGGGTCATTTTGAGAAACACTGGCTAGATCATTCTAAGTAGGTCTTTATTGTAGAACTTGTAATTGGGCTGTGTTTGGATAGCTTCTAAGAGAAGGCTAGAGTATACATTAAAGGGATATAGTGTTTTTCGAAACTTATATTTTCTACATAATCCAACCACCCTCTTTTTTTGAGACAGCCCATCATCCCAGTGTTCCAGAGGTGTGGTAGAGCTGGCTCCTACTGGCTCCTGAAAGTCAGCTGTGTGCATCACTTACCAGCTCCTCAGTGATGTCATATAAGTAGCTTGAAATTGGCCATGACAGGAGTATTTACACTATAGGTATCAGTGAAGTCTACAAATCAGGACTTTTCCCTCTGGAGAACCAGTTAAATATTTATCACTGTGGTGTTCAGAAGATACACTTTGTCTTAATCATGGCTACGTCCCCAGCATTCAGAGAAAGTGACAGTCAAACATAAAATAGATACTCCATAAATATTTGTTGAATGAATTAAGCTATATTAAACCAGTCAGAAATAAACACTTGTTTCCATTTTTCTTGAAGATCTTTCCAGGATATATATTTTAAAATCACTATCCTTAAAATGTCAATAACTCCTCTCATACCAAATCTATGCTTTTTATTTCTGTTTAAATTTAATGATATTTTTAACCTTTTCAGTCATTAGGCAGCTGGAGAAAAAGTGACCTGTTTTTGTTAAAATTTTTTTTGTTGCAAAAAATCTTCATGCAAGGTTGAAAAAGATACAGTCTTCTGTTGAATGGTGCAGTCTCTCAAGTGGAAAGAATATATCACAGCTGGTTTGTGTTAGTGATGTGGCAACCAGGTTGTACCATATTGTGAGTTTAATGTGTGGCAATTAATAAGTTTAAATGGCCAGCTGTGAATCCATACTGCTTCATTCTGGAGCTGCCTCAATTGATATTCATTGAGTGCTTATTAGAAAGAATAGGAAACATTTATATTTTGGCATTTGGATTTTTGGGGGGTGTTTTTTATTGCTTCTCTCAGTTCACCTCCTTCTGCTGGAAAGTTCTGCTCAGAATGGTGTCTGACAATGGTTAACACACTATTTGGCTTTTTGCCAAGGTAGTTACTGGAAATCTGATAGATGTACAGTTAACCTTTTTGTTTCATGCTAATATGAATTTATACATTTCCACACAGAAACTTTGAACACCTAAAATAGGTAATGTTGTGGCTATTGATACCTGTAGGCCAGTTAAAGACACTCAAAAATCTTTTAAGAAGGAATTCTGGCAGTATTATATTAGGCCACGGTTCTAAACTTTGGAAAATAACAAAATAATCTGAAGAGTTATTAGAAATTCTTACACTGAATTTTAAACTAGATTTTTATGAAGATATCTGTAATTTCTCTTTCAGTTAATTGCTCTTAAATACTTAACTTGCATATCTAAAGAAAGGGAAAAGACACTAACTGTATTTTGATTCCTCTACTCATCCAATACCCGCATTCTGCTAGTCAATGAGCTCTATAAACTCTGTCTCATTAAGATATTTCAAAACTGTCCGTTTCTCCATCTTACCCCCAGTTACTACCTTGGTTAGTGCTCTGGGGATTATAATAGCCTCCCAGCTGGTTTCCCTGCAAACACATGTAGTCCTTCTTCCTTTCAATTCATCATCTCTGTTACAGAGTTATTATATATACAATTTTATCCATATCTAATATCTATAGTTTTTATAATATCTATCTAATTGTATCCATAGATAGCAATTCTTTTTTCTTTGTATTTTTAATTTTTTGATTTAGAATGTTGTGTTAGCTTCTGGTATAGAGCATACTTTTCATATTCTTTTTTTATTACAGGTTACTACAAGCCATTGAATATAGTTCCCTGTGCTGTACAGTAGGACCTTGTTGTTTTTCTATTCTGTACATAGTAGTTTGTATCAGTCAATCCCAAACTTCCAATTATCCCTCCCTCTCCTCTTTCCCCTATAAATAACAATTCTTCAGTGGTTGTTCATTACAGTCTTTTACAATGTGCAGGATGCATATTAATAGTAGAATAAAACAAGATTTTTAGGTAGGAAGTGGATAAAAATTTTTTAAAATTACATTTATTCTTGTGCATATTAAAAAACATAATTGACACCTTTTTTTTAAGGCAGGAGAGAGATTTTCAGTGTCTGGTAGCATATGTAGCAGGTGCTGTCAGTAGACCACCTGGATCTCACTGCAGCTTCTGTGGATTAAACAAGCCTACTATTTCTGCCTAACTGAGTGAGGGAGCATGTTTGACCTCTCCCTGGGGATGAGCCTAAAGGGGGCTGAGAGTTAAGTCCTATTAGCCAACAAACAATGAGAGTCAGGAGTTTGTGGACAGATACTTCAACTTCTTTGTCCCTTGACAGGACACTTCTGAGGTATATTTTATAGTGTTTCAGAGAAGCTCAGTTGCTCACTGTGAAAACCTGCACTTTAACATTCTGTTTATTTGATTTCCCCCATTCTCTTTCACAATTCCCACCACCTTTAACATGCTTCCTAGAAGTATTTCCCAAGAGAATGATTTGCATCCAAATCCTTGACTCAGACTCTAAAACAATTGGTATGAAAAGTGTCCTAGAAAAAAGACCCTTAGAATGAGAGTCTGGAATTTGATCATTTTCTGCATCAGATAAAAATAAAGATCCCATTGTTGATCCTAACTAGGGTGGTAATCTTGGCATAATATTTGCCATTATGAGGCTTCCAGGAGCCCTAAATGTTGGCAGAAGCAGCCCCTCTCTCTGACTATCCTCTCCTGTTGTCTGAAAACTGTGCAAAGGCTTGCTTACCTGAGGACTTCTGAGATGATACTTGCCTTCCTCAACATCTGCTTTCACCTTTCTCATTGTTTCTAGGCCAATAGCTGGGGTCCAGTCTTAGAGTGAAAGGAAGAAGGAAGTACAGTCTCTGTGATTGAAGGAAGTAGATTATTACTTAAAAAGCTGTAAAATATGGCTACCACTGACAGGAGCTGGGAGAGCGAGTATGGGAATAGTGTATGTTGGGGGCAGAGGCCAAATATAAAACTGGATGAAGAGTTTATTGCTATGGAGATACTTTCTCATGATTCAGGATTTAACATACTGGCAATAACACTTGGATGGTCCTAATACACTATTCCTTTCACTCCTTGAAATATGGATATAACAATGCCACAGTCAAAGAGGTGGAGATGCTGTAACTGCTTTGGTAGACAACTGAGCAAGGGATCAGAAGGCTCAAGAGACATGGCCATGCTAGAATAAATTTATTACATAAACAGCTGACTGTGTTCCCCTGTAGAAGGCAGGGGACACTTCCGTCACTTAAGCAATGAAGAATGCACTGGTGTGGGGGGCACTGGCGTCACTGAGAAGCTCAGTGACGGCTGTCCTCTGTAAGCAAGTTGACAATAGAAGTTGCTACTGTGGAGCTAACTCTGTAGTATCAGTGGGGTGATAGGATTCCAGAATAGAGGAGACCCAACGGTGGCACTTAACCACCAGAGGCAAGGTGGTCATAATTACTGGAATGGGCAGCACATTCACATGCACCTAGGGGCCTTGATGTTATAGGGATCTGTGACGATGGCTAATGGACTATGGATGCTTAGACCAATGGAGATGGGCAGCCAATGAGAGGGCTGCTCGAATTATAAAACCAAATCATTTTAAGACCTTGTAAGTAAAGGACTGAAGTCAACTTCTTCAAAGCAAAGAGGAGGCCATTCCACCTGATGAAGAACTATATATTACCACAACATATATTTCCAGAAGCTGGTTACCAGTGTATTACCAAGGGGCTCTATAGCCACCTACCAATGCACTGTATACTGGGGTTGTGGAAACACTCAGATCTTGTGAGGATTATTGGAATAAGGAGGCTGAGCCAGTGCTAATATCAGAGGCCTCAAAATGCTGTCATGGCACCCTTGTTAGAGCTGCTCAGTAGAAGGGCCAAGAAACAAATGAAGTCCTGGCTCACATCAACTCACAGTAGGCCCAGCCCACGACCTGTCTGTGGTCATTTCTTCAGTTCCTGAGTGCGTAATTGTGGTAGCTATCCTCGGGAGATGCTAGAACCATTACTTTGGTTCCCGCCCCTGTGGAGTAAGAGCTAGCCTGTTAAGAAAGGCCCCGTGAGATTCTCTGAAATCGCCACCCACCTCCCACTCCCACCCTACACTCTGGTTAAGGTAGTAAATCATGGTAGTGCCACAGGAGCCCATCCCAGGAAGAAATGCTGGAATCCTACAAAAGGCTAATCAGATGGAGGGGCAGTAGACTTCATCACATCAAAGTTGAATCCATCCACATCGTCTTTATGGCAAAACAGATGGATCGTGGCACATGCAGGTGACCTACGACGTGCAGCAGTGCTAGCCTGTGCTGGTCATTATTGTTGTTTTTATAACAGTTATCCTGGAAGCTAAATGAAGAAACTGTTTCCAGGAAAAAGAAGTGAGCCTCTACGTCACGTGTTGCAGATACGTCAATTGCAACGAGAACTGAAACTTGGCTTTTCGAGTTAACAGCATGAAGGTAATTGTCGACCTCAGCAAGAGTTACTTGGATAAAGCAGTGGTAGCAAAAGCCCAGTTGGGTAGAAGTCAAGGGACAACGAAGGAGAATAATGGGAAAAGAAACACAGGCGATTCTTCTGGGGAATTTATAAGGAGGAGAAAAGCTAGAGCAGAAGTGAGGTCAAGAGAGGCTTAGATTTCCGTGGGAGAAATTGCAGCATTTTTATATAGATGGGAAATACACGGGAAAGATGACAAATTTAGGTGGGTCAGGGGAGAATTGCAGGAGCCATTTCCTTGAGTAGGTGAAAGTGTTGGAATCCAGTGCATAAGTGGAGGGATTCAATTTTTAAAAAATTGCTTTTGAATAGATGAGGCAGTGTGTGAATGAGGGAAATAAATAAAAAGTGCTCTCTTCGGATAACTGGTTAGGTTAGCAGCAGGTAATTGTGGCTTCAGAGAGAACTGTGCTTAGGGAATTTTTTAAAAATTAGGATACCTCAAGTATCTTTTCATTCATAATGTTCAAGTTGTGAGAGTTGTAGATGGAGTGCTCTAATTATGTCTGTTGCCAACTTTGACAACTGGCTTAGCTTTTTCCATTCACTAAATGCAAAATGTAGGTACTCTTACCCTTCAGATTATTTTTCACTTCTCTCTAAAGAATATTCTGAGGGAAACTGCTATGATATTCTTAAAGTTCAGATGAGATAAGAGACTAATATTATTCCACATATATCTGAGTGTTTGTTAACCATAACATAACGTAACCTCAAGTTATGTTTTCATACTCCCTTATTATTAGTTTTTAGACTATGTCTCCAATTTCCAAGAGCAAATCTCTGGGAAGTGGTAAGGGCCTTGGTAGTTTTGTGTAAGTTACAAGTATATGGGAAAAGAGGAAACCTTGGGAAGACTGAGAAACAGAGAGTTTTTCGGAGTGAAGAAACTCACAAGTCACCTCGCTCAGCCCCTGAGCTTCCAGATGAGGTGAGTCAGAGAGATTAAGTGGTCCCCCCTAAATGACATGATTAAATAATGGCAGAGCCAGAGTGAGAGGCGAGGTGACCTCACTCCTAATCTGTGCTCTTTCTGCCGTACCTTCCAGATTGTCAAAGGGAAGAAAGCTAATGTGTCAAATTTAAGGATATAAATAATGAATTATTTTTCAGTATGATATATAGACATGGAGAGGGAGTTTATGTAAATGATCCAACCAATATTTCTTTTATATAGTCAAACATAATTTTTATTTTTGAATAGAATAACTTGGAAAGACTTTTGGAAGAATACTATAAATTAGTTTTGTCAAAGAGTAAGTCAGGTTGAGAGATATTCTTCCTATTTTGAAAAAAGGAGACTGTTAGAGACTAAGAAGCCATATTGTTTGAAAGAGAGGAAGGAAGAAGAAATGCTCTTTGTCAGTGACTGTGAAGCAAGGACTTACTTCTACCCTTTAACTTTTCCAACAGCTTTATGAATAGGCATTATCTCCAATGTATATGTGAGGTGACACGCTCACAGGGGCTAAGTAATAGTGCCAAGGTTACACATCCAGGAGGTGAGGAACTGGTATTCCACTGAAGAGAAATTTGTGAAAGAATGGAAAACATTACTGAGCTCACAGTTTCGTGCACATCTGGGTGTTCTATGTGACTTTGTTCAAATCGACCCTGCTGTGAATAATGGATCATGGTAAGAACAAAACGTTTTAGGCAGTCAATGAATAGCTGATTGATTGCTTGACTGTGTCTGCTCTGTTTTCTTTCACCAGCTTCTCTGTGACTGTAAGAAAGTAAGTTAACCTCTCTCTGTCTTTATCTAATTTTTGAGATCAATTTCTTGTTCTAATATTTATGAGTCTATGTGCACATAAATCTCCTGAGAATTTAAAATTTTGTAAGATAGACACACTCTTCATACCATTGAATGATTTTGGTGAGTATTCTGATTCTATTTCTATTGAGGAAATATTTGGACATTATACAAGCTAGTAATTTGCCAGATGCATTGCCTGATTCATGTGCTATTTAAAGAGACACTGATACATAATTTAGAAACAAAATAGAGGTGTATAGGGTTTTGTGAAAAAGGGAAGGAATGGTAATATATATAATTTTTAAAAATGATGTAATTTCCCCAAAGTGTCTATTACAAGAGCTGGTGCATGAGAATCCAAAGGTAAATTGGGTTAGAAATCAATATGAAACTGTTAGTGAAATATTTCTTTAAAATTCAGTGATATATAAATATAAAAATGCCACATCTTTACTAGCATTTCAGCCAGTTTAGGATATAGTCAATCATAATATTAAAAACTATAGGAAAGGAAATTGAGAAGCCCTTCAACCTTGACGTCCCACTTTACACACCTATTTTAAGAACTCTTCCTGGGACAAATCATGAAAAATGGAAAATGTACCTTCATAGTTTTTTTCCTCCTTTTTCTTCAACATATATTTCTTTGAGCACCTATTATACGAGGCTGTGTGTTATTAGGTGCTCTGAAGGATTTTAAAAATGGAGAAGACATTACTATCCTCAAATGACTTAGGGTTTAAGAGAGGAAATAAGACAAACATACATATAATTGTGATGCAAGGGGGAGGATTTAAAAAGTCTCAGAAGAGTGGTAAAACATCTGACTCCAATTTTGGTTGCAATGACATTCAAATTATAGATGTTAAGTCACCCAACCATGAACATGGAGTATATACTCCACAAAGTTCTTGGGTCCGTTTTAAGGTTAATTCCAGTTCACATTGCTGTGTTGAATGGATCTCCATTTTGTAGGTGGTATTGCTGATGGAGAGAGAAGCTTTTAATTTTTCCAGTTGATTTTTATAAAATTTGCTGATTTATTTAAATCACTCTAATAGATGGTTTTTTAATGTTGGTATAGAATTTTAGTGGTCAGGCCTTATGAAATTAAGGAAATTCCAAGATTTCTAATTCTAGACTCAGAAATGTTTTACTTTGTTTTAGTTTTTAAGTAATAAATATTCAAATATTTCCAGTATCATTGGAGAAATCACATGATTATTCAGTTTGCATTCATTAATTTGGTGAATTATGATTAGTAGACTTTTCTGTTACTCAATCATTTTTTTCAATCCTGGGTTAAACTTTACTTGATTGTTATTTTAAAATACATTGTTGAAGTTGATAGGCTAATATGTTATTTAGGACTTTGGCATCTATATGAGTAAGTGAAATGGTCCTATAATTTACTTTTCTTGTGCAGTCCAAGACAAATTTTGAATCAAGAGATTTTAGCATCCTAAAATCTCTTAGGCAACTTCCACTCCAACCATCTATAATACTGTTACCTGTTCACTGAGAATTTTGTAAACTTTACCTGAAATCCTCTTGGTCTGAGATTAACTGCATTGTTACTTATCCATTTGAGAAATCTATATTTTCTTGCATAAATATTGGCATTTTATGTTCTGGTGGGGAACATAAACTTTGTCCATTTAATCTAGACTTTCCATCTTTTAACATAGAATTGTTCACATCATCTATTTATTATTTTAAAAACCTCTGTGTGTATATACTTATTTGCCTCTGTTCACTATTTTGGTATTTGCATCTTTTTATTCAGAAAAGAGAAAAATACAGTGGCTTGAAGAGACTAACAGAGGCTTCATGGATCAGTTATCTTGTGGGGAAGAGATTGTACGAATAAGACAATAGAAGTAGAGAGAAGCATGTGAGCAGTTACCTGAGTGAGAATGAAACTTTTTTTTTTTGAATGGAAGAAGTGGATAGAAAATTATTCAATTTTGGGGGTGGGTATAGCTCAGTGTTAGAGCACATGCTTAGCATGCATGAGGTCCTGGGTTCAATCCCCAGTACCTCCATTTAAAAAAAAAAAGAGAAAGTAAAAATTATTCAGTTTTCCTGGAGCATAGAATACAAATTATAAGGAAAAGGCCTGGATGAAAATGCTGTAAATATAGGTTTGGCTTTTGAGCTAGAGCGAAAAACTAACCTAGGACTTTAAGAGGTAATGACCAATGGAAGTATTATGAGAAAGAAAGTCACATGATTTACCTGGCATGGACTGCGGAACTAAACAGGGAACAACAAAAGAAGGATATTATTCATGCATGGTTATGAGCTATTTTAATTCAATAATTAAGAATTTTATTCCTTCTCTGCCAATTACTGTCAATTTTTTTTGAAAGTTTAGACTGAACTTATTGCCTTCACTTAAATAGCACTTATTGTTTCTTTAAGTTCTTGCTATCTGGCTTTGCACCAACTGTTCAACTACTGAAAAGCATCATGGATCTGCTGTTGCCAAGTCAAATAACATGTTTGTATTTTTCATCCTATTGGAAATTCTGTTAGTCTTTCCCTCTGTGACATTAAGGGAACTTCCTCTTAACATGGCTCCTCGGAGACTTGGCTATTTTTTACTTTCCTTCTGTCTTTTGATGGCTCCAGCTTCCTCCTTGTTCTCCTCTTCACTCCTTCATGTTCATATTTACCAAGATTTTACATTAGAGTTGGGTAAAAGATTCTAGGCAATTGTATTTCTTCTTATGGCTTCAGTCATAACTTCTGCTGTGATAACTCTCAAATCCAGGCTGCGAACTTACTGAAAGCATGGTCTGTTTCTCCTTCACCATTGTAGGCCCACTGCCTAGCATTCATTTAGTAAGAATGTCCCAAGGGCCTGGAATAAACCAGGAATCTGCTAGATGCCAGACCTACAATGGTGACAAAATGGGCATGACCCCTGTTTCTTGAATGGATGAGTGAGTAACTGTCTTCAGCCTGAGTCTCACTGTTAAGCTCCACACCTGTCAGGTGTCTTCATCTGGATGTTCTTGCTGAGGTATCAAGAAAAATATATCTAAAACTAGCTAATCATCTTCTTGAAACCTTTTCTTCTTCCTGAGTCTTTGATTTCTGATCATTTTACTGCTATTTTCCAAGTCTATTCAATTAAAAAAAATCCCATGTATCTTTGATGCTTTTCTCTTTTGACTCTCTGCAGCCAACCAGTTGCCAATTTCTTACTGATATTTTTCTGGATCAAGCAATTGTCACACCTTCACAAACATTCCAAGCATTTACTAATGGTTCTCCCTGTGTTCAGTCTCTTTTCTCCAGAAAGTCTCATACGTGTATCACTGCCAAATTGGTAGTTTCAAAGCCCATATTATTCCATGGCCCAAAGACAATGCTATTCCACTGCGTAAAAGCCATGACTGACTATTCACTGCCAAGTCAAGTCTATGAGTTTTCTCCTTCCACTGCCCTACAGGTTCTCTGTGTGCTAGCCATATAATATTTAAATATGTTCACACAATCCCAATCCTAGGCTTTTGCTTTTGTTCTTTCATCCCCTTGAGAGATCTAGGTACCTCTGTCTCTACAAGTTCAAATGCCTTCTTTATTCAAGGATTATCTTAAATGAAACTTCTTTCATAAAACTTTTCTCTTTTATCTTTTTTTATCTCCACTGAATTACGTTGGCCTTTATTGACATGTCCCCTTTATGTCATCTAACACTTTATAAATTGAATTCCAGTAGGATTTGTATGTATCTATGATAGTTTGAATTATTGCCCAGCAAATATTCACCACCCTCTCTTTCTCCCTCTGGATGAAGTATATTTCTCTGCCCCATCAGTTTAGGGTGTGGCCACATCACTTGTTTTAGCCAAGCAATGCTAGTGGACCTGACATGCAGTGGCCATAAAGGTGTTTGTGCGGTTTGGCTTTGATCTTGAGCTTCTGACTTTGCTGTGAGATCATATCCTGGGGAAGACACAGCAAGCAGACTTGAGGGCAACTTTTAGCCTAAAGCCAAGTGCAGTTGAACCTAAGGCAGAGTCACTCAGCTGAACCTACAGTAGATCATTACAGACCTCTGAATGTGAGAAAAAATGCTTATTGTTGTATGCTAATAAGATTTTGGGGGGGTGTTTGTTATGAGGCAAAAGTTTAATTATTAATTATCTACTATCCTATGCCATTCAATACATATGAATTGACAGCCTACTATGTCCCAAGTACTAGGCTAGTTGCTAGAACTACAATAATTAGTGAAGCATGATTTCTGTCCTATCTAGTTGAGAAGATAGTAATAAAATTCATACTTCTGGGGGAAAAACATACTTCTTGGAATATGCAAGAAGTAGACCTCATCTATCCTTAGGCATCAAAGAAGATTTTCTGGGGCAGTGATTGAATCAGATTTGAATGAAAATAGGGGGTTGATGAAGTGAAAATCATGATGAAACAGAGGAGTGATGGACTGGGGTTTGGGATCTAGGGGAGGTGGGCTGAGGTAGGGAAAATGCTCTGTGTTTCAGACAGAAGGAGTAGTCTCTGTAGCAACCCTATGGTGAATAGGCATGTAGCACATTCCAGGACCTCTGAGAAGGCCACTGTGACTGGAGCCCATAGGGTAAGGTGCTGTAGACACAGGATAATGCAAGGGCTTTCTAAAGATTTTGTTTTTTTCCTACAAGTTTTTAGAAGCCACTGAGAGCTTTTTATGCGGTGACATAATCTGATTAGTATTTTGAAAAGAATACTCTGGTGTCTGGATGGAGAGCAGATTGGTGGTGGTTCTGGATTGGAGTGGAGAGACCAGTGAGACAAGTGTCGCACCTGACCAGGCTAGAGATGATGGTAGTTGCGCTAGTGGAGGATGTGGAGATAGAAGAAAGCAGATGACCTCAAAGTATCTGTAGGAAGTGAATGTAGTAGAAAAACACAATGGTTGTATGCAGGGTCTGAGGGAGAAGGAGAGGTCAAGAAGGCTTCTTGGGCTTATGATTTGCTTAGCTAAGTGAAAGTTGGTTCCTCTTCTGGAAAGTAAGAATGAGTCTGTGGAGGAGGATTATGCTATTCATGAAGCATCAGTGAGGCACTACAGTTGACACTAAAATTGGGAAGTTGAGTAGACAGCCTGGAACCCACCTGCCAACCCCACTCCAAGACAACCACTTTCCTGAACTTTGTGTTCATCAATCCCTGAGAATAGACATATTATTATCTTTAAAGTAGAGATGGGGCAGAATAGTTTGGAAGTGGCACTGGGGAGTAGAGACCTTAATCCCAACTGCTGACACTGAGGCTGTTGGGAACATGGAGCCCTAATGGGAGAATCACGAGTGAAGACAACGTGGAAGACATACTGAGAAATTGAGGTGGAGGGCAGAGGAAGATTTACTGACTGTAGAGCAGTAGTTCCAGAAAACAGAGATTCTCTCATACCAGGATTTTAGTCAGGGAGGAGATAATTAGACTATTGTAAATATAAATTAGGGAGAAAATCACCAAGGTCACAGTCAGACACATTCTTTTCATCTGTTTTACCACAAGACTTCATTAGAGAATTTTGTTTGTTTGTTTGTTTGGACAAAGTTTGACCACAGCTTTCAACGTCCTTGGAAAGAATAGGCAGTATATCGTCAACTTGGCTTTTATGACAATAACAAAAGATTAAGAGTATTTTATATTCCCTGAATCTGAATTTCCAGATATATAATTATGGTCTGGTTATTTAAAATAGAAACCTGAGCGAGATTTGGGAGAAAATTTAGTTCACATTAAAAAAACTTCTCTCCTGTACAGGCAGCCAATACTCACCTAACATTTTCAGAAAACTGTTGAGGACAGTTGGTAGGACCCATATTTCTGTCTGGCCATATTTTGTGGGACCCAAACCTGATGATTGCCACGTCGAGTTCTCGGGACATGAGATGAGACAAACAAGAAGACAGTAGCAGTCCCTGGGAGAGAAAGGATTGACTACCAGTGGGTACCTGGCAGTAAATTCATGAGTCACAATTCAAAGATTTAATTCTTACAAACGTTTTTTGCCTGCCAATCTGAATTTGGAAAGGAAAGGACAATGTGAAATTGTACTCTCTTCTCTCAGTCAGGTACCACAGATCTGGGAGTGTTGACTTTGGTAAGAAGTTTCACCCTTTGCTGGCTTCTGCCAGTTTTCGCAGGATCTTGTCTGTAGGCTCTGGACTGAGTGACTGGTCCCAGCAGTTCTCAAACTGGTCACCAGAAACCGTAGGTGGGGGGAAATAATTTTCCCTCTACCCTTAACAGTGAGTGCTTGGCTGAGACCCCCTTTTCTCTAAGATACCTCATAAATGAATAAACTTTCTAGGTTAGGATTTCTCCACTATGGCCACCATAATTCAATATTATCTTTGCTAAGGTTAACCTGCTTGTTCAGCCTTCAAACAAAATTTTCTTCATCTGAGGCATCACACAAGATGCAGTTTAGCTTAAGGTGGACTTAGTCCAATCCTGGATTCAGTTTGATTTCCAAGTTGGATCCAGTCCAATTCTGGACCCAGTCTGGTTTTTAAGTCAGACCCAGTCTGACTCCAACTGGTTTCTGGACCTAGTCCAGAAAAAGAAATGCTCAAAATCTGAAAGTTCATAATGTGAAAGCTGCAGAGCTAGGATCCTAGAGGGACTTACCCACCATCTAGGCGTGCTGAGCAAGCAGCAAGCTTAAGGGGCTCAGCAGGCACCCGGGTAATTAAGTTAATATTCAGGTTGGTGATGTGGGGCTTAGGAGAGATGACTTCACTTTGGCTCTATGGTCTTGCTTTTAGCAATGGTTCCTCTTTTTGTGTGTGTGGCTTGTTGGTGAAGTCTGCATACGGTTAAGAGGTAACTATGTCCTTTCTCACTTCTGGGTGCAGCTCCACCACTTAGACTTGGGCAAGAAGGTCTCTGCTGTGAATCCTGCACTTTAGAAGACACCACTCTGGTCCTCCTCCAGCTGTGCTCCTCCTCTGAGGTTTCGGAGTTTGTAGGGTCAAGAGGATGGGCTGATCTGAAACCCTTGCCACCCCTCCTTCCCCCTTGCATTTAAATTACGTTCTGGATACTTTGGTCTCTGGAATGCCCCATCCAGACACACCTAAGCCCACTTCAGGGGCCTGACTGTGATTTTTTTATGAGGAAGACCACGTTGCTGCCCCTGGGGATTTGAATGGGAGGTTGGGCTGGGAAGTGGGGAGGGGGTTTCAGGCTGGGGACTAGAGCTAGGGCTGGAGGTTGAACTTCCCCACCAGCTTCAGGTACAAAACTCCAAGAAGTCTACTCATTCTAAATTTAAACCTGCCTTTCCAGCTTGAGTTTCCTTTGAGGAAACCAAAAAGCTGATAGCAACCGGGGAAAAGGGCTGGGACCCTGGGGAGAAATACCTAGCCTAAATTGGATGGAGTCATGGGAAACTGCTGGCGTGTGGTAGGAGGGCCCCTGTGCAGGGACAGAGCTTTATCTTTATCATTTCCTGTGATCTTCTTTTCTGTTTTTACTAAAACAAACAAACAAAGTAGTTGATTCATCTAATTTTTTTTTTCTATTAGGCACTAAAACGACACAAATAAAAGATTTTTGATCATTTTTTGTAGCAACTAATTTATCTTTAAGGCCATTTTTAACTACCTTTGATCAAAGAGCTCATCATATTTCATGAACTCCTTTTGATGTTCCAGCAGTACACTATAATTTTTAAAATGTTTCACAGTCAAATAAGTTTGGCTAACATGGATATACCACATCTTTCAAACATCTGAGACTGACCACATCAAGCCCACATCCCTGTTCAAGACTTCCAGATAACTTATCTTTCTATGAGCAGTTAACTCCAAACTCTCTTAACCTGTTCCATCAAGCTGCCCACCTGACCTTCCAGAACTTTCCATTGTGGCCTCCAGAACTCATAGCCTATCACTAGCAAACTGCCTTACATCTTCAGTCTCCTATATGAACATTCCTTTCATCTTTTTACTCCAACTGAAAACTGCTCTGAGATTAGCACTTTCCCTGTAATTTTCCTGCCCATGCACTGAGTACCTCAGAACCTGGAGTCGGGGCAGTTATCCTTGGTGATATCTTGTTCCTCACTATTTCTTGGATTCTTCCCTTCCACTTTGTTCACACAACTACCCTAGTTTGAACTCATTAAACATCTCTGGATCCTGCAGTAACCCCCTAACTGCATTTCCTGTTCCCAGTGTGGCCTCCCTGCAATCTGCCCGCACTGCTGTGATATTGATCTCTTTAATCATGCCATTTCCTTGCTTAAAATCCTTCAATAGCTCCCCACAGCTTTCAAGGAGAAAGTTCAATCTCTTTCATTTAGTATTGAAGGCTTTTGTGACCCCATTTCTTTCTATATTTCCAGCTTTATGGTCCACCACTCCCTTACATTCACCTTTGGCTCCAGCTGTACTGAGCAGTTTGTCTGTAGTCCTCTGCGGGTTCCCAGGGAACCAGACAACTTTCCAGGCCCAGGCTGACTTAGATGCACTAAACTTGGGCCCCTAACACACTGTACATCTCCATCTATCCATCACAGAACTTCTTGCACTGTGCCATGGTCTGATTTGCAGCTTCCTGAGGGAAAACACCATGTCTCAGGAGGTTAAGTCCTTAGTACCTGGTAGCTGTTTGTAAAATAAATGACTAAAGGAAGCGGTATCCAAAGCTGTTCTACCAGTAGTATTAATGGATCAAAATTTTGAGTTGTTTTTTCCTTTCGGAAGTGGAGCTGGTTTATGTTGACTAGTTTATTTTCTTTCTATAGGTTTTCACGAGGTTGTTATATGTGCATCTTGGGTGGTGTTGGTGATGGGGTGAGCGTGTGCCTGTGTGTGTTTGTGGGTGGGAAGGTGCAGGAAAAATGGCTTTCCTAAAGATGTCCTCAAAAATCCAGCTCTCAGAAACAGTGAGGAATAAATTTTTAAGACTGCCTGTCTCAGAATGCCCTTATAGGCTGGAGCTAAAGTCTTTTAGGGCGCGTCACCCTGGTTTCTCTGTGCACATTTTTTGGCCCTCTATCAAATTAACATGGGGTTCTCATTAACATCAAAGTCTAATCAACCAAATTCACTGTTCACAGAAATAACCCTTAGAGATTTGACGTAAACCAAGTAGTTAATGAGGATAATGTGCCTGAAAATCAGACTTGCTGAAAAATTAGGCAGTGAAGGTGTCTCTCATGTCCTTCCTTCAGCCTGGAATATCCTCTCTTTGCTTTTCTGCTTGGCCAAATCTGATTTGTTCTTTAGGACTTCCCTGGGCTGCTGGGCTGATGTCAGCATGTTTCCCCTGCACCCTGTGATACTTAACAGCAGTGACTGAACTAGACGTTATTTAAGAACAGGGACTCTGTGTGTGTGTGTGTGTGTGTGTACACATACCCCCAGTTCTTTGTATTGTGTCTAAAGCATAGTAAAAACCAATTAATATAGCTTACATTTCTGGACCTGGATGATGGCTGTGTGGCTTGACCAGAGAAATTAGTTGCATATACAATAACTATATGATGGTTTATATGAAAATAACACACTCTCCTTATAGAGAATTTAGAATACAAAAAAGAAAATTAAAACTTTCTGTATTCTTCACTCCTACCCATAATTAATTACTATTAACAACTCGAATACTTTACTTCTGTGTACATAAAAAATTTGAGGGTCTTATTTAAATATTTATGACACATTGAAACATTTAGCTTAACTTCAAACTGAATCGAGAATCATAAAATGTGATGCACTTCTATGAAATCACATACTCCCTTGAGGCAAACCAATTTCAAGGACAGAAAGGACATGTGAGATTTAAAAAAAGGAAGTTCAATTTAGGGAACCATTTAGACTTGAATGAGCTGTTTACCCTGTGTGAATGAGCATTTTATTCTGAAACCAGATTTTATTTGTATAGGATTAGTCTTTTGATTTTTTTTCTACTTTTTAGAACCTGTTTTATAAAGATGGAAGAATCAGTTATCCCAATCTACAGGGACTTGTTTATCCAGCGTATTAGACAAGAAGTAGCTGGGGGCCAGGATGAAGAGAAATGAGTCTGAAACTTCGAGTAGATATTCTCAGGTGGCTCCTGGCTTCTAAGCCCTGCAGCAATGTGCCAATTGTTCTTGATATTAGCAAGTATATATCCTGGTTCCCCAACTTGATCTGCAGGTCAGTAGCGGTGACATCACCTGAACACTTGTTAGAAATGCAGAATCTCCAGCTCACCCCAGATCTACTGTAACTATATTGTAGTCAGAATCTATGCTGTAACTACATTGCCAGGTGACCCTAAGTACATTAAGTTTGTGAAGCAGGGAATGATATACAATAGCAACACAGCTTCTGGAATCCTTTGAATTGCACCAGGAAACTACTCATATTTGATGGTTTTGACTTTCAAACCATCATCCAGGTCTGGCTCTGAGGACGGGCCCCATTGGGCTCACACTGCTATGTGGAAAGCTCACTTGCTGCTCTTTTTTCTCCTGTTCACACAGCCTGATGGTGGTCTGCCACTGATTCCACCATGGTGGCTCCTTCCACCAACCTTTGTTCTGTTGAAATTCCTGGCTTTCATGCACTCCTAGAAACTTCACTGGATGAACACTATTCTGTTGGTTTTCTGCAGTCAACCATTGGCTTCTACCTCAGGATGGCGGCACTGTTGTGATGCTGTCATTCTTCTGTCTTGTTTCTCCTCTTCACTTGCATGCTTGGAGCTCCACCCATCTGACTGTGAGAAGAGGCAGGTGCTACATACATGTTATTCCCACTCTATGGACAGGAAAAGTGAGGTTGGGAGGAGATACAAAACTTCCCCCAATTCACAGGGCTTTTAATGGACAGAATCCAACCTGAGTTGTTGAGGTAGCTGGCCTCCAAAATGGTGTGCTATGATCTCTGCATTGCCCTCATGGTCATTCTCCCCTGGTCTTGGACAGCAGTTCCCAGCTGCTGTTGAAATGGCTGATTCAGAGGAATCTCCTTATCCAGTGATGGCTTGGCCACACTTAGTTTTTCTACTGTTCAGCTGTCTCCATTTTTACGATATAGATAAGCTGAGAATTTTCCAAATCTTTGAGTTCTGCTTCCTTTTTGCTGAATGAGTCAGTCTTTACATCATTTCTCTCTTCTCACATTACACTATAAGCAGGTAGGAGGAACCAGACCGCTCCTTCAACACTGCTTAGGGATTCCTTCCAAGCCAGTTCTGTAGGTTTACCATTCACAAGCTCCACCTTCCACAATGCATGAGGGCATGAACACAAGCCAGCCGAGTTCTTTGCCACTTTTGCTCAAAATTACCTTTCCTGCAGTTTTCAAAAACATGTTCCTCATTTCTGTCTGCGACTTCATATTTCTACCAGCATTCTGTTCAGGAGTGCTGTGGTGTACTATGAGAAGACTGAGGCTTTCTCCACCGCTCTCCTCTTTTCTTTCTGAGTGCTCACCAGAATTGCCCTTAATGGTCCATTCAAGGCAATGTTGGTTTTCTAAGATGTGTCTCAAAATTCTCCCAGCCTCTGTTCATTACTCAGGTCCACAGCTACTTCCACATACTTAGGTGTTTGTTACAGCGGCATCCACTGCTTAGGACCAGTTTCTGTCTTAGTCTGTCAGTTTGGGCTGCTAAGACAGAAGGCCATAGACTGGGCGGTCTATAGACAGCACAAACTTATTTCTCGCATTTCTGGAGGACAGGAAGTCTAAGACAAAGGTGCTGGCAGATTTGGTGTCTAGGGAAAGCCTTCTTTCTGGTTCATAGACAACTGTGTCCTCACATGGTGGAAGGGGCACCTGGGTCTCTGGGTCTTTTTATAAGGGCACCTATCCCACTTGTTAGGGTGCCACCCTTATGACCTGATCACCCCAATGACCCCATCTCCAAATACCATCACATTGGGAGTTAGTATCTAGCACATCAATTTTTTGTGGGACACAAACGTTCAGTATATAGCAAGCTGACTGAATCCTCATAAACCTCTTGTAAGTTATTATTAAGTTAATTTTAGAGATGAGAAAATTGAGGTTTGGAAATGTTAATGTCTCTTAAAGATCTCACTAGGCATTAGGGACAGAGTTTGATTCCAAAGCTACGCTTTTTTCACTACCCCACTGCTCCTGACTATCCTTGGAAGGTTAAGTCTCTCAGTCTGTGAAACCTAATTAAAGGTAACATTTCATGACAGTGAATATTTAATGATAAAACCTATGAAGGAGAGAAACAATGTAGATAATCTAAGCAAATTTATACTTGGTTTTGGGGAAAATCACTTTTTTTTTGGATAGTCCTAACATCCTAGTTTTACTTTCCTTCTGATAGTATTAAAATTTAGTTTGTATTCTATCTACTGAGTGACAGGAGTTGTTGACAAAGAAACACGTTGCAAAGGCAGAGAAAAACCTAACTTGGCAACAAAAATTTTCTTCGATAAATTCTGGCACAAACAGCTGTGAATGAGTAATTTGAAGCTATCTTCAAAAATTCTTCCAAGACTTCTAAGTTTGAAACAGTCTATCTTAAACATTGGAAAAAGAGACACATGACTTAAAAAGCACAGTTTTTATTGGGATTTAATGAATTTTGAGCCATACTGTACCAAATTAGATAGGGTTAATTAATGCAAATGTGCTACTACAGAATTCTTCTCAAATAAGCAGCTTTCTCAATAGAACTTGTACAAGTTAAAGTCAAAGAACAGTTTGAATGAATAACCATTAGTCTATGGAACTTGATTTCTAATGACTATGGCTATGACATAGGCTATGGTCACCGAATTTCACTTTTAATTATCATAAGAGTGAACATTCAGTCAGTATTTAAAAGCTCTTCATGATCATTAATTAATTTACACCATATCCTACCTGCTGGGCAAAATAAATTTCCTCCTTTAACAGACAAATTGAGCGAAATTTGATCCCTGGAGCTAAAATTGCTCTAAAATACAGTTTCTTCTAAGGCAAAGCTGAAGCTAAGAATAGAGATATTGAACTTTCAGGCATAGGCCAGAAACAAAACTTAGGTTACCCACTGGGTTCCTAGCAATGTTAGATCTCTGGATTAAAAGAGAAACTTTAACTGTCAAATAAACAGGAGAATAATAAGAAAAAAAAACTTATGGTGAAATGAACATAGCCAATAAGCTTATTTGATACTTAACCATGCATTCTTTTTTGTTATTAGTTTTACTTTTATGTAAGATTGTAATCTCCTACTTAGAAGGGACTGTATTTCTTGGATTCACTGTGGTTCCAACACATTATCAAATATGAAATGTAATAAATATCTTAGTGATCACAGGAAAAAACCCATGAAATTGTCCCTGGGTATCCATCTCCGTGCTGGATGCTGTACAGACAAATGGCCTAATGATGCAATTCTGTATTTTTCATCCTGAGAAAGAGCATCAGAACCAGAAAAATCTAATCACTGTTTGGTCATGAAGTCATTCTGGGAATTTTCTAAGTAAAATATGCGTATTTTTCTTATTCTGGTTCTCACTGATGCTTGGGGTGATTACATTCACACCAGAGAAGAAGCCTGATCCAAGAACAGTTTCAAGAGGAGGTAACGTACCACACGATAACAGGATTAAAAGCAGAGAGAACTAGAAGAATTGTTCCAACCAAGAAACAATTTCTTCCCTAATTCTCAGTTTCCTTTTAAGGCCCCCTTTTGCTCAGGAAATGTAATATCCCTCATCCCACAGTTAAGACCAAAATCAATAGAAACCCGAGGCAGTTTTTTCTCATCTTATGAGTCCGGTGTCATTGAGTTCACCTAGAACCTGCTGTAGCCAATTCGGGTAGATGGAGTCATCTGAGGGTAAGCAAATGATTCTATGAGATTGTAGAAAGAAAGCAGTGTATGAAATAATCCACTCTTTGATTAATTCATTAAATACATGTTTATTATTCCAGACACTGAGTGGTGAACAAAACCAATCCCCCTGAAATTCCCCTCCTCCTTGTGCTTACATTCTAAAGAGGGGAGAAAGATAAGCAGCAAGCAAAACAGAAAGGATGTCAAATATTAATCATGAAGAAAAATGAGACAGAGAGGGGATAAGGGGTGGCAGGTGGGGAGAGTGTTAGGACTTTGCTATTTTAAGTAGGATGGTCAGGGAGGCCTCAGTGAGAAGCTGGCACGGAGCAGAGATGAGAGGAAAGTGAGTGATGGGCATGTGGGTAGCTGTAAAAGGGATCAGGAAGGAGCCAAGAATTTTAAGATGCCTCTTGGGATGCATTTTAGAGACATGACGTTTTGTGGCGAGCTTAAAGTGAAATAAAAGGAGACCTTGAGAACCGATGTTAGTCAGTTATTTTTGGATCCTAGCACCTGTTGGCATGGTGCAGCTTTGGTGACCTGGTTTGCACAGGTAACCCTGGGAATCAGACAGAGGGCCAGGAGAGCAGTGTCCAGGGTTATGTGAGGAGCAAGCTCTGTGAGCTTCTCCATGTTGCTCTCCCTCTGCCACTGAAACATTTTCTTTAAACCAAGCTTGCGTATTTGACTCTCACGTTCATGGCAACAGACCATTCATTCTCAAGACAGTCCTTGGTCTGAAAGCAAATGAACCCCTGTAACATCTGTGTCAGTCCCTCCCAGGTCCCAGCCCCAGATATGCGACAGCTTAGACACATCCTGGGCACCTCAGGTGCACGCATGGGATTGGTCACCTTTGCCACGTCTCTCCCTCTGCCCAAGTTCAGCCTTTGTTTCACAGGTTAAGATGCTACTTTGGGTCTTTAAAAAGCCTTTAAAATGAATTTTCTTTAAATATTCTTTATATATTTATTTCACATCCCTCGCTGAACTTTAACATTCCTCTCCTGACCAAAAGAGGGAGTTACTGAACAATCAATCCCTTTTGTGATTCAAAATATAGTCTGCCTAATTTTTCCTCACTTATAATTTAATTTACTCTAGACCTGGGGACTCTGGGAAGGCTGAGATAACAAGCTTTCAGAAGCAATGATATTCAGCTGGGCCATTTATTGTCAGCCATTCATCCCAGGGTGTGGAGCAAAGACTTAGGTAAAGGTAATACCACTCACTAAGTAGTAAATGTGCTGGTAGCTGCCAGGAAAATTTTTAGAACCGTAGGTCCATGGAAATTAGGTGGCACTTGCTGTCATTTTCCTGGTAGTACTATAAGATTTATTTTATGCAGTTAGCACATTCAAATTTTTCTCCCTTTAGAAGTCGGTTGTTGGCATTAAGTTGGATAGAGAGGTAATAATTTAGGAGATAATTATAGGATTTAAGGAACCTTGACAAGCTGAGGTGAAAAGACAAAGGGGAAAATTTAAAACATAAAGCAAAGGGATGCTAACACACTTAGGAAGATGGGACAGATCTCTTATGTTCAAGGAGAAGGGATAGAAACCAATTTGTGACAGTGTGACAGATAAGATGTTGGGGCGTTAGTAAGGTGAAGGGAAGTGGGGGTCCTCTATTCCCTCTGTTCCTTAAAAAGTGTTCATTTCTGTCAGTGTGAGCTTCAGTGAGCAAGGCCTCGCTACACCTTCAGTAGGATGCTTGAAGATGGCTCCTTGGCCTTGGCTAAACTGGTCCTGAGTCCTTCAGTGTTGGCGGAGAATATCTCCCCATCAGCTCTGCGTTCTCCACTTCCTCCATGAGGGAAGTGACAAGTCTGCTCTCTCTCCCATCTGTTTAGCTTACCCCTAAAAAGAGTTCCTTTCTGTTTAAACCAAAGTGAGGTTGGAGAGACCTTTATCATTCTATAAAAGGCAAATCCTGAGGAGAGGAAATTCATTCTTCTTGTTACACATTTAGGTACAGTTTCAGTGCGAAGAAATATGAGATCATCTCCTGAAAGCCACCTGAGAGGAGGCAGCCAGGGGGAGGGCACCAGGAGATGCAGAGGAGGAGACAAGCTATTCCAGAAGGCAAGCTTTGCCTCTTGTCAATTTTGCCAGCCTCCTCTGCCTGCCCTGGCTGGATCAGGAACTTCTGGAATTCTCCCAAGAGTCTCCCTGCCTTCATTTTAGCTTTGTCATGCTTTCTGCATAGCTCTCTATTGTTCAGACTTTGTTTCAAAACAGTATCTTAAAGAATTAAATATTTAATTTAGCACAAACATGTTTATTTCCAAAAAGGAAACTAGTTTTCATGCAGTTCCCAGACTTTTCTATCTAGAAGAGCTGTGCCCATGTAATATTGGAGGTCTGTGAAAATGTTTGTAAAGGAATATGCAGACACCCAAGTTCACAGATCAAAGATGATGCAGGAGAACCTAGAAAGGACAGCAGCTAATTCCCGAGCACTGGGAGGTGGGCACATTCTCAATTTTCTGTGGATGATTGGAAGGAAGCACGCAAACTTCCCTGGGCCAGGCCAACTTTCCAGCACAGACTTCTTTATTTGGCTGTTATAAATATCTTCATTCTTCCCTGGGGAAATTTGTCTAGTGTGGAAGAGAGAGTGAAAGGGGGTGAGGGTGGATTTGAAGGTTGAGGTAGAACGAGGTTATAGGTGACATATAAAGTTTCTCTCTTGGATTTTGTGTCAGAAACTAGAAATAGTTTGTGGAGCTTGTGGTCAAACATAATTTCCTCAGAGCTGCTTGAGATTAGAAGCAATGCCAGAATGAGACGGGAGCCAGAGTAAAAATATTTAATAATTCTTCCTGTTATGAAATGTCCTTTTTCATATTTGTCTTAACCAACCTTAGAGAAGGTAACCTATTCACTTTTAAAATTCCACCTGTTTGGGGTCTTTCATCCTTGAAAGAACCCCTGTTCTCTTTCATCCAGTCAGGAGATCAGACCATGATTTATTTAAAAAAAAAAAAAATTGAGTGACGACTATGTGCCGTGTGAGATGTGCCTGCTGGAGAAACAAAAATGAGGGAGCTCCAGCCCCTGTCCTCAAGGAAGAGATTGCAAAAGAGCCCACGGTCCATCTTGAGGAGTTAGAGATTATCAAACAAATTATGGCAGTATTGGTGACAAGGGCTAACACAGGGTCCTATAGACTTAAAAGAGGCAGAGAGATGAAATCTTCTTGGGTGGCTGAGAAGAGTCCTCATGGATCAAGATCCAGTCTGGATGCTGGAGGATACGGTGTTCACCAGGTGGATAAAGCTGGACATTTCAGTCAGAAGGCACTGTAGAGAGCAGCAGTAGGGCTGGGACCCCAAAGGGCCTCAGATGCTAGGCTAAGGAGTTTGGGGTTTATCCTATAAGCCCTGAGAAGCCATAAAAGATTTTTAAAGTAGTTGAATTATATGATAAATTTTAACATTTTTGTTTTGTATTTTGGATTTTTTAATTGAAATATAGTTGGTTTACTGTGTGTCAATTTCTGGTGTACAGCATAATGTTTCAGTCATACATATACATACATATGTATTTCTTCTTATATTCTTTTTCATTATCGGTTATAAGAACTGAATATAGTTCCCTGTGCTATACAGAAGAAACTTGTTGTTTATCTATTTTTATACATAGTTGTTAGCATCTGCAAATTTCAAACTTCTGATTTATCCCTCCCCACTCCCTTTCCCCTGGTAACCATAAGTGTTTTTCCTGATTTCTATGATTTATCCTTTTCTTCCTTCTACCCACCTTGGGTTTAATTTGTTCTTATTTTTCTAGCTTTTTAAGGATGATGCTTAGGACATTGTTTTGAAATCTTTTCTAATGCAATCAGTTAAAGCTATAAATTCCTCTCAAAGCACTATTTTAGCTTCACCCCACAAATTCCAATATGCTGGGTTTTATTTTCATGTATTTTAATACAGTTTTCTAATTTATTTTGTGATTTCTTCTTTGACCAATATGTTGCTTAAAAATTTCATTTCCAAATATTTGGGGATTTTCTAAATGTTTTTTTCTGTTACTGATTTCTAATTGAATATGGTATGGTAAAGTAATACATGTGGTATGATCTCAGTCCTTCTAAATTTGTTGAAACTAGTTTTTATGGCATGACATTTGGTCTATCTTGATGAATGTGCCATGTGAACTTGAAAAAATGTATAGTAACATTTCATAATAACATTATGATGTTTACTTTGATGTTAATAAAGCCACTCCAGCTTTCTTATGGTTAATGTTTACAAGTTGTATCTTTCTTCCATCCTTTAAATGTTAACCTATGTCTTATTTTTAAAATGGGTTTCTTGGAAACAGTATATAGTTGTCTTATTTTATAATCCATTCAGATAATCTCTGTCTTTTAATTCAAATTCTTAGACTATTTATATGTAATGTAATTATTGACAGGGTTGAGTTTAAATCTACCACCTTGGTATTTATTTTCTCTGTTTGTTTTTATTTTTCCTGCCTTATTTTGGATTAATTTAATATTTTTAGGATTCTATTTTACTTCCATGAATGGTTTATTCATTAGATTCTCTCAGCTTTTGTTTTTGTGATAAAATTCTAATTTTTCCCCCCAAGAATATTTTTGCTGGCTAGAGATTCTATGTTGATGGTTTTCTTCTCTCTGCATTGTCCTATAGCTTGCTTAGTTTCTGGCAGGACGTCTTTGGGTGTTCTCATTTTTGTTCCTCTGTGCATATGTGTCTTTTTTCATGTGACTGTTTTAAAAATATTCTCTTTAATGCTTGTTTTCAGCAGTTTAATCATAATATGGCTTTGTGTGATTTTATGTTCATCTTGCTTGGGTGTCATTGAACTTCCTGGATCTAATTGCTGATGGAATTAATCAGATTTGGAAAATGTTGACAATTTGCTATTCAAATATATTTTTCTGCTTATCCTTCAGATTCTTATCATATCTATGTTAGACTAGTTGATACTATTCTACAGGCCACTGAGTTTCTGTTGATTTAAGATTTTTAAATTCTTGTATTTCATTTGGATAGGTACTATTACTGTGGCCTCAGTTTCACTGATTTTTTTTCTATAGTGTTTAAACTACTATTAATTGCTTCTAGTACATTCAAGAATTTTTAAATATTTTATTTATTTATTTACTATTATATCATTTTATTTTATTTTATCTTGGTTGGGGGTCATAATTAGGCTTATTTATTTTTTACAGAAGGTGCTGGGGATTGAACCCAGAACCTCAAGCATGCTAAGCATTTGCTCTACCACTTGAGCTATACCCTCCCACTGACGTTTTAAATTTTAATTTTTATTATTTTAATTTCTAGATGTCCCATTTGGTTCTTTTGTATGTCTTCCATTTCTTTCATTATTATGTTAATTTCCCTTCTTTACATCCTTGAATATGTGGAACAAATGTGTGGTACCATTTTGAGATCTCAGTCTTCTAATTCTCTCTCTGTCATTTTTGGGTATGTTTCTATTGACTGATTCTTCTGATAATTTGTCATATTCTCCTGCTTCTTTGCATATCTAATTTCTTTTTAATGGTTGCTTGACCTCTGATTTTATGTTGTTGAGTGCTAGAAATTTTTGTGTTAATTTAATATTTTTGGATTTTTTCTGAAGAGAGTTAAATCACTTGTGGATTAGTTTGATCATTTCATAGCTTGGTTTTAAGTCCTTTTATTTTGGGTGGATATAGGATAGCTTTTATTCTAGAACTAAACATTCTCACCTTTAAGGCCTGGCCCTTCTACAGTCTACTGAATGCCTTATATGTGCAGCAGAGTCTCTGCATTCTGGCTGAAGGGAATTCACTCTTTCTGGCCCATTTTATCTCCAGGAACTATCACCTATTAATTCATCTTGCTGGTGATAGCTTTTTCCTCAGAAATTTTTCTTGTCTGTCCTTATAGAATTTTACCTTATAAGTGGGCAGAATGCTATTTGGCTAAAGACTCAAAGTGAGCCTTACACAGGTTTCTGGAGCTCTTTTTCTGTGTAATTTTGTACTCTCAAGTGTGTTGCCTTGCAAATTTTAGCAACTTGGCTTCCTTGAATTCCAATCGATGTCTGTTCAGCACACGAAGACTGCTGGACTCTCTGAGTTCTTCCTCTTTGTATCACTTGAGTGACGGGAAGTTTCACCTAGTTGTCCCCCCACCAGCACCCCCATTTCTCAAGGATCCTGATGGTTGTGCTGCCTGTTGTTTAGTATCTGAAAATAGTTGTTTCCTGTATTTTGTTCAGTTTTCTAGTGGTCTAGAGGGCCAAGCTGCCTTATTTTCTTGTAGACACAAATAGAAGCCTATTTTGTCTTTTTACCCTCAGGCTGTTCCTCATTGTCATGCTGCTTCTCTTCACTACTCAGGCCCCTGGGCGTGGGTTTTATCTTACTTTTTGGGTGGATGGGGGCGTGGAAAGGGTTTAGACCTCATGCACAAGGAGTAAAGGAAGATAAGGAAAAGAGAGCAAAGCAGGCAAGCAAGTCTCTACTTCTAGGATTGGTTCCACCATTAACAAGTTTTTCAATCATTATTATGCTAAAATATTGTCTGTTCTTTTTTCCGCCTTGCCTTATACTACCTAGACTGTCTCCTTCTCGTAAGTCATATATTGAAGTGCTAAAAGAGCCCATAATTTTTTTCTGTGTTTTAACAAAACTCTCTTGTTATTTTGTTAGTTTCTTATGGCTCAGTATCCCAAAAGGAGACCTTAGAAAGTAGTAAAAAGTGGAGAAAACATTAGGATGTTCCAAAAGTGGGAGAAAAATTGGGTCTTAGGCACTGTGGTTATGAGAACATTCTTCTTGAAGTTAATGTTTGCTTCTCATGGATGCATAGTTTTAATGTCCACCCACAATCATTTATCATTCATATTCTACCTGGGAGAGTATTTATTTAAGAGCTAGGGAGGCCAGCATGAATACCCTGGGGAATGGACCCAGAAGATAGAGTAGATTTTTCCCATATTACCTGCTTTTTGTTATTTTTTATTTTATGACATTGACATAACTGGTTCTTCCTTTATTTATCTCAAAAGATATTGATGTTATTTTTCATAAGCACAGGTTTCTTTAGGTAGAATGAAGCCACGTTAATGAACTAGTTAAATACAATATTTATAAACGTCTCTCCACCACTGTATTTTAAGAAAATGGTATTTAATTTTGACAAATATTCTTTAAACTATGTTGGAATTTTACTTTCCATAGTGCTTCTTATCATGCTGTGCACATGCTTGGTTCTTACAGATCCACTTCTGCTCTCTGCAGCCTGCCCTGTTGCTCTCCACCCCACCCTCTATATTCACTTTCTCTCCTTTTCTGCTTTGCTTTGACCTCCAGGTTTACAAAATGCATTGTCTGGTCCCCATATCTGGCTTTCTTGCCTTGACGGTTGGGTCCAGAAGACTGAGTCCCACTAAAAGACTGAAGGGAGAAAGAGAGAGGAAGGGGCATTTATTTTGCCCCGCTTCCTTCCCACAGTCTGGCAGAGAGCAGCTCTTGTAGGGTGATCTCCTTCTCCTACATCAGCTCTACCAGGATTCAGGTATCACTGTGTCTTCTGTTTGTCTATTCAGGCTTTAGCATAGTAATAACTCCTCTCTGTTACTAGTCCCTGGGTAATTCCTGAAGCCTTGTTAGCTGCCTTTGCCTACCTATGCCTCTGTAAGCAGTCCCTTCATTAAACTCTCTTCATTTTAAACACTTCTGAGTGTGGCTTTTTCTCTTACTAGGACCTTGCCTGATATAAATCCCTTTCCATATAGTGTTTGAAGAGTTTTTTTAAAAAAATCTAAGTCAAAAAAGACCTCTCCCCTATTCCAAACTCTTCAATGATCTTCCTTTACAATTAGAATCAAACTCAAACTCCTTGACAGAACTTCAGGATCTTAACTCTGCAGTGTCATCTCGTCCCAGTCTTTCCCTCTCTCATTCTGTTCCAGACACAATGGTTCTCTTTCCCTCCGGTGAACTTACTAAGCTCGTTTGTCCCCTGGGGCCTGTATACTTGCTGTTCTCTCAACCTGGCAAGGTCACTCCCTCGGTCTTTACATGGCTGACTCCTTCTCATTATTCATGTTTCTGCTCAATTTTCACCTCCTCTGAGAGATCTTCATTGATCAACTCATCTGTATCAATGCTTTATATCCTATTACCTTCAATAGCCTTTCCAGCAGAGTTAACAATTCTAGCAGAAGGATTCTTTTCTTTTGAGACAGCACCCCTCTGTTTAAAGGTCAACAAGCCCTGCCCACGTGGACTGTCTTGGGTGCATGGCCACGGTGTCCCTGCAGAGTGGACATGCTACCTTTCCACATCTCACATGAAGTGTGATTTCTTCCCCCAGCTGCAGGAGATTCCCAAACTCTGGCTCCTCTCAGACACACTAACATCACGCAGGCTGCTGCGTTCATGCTGTCTTTCGACAACAAGGTGGTTCATTCCTTCCCCAGGTCCATTGCTACTTACCCAAAAGCTGACAAGGCTACTCTATGGTCCTAAAACTTAGTCTTGTTAGGCAATGGATGAAAAAGTACCAAATTAACTAAAGATATCCAGGAAATTTGCTGGTCACTGATTCTCATTCTAGGTAAAGCTGAGCCTCCGTCAGTGGCTCCTTAAAATCTCAGTGGCCTGTGGAACAGTCCTTAAAGCCTCTTTGGTAGGTACAAGGGGGAACTATGCTGGTGTAGTGACTTTGTGACACTCACTCCCCACACCAAAGGTGGCAGAATTACTTTAAAAAAAATCAGATAACATGTTTCCCTGGGGGAATTCCCCTAGAAGAGACCTGTTTCACAGAATATTTCTCCATGTGGGAAATGTTCTCTATCTGTGCTGTCCAGTGCAGGAATCATGAGTCACATATGACTTGTGGATAGTATAGTGAGCAACTGAATTTTCAATTTTATTTAAGTAATTTAATTGTAAATTGACAAAGCCAGTTGAGGTTGGTGGCTACCACGTTAGCACAGCTCTAGAACCTGCCTGCCAACACACCACAGCCCAAGCACACAATTTTGCACTTCTGCTTGTCTATGAGGTATGGTCCAGTGAGGAATTGGCAAGACTCAGAATTACTCTGGAAGGGTCCTACATGTGAACAAGGATGTATCTTGTTCAGGTACCAGTTTGTAAGGGATACTACTTTTTGGTCTGTTCATTCTGGAAACCGTACTGAATAGAGCCAAATAATGTACTTCTAGTGTTAATCACTAATCACTTCTGCATGTGGTGTTGATAAAATTTGTAGCCAGTGTGGCTAAGGAAATCTCTGGCATTCTTTGAGTCTACATTCATATTTACTTTCAGCTTAACTGCACTAATTCTTCTCCAATACTCACACTTTTTGAAAAGTCAGTATCAGTTCTGGCAAATCTAAACACTATTATTTCTTTTTGAGATAAAATCCATCCGTTAAAGTACAGAGCCACTCTACATTGGCTATGAAGTTGCATTAACTATATCCCAAAGCTTTAGCTAACTCTGTTCTTATTTCATAAAGTTGTGTGAATGCTGGTCTCCAGCTCTTTTCCAATGTGAATGGGCTCCATTTGTGCAATTTGTAAAATTTTCCCTTGGTGTCCTTTAAGAAGCAGATATGAAGGCAGGATGAAACAAGCAAGGGTTCTATTAGGAGAAGGTACCCATGTGAAAAGAAATACAGAGGCACCCAGAGGAAGCTGGGAGACCTATGTGACCACTAGGCAAGTCTAACCCAGAGTGAAGGAGAGGGGGAGAGACTTGAGTGGAGTGCCACACAGTCCCAGCAAATCCATCAGGGAATCCTTCAGATGAAGTTGGCCAAAGTCTCATAGTCTCTCAGATGAAGTTGGCCAAAGTCTCATAGTCTCTCTGGAAAGGAATCTGCCTTATTATCATTGCTGTACTCAGTCGTTGGTTGGAAAAACTTATGGGAGTGGCAGCCTGAAAGCAAACACTTTCTAAGTGTTTGTAACTGGATTTCTAAGCTGGAGCTCAAGGTCAGTTACACTCTCTATAGTAGGAGGTAGGCAAAGCACATTCTCATGGCCCCCACATCTTATACAATTCTGCTTCAGTTATGATGCATAGACAAGAAAATAAAAGATGAAAGATTGCATGGCTGGAAAATAAAATGTCTGAATATTATATAGAGAACTCTCCCTTGTTACTCAGAATTATCCCCACTAATCCTCTAAAGTTAATTCCAATTCTCTATTAGATGTTTCCGCTGGCTGTAGAACTGGGGATAGAGGCTATCTTCCTGTAACTTTTGTGGCCTTTTCAGTTAAACTGATAACATACCCATTTACAAATGGACCACACTGGATCTGGCCTCACCGGGCTATGTTAGTAATGCTTGGGGATAGAAACATTGGGCCAATATGATATTTTTTTTAAAAAAAACCCTCTATCTAATTCTAGTTCTTTATTTCCAGAGTATACCAAAGCGAAGTATTTCTTTTCTTGTGTCCCATTTGCAAGCTACTGTTATCAACTTATCTACAGTTTGGGGTTTTCTTTTTTATTTTTGAAGTATAGTCAGTTATCATATGTCAATTTCTGGTATACAGTGTAATGTTCCAGTCATGTATATACATTTGTTTTCATATTCTTTTTCCTTAAAGGTTATTACAAGATATTGAATATAGTTCCCTGTGCTATATAGAAGAAATTTGGTTTTCATCTATTTTTATATATGGTGGTTAACATTTGCAAATCTCAAATATCCAAATTTATCCCTTCCTACTCCCTTTCCCCTGGTAACCATGATTGTTTACTATGCCTGAGTCTGTTTCTGTTTTGTAGATGAGTTCATGAGTGTCCTCTTTTCTCTCTTTCTTTCTTTCGTTCTTTTCTTTTCTTTTGTTTTCTTTCTTTCTTTTTTTTTTTTTTTCAGATTCCACATATGAGTGATATCATGTGGTATTTTTCTTTCTCTTTCTGGCTTATTTCACTTAGAATGCTGATCTCCAGGTCCATCCATGTTGCTGCAAATGGCATTATTTTATTCTTTTTTTTAATCACTGAGTAGTATTTGATTGTATAAATATACCACAACTTCTTTATGCAGTCATCTGTTGATGGACACTGAGGTTGCTTCCACGTCTTGGCTGTTGTATATAGTCCTGCTATGAACATTGGGGTGTGTGTATCTTTTCGAATTGAAGTTCCCTCTGGATATATGCCCAGGAGTTTTGTGGATCTTTAAAGGAACTTAATAAATAATACACTACTTCCTCATTCAGTTTCAGAATAATTGAGAAATAAGAAAACAAAATTCAGTAGATAGAGGCCAAAAAATATGACCTTAATTACTGATAAAACTACCATTGGAAACTTGACTTATATTTGTGGACAAGTTGGCTCCCAGATGTTGAATGTAGAATGAGGAGGTTCATCTGTGGAGCCTTGTCTGCACTAGAATGGAGCAGCATCCTCTTCTCCAAGTGCAGATTCCACCAAAACTATAGAGGAGAGCACATGTTTGCTGAAAACTTCCCCAGTTTCTCTCTCAAATTCACCAATCAGGTTAACTCACTCCTACTCTTCTGGGAATGAATGAGTGAGGGAGGCAGAGAAAGGCCAGGAGTGTTGAATAAACAGAAGGAAAGCCTAGTGGCGGGGAAGATGCGTGCGCTCTCTAACAGGAAAGATGAAATATCAAAATGACACATATCACGGAATGCACAGGCTCTAATAAAACAGAAGCCAGTGATTCTCTTGTTTTGGGGTGGCCTTAAAATTGTTTTGAGAATTCTGAGTTCAACCAATAGTTACATTGGTATATCATCTTCTGTCTGGATTTTTGAAAAATATGTTTTTCTTTTCTGTCTTGGCTCAAAATTTTGGGTCAGAGTATCTTAAAAGAAGTTCATGAAAGCCATGAATTCTTCCCTACCAAAAATATATACAAACTCAATTTCTGCCTTAGTGATTAAAAAAGAGACTGGATTTCTGTCTTGACTCAAAACTCCAGGTCATTTTTCTACACTATTTTCATGCTGTGTTGCTGTGCGCCTGCACACACACACACACACACACACACACGGGGCCTGAGGGTCTAAAGTCCCTTTCTTTCATTTCTGTTTTTCGTAAGCTCACTTGAGATGAGCCCAAATCACTATAATCCTGACTTTTGAACTTGGGGAGCTTATGTGAAATGGCTCATAAACTCATTCGAAGGAAAGGTTACTTAATGTCATTTCTGTATTACTGTGGAGTTAAATCCCCTTTCTCAAACTCGCCATTAGACTCTCTTTCTCAGGTCAGAAGCTCAACCTGAATTTCATGGATTCGGGAGAAAATTATAGTAATGGAGTCATTCTGTACTGTGAGTTAGTCTAATGCACTGGGTAGGCACTGAGGCATTGGAGTCAGGCATAGCTGTACTGCAATGCTAGCTCTTTGATCTGTACCTACTGCTAGACCTTCCTGGGACTTAAGTTCTTCATACCATGAGGACAATGATAGTACCTATGTCAGAAAGCTACGGTGAGGATTAAAGGAGATAAAGTATATAGAGCATTTAGCATGGTTCCCAGAACATAATCAGCAGCCAGTAAGAATAAGCTATTTTTATTGTTACTATTGTTTTATTCCACTTTGTCTTAACAGCATCCACCACGATCACTGACACAGAGTAAGTGCTCAAGAAACATTTATTAAATGAATGACTAGGACAAGTCTAGTCACATTATTCTTCCTGTGCCCAAGAGTAGTTGGCCTTGCTGTGGTTTATGTCATTATATGATGGAATTCAAAACAGACCTGCCACCCTAGAGTCCTTCTGTGACCAGCATAGTCTGTCTGAAGATCTGATACTAAAAATTGTAGCATATCCAACTGCAATCCTGTTAAGAGAGTATCTGTTGAACACACACTTACTCAGGAACTTCTCTTTAGGATAAATCAGAACGTTTCCACTCAGTGAAGACACTCATTGTGAGTTTCATCACAGACAGCTTTCTGAAGCTATCTGGTGAAGTAGACCCTTTTCGAGGACTACTGCAATTCTTTAGAAGTCAAAATCAAACAAAGTTAGAATTGACCTGCGAGATAGAACTAGCCTACCTAGAACCATCTGCTCTTTTTTTCCCTTTTACAAATATATCTATACCTATATCTATCAAGGGAGACACAGATAAAGACATTTTGAGATGAACTTTCATTATTCCATAGATTCCACCTAATTCTCAGCAAATCTCTCACCACTCTTCCTTCCAACCCTCAGCACATCACCAAGAGTTTTCATAACAGGAATCACAGGTTAAACAAGTATTTGTTTAAAAAGTGCTTCATTGCTTTCATGTTCTCTTTCATATGATTTCCCTCCTCTGCCTTGCTGGACAGATAGAATCTTATGAGGATGTCAGCTTGCCAAATAATTGAGATTCTTTTCAGTAATATAGGACCCAAATCAAAAACATTCCTGGAGACTGGTACATTTACAAATGTTATTGCTTATACAGATGTGTGGTGGAATGGAATAAAATGTTAGGTATGATAACAACGAATTATAGAAATATGAGGCTGCCTTCAGGCACATGAATATATACATGAGGATAGAAATATTTTGATGGGAATTATTACTAAGGATGTGGGATCTTTGAAACAATGTTTGGGAACGAAGGATTCCAAGTTAAAATCAAGGGAACCAGTCAATAAATATTTCTTGAGCATTAATTTTGTGCTGATCACAGAGGATACAGCCATGTATGAGACACACAGAGTCCTAGCCTGGGCTTATAGCCAGATACAGAACATTAAGTAAACAAATAATTCAAGAGTGCACAGTCCTTGGAAAAGTTGAGAACCTTGTTGAATTTATGGTAAGTGTAGATTGAGGAAGAGTCTGGGAGGCTAGGGAAGATTTCTCTCTCAAGGAAATTACACTTAAAGCAAAACTTAAAGCAAAATTTGGCTAGGGATGTTGCTTAATCCATGCAAATGGAACAGCATGAGCAAAGATCCATGTGGAGCTGGGAGAAATCCCATGCAATAGTTTCCTAGGGTGGCCATAATGAAGTCCCATGGACCGGGGAGTTTAAACAAGACATTTCTTGTCTCTCGGTTCTGAGGTCAAGGTGTTAGCCGTGGTGGTTTCTTCTGAGGGCTGTGAGGAAGAGCGTGTTCCATCTTCTCCCTTAGCTGCTGGTGATTTGCTGGCCATCTTTGGTGTCATTTGGCCTGTAGAAGTATCACTCCCATTTTTGCGTACATTTTCTTTTTTTTTTTCTTTTCTTTTTAACATTTTTTATTGATTTATAATCATTTTACAATGTTGTGTCAGATTCCAGTGTAGAGCACAATTTTTCAGTTATACGTGAACATATATATATTCATTGTTACATTTTTTTCTCTGTGAGCTACCATAAGATCTTGTGTATATTTCCCTGTGCTATACAGTATAATCTTGTTTATCTACTCTTCTGTGTACATTTTCACATGGTGTCCTCCCCCTGTCCACATCCAAATTGCCCCTTTTTATAAGAATACCAGTCTTATTGGGTTAGGGGCCCACCCTACTCCAGAATGACCTCATCTTAACTAATTATATCCACCATGACCCTATTTCCAAATAAGGTCACATTCTGAGGTACTGGGAATTAGAACTACAACATATGACATATTTTGGGGGGGAGGTAGATGACACAATTCAGTCGATAACACTGCATATACTTAGCCTGGAGATGGGAGAAGAGGTTATAGTTTCATGTGATTTCAGAAGGATAAATAGGGTCCAGGCATAGGACACATTTTTAGGTCAAGGTAGGATTCTGTACATTTTTCTAAGGGCCATAGTAAACTATGGTTTTTAAGCAGGGGAATGACAGTGATCAGATTTGTATTTTCAAATGATTGCTCTGGGAGGTAATCTGGGAGGTAACTTAGAAGGTGGGTACAGGACTTTGCATCCCCCCACTTTTCTTTCTTAGCATTCCTTTAGTCCTTCCCTTAGATACTCCACACTCCAAGGCTGAGTGACATTTAGCTGGTATTTAGGTTGCCAGATCTCTCCCCTGTGTAAAAGGCTCTCTTGGGAAGTTTTCATCTGTCATCCATGTGTTTTTGTCCTTCAGACATCAACAGATTGCAAGGTTTAAATTGGCACAAAAAAATAAGTCTAATAATGTAATCTTTTCAGATCATTGAGACTTCAAATTAAAGTTCAAATGAAAATATTGCTAATAAAAATGTTTAATAACTAATAAAAAGACAATTTGTGTGCAGGTGTAAAAACACCTCAATGTTCATAGTGGTGTTATTTACAGTTGACAAGATACGGGAACAACCTAAGTGTCCATCAACAGATAAATGGAGAAAAATGTGGGGGGGGTGTGTGTGTATGTGCATGCATGTATATATATAGTGTATGTATATGTGTATATATGTATGTATATATAATGTATGTATATATATATGTAATGTATGTACATATATATAATGGAATATTATTTTATATATAATGGAATACTACTCAGCCATACAAAAGAATGAAATTTTGCCATTTTCAGCAACATGGATAGACTTGGAGGGCATTATGCTAAGTGAAATAAGTCAGACAGAGAAAGACAAATACTGTATGATCTCACTTACACGTGGAATCTAAAAAATACAACAAACAAGGGAATATAAACAGACTCCATAGACATAGGGAACAAACCAGTGGTTACCAGTGGCAGGAGGGGCAACATATGGGTGAGGAGGGGGAGACACAAACTTTTGGGTGTAAGATGGGCTCAAGGTATATTGTACAACACAGGGAATATAGCCAATATGATAACTGTAAATGAAAAGTAATCTTTAAAATTCTGTAACAAATTTTAAAAATTTTTAAAAGAAAATCATAATCTACAGTAAATGAATGAATGAATGAACGAATAAATAAATAGATAATAAGAAATAGAAGAGGGAAGGTTAGAGCAGGTTCAGAGGAGCTTCCAGGAAAGCTCTCCCCAGCTCACCCGACACCTGGATAGACAAAAGTCTCCCTCGCCAATTTCTCCCCACCCCCACCAAAAAAAAGTTTTGTGAAAAATCGAGTATTTAAGTCTGGGTTTTTACAAAGCCGTGAGAGAGCTCTTTAAGTTCCTTTTGGTCAATAACTTGTATAAACAAAAGCAAGTCTGATTCAGGTGACTTTCCCAGAGCTCCTTCTGGCTCCGCTCTGTAAGCTGCAGGATTTCAAGGTTTCAGACCCCACATCATCTGCAAGCCCTCCCTGGCTGCCTTGTGCTGATAGGCAGAAAACTACTTTTAGTGATCTAATCTTCTCATAGGATTATGCCTGGGGATAATAAAACTTTACTAAATGCCTGTGGGAATTTAAAGATAGCCTTTGTAGTGAAGGTAATCTAGTGTCATACTGCATGGTAGTAAAATGGAAGAACATTGGAAGTGATTAACAGAGCAATTAAAAGACGTAATAAAGGGGCCTCCGAGTCTGGGTTGCTAAGAAAGGAGAAAAGACCATCATTTAAAAACTGATCTTAAGCTTGAACATGTGCTTCTGCGATCATCATTGGCAGGATAACAAGGTTTACTCTACCTTTTGCTTCTGTCCTAAAGGAAAATTCTGCTTCTCCTGTTATGTTTCTTCCATTCAGAACTGGAACATACTTCACGATTATTTGTTTAGGAACTTCTGCATTAGCTAGGTTTGGGGATAAGCTAGCATAACAGAGACAATCCAAACTATAGGAGCTTTAAAAAGAGAAGCGTATTCCTTTTCTGCCACACACAAGTCCAGAGGGAGTCCTGCAGGGCTGATGGGACTTCTTGGCTCGGTAACATTGCTCAGGAACCCAGGCTGGCAGGGAGACTCTTCCATCCTCACTTGTGAGGTCCCAGCGGGATCCAGGGTGGTGGCTCAGTTGCTGACATTTCCCAGCTGGTGGGACAGGGAAGTCCAGGGCAAGTGGATTCATCTCTAAGGAATAATATAAAGATTGCTAAATCACTTTCGCTATTTCATGACCATTCCTAGCTGAAAGGGAGCTTGGAAATACAGTCACTAGCTGGGCACCCTTGTGCCTTAACGGAACTTGGGGCGGGGGTGTGGGGGCAGGGGTTATTAGTAAAAGCGATACTAGGGCAAATAATGGTTTGTAGCACACTTCCATCCTCTGATGAGAGTATTAAGACTCAGAGAAAGCAGATAAACAACAAGGTCCTACTGTACAGCACAGGGGGTTGTATTTAATAGCTTGTAATAACCTATAATGAAAAGAATGTGGAAAGAAATATATATATATTTATATAAATAATATATGTATGTATGTATGTATATATATAACTGAATCACTATGCTGTATACCAGGAGTAAACACAACATTGTAAATCAACTCTACTGCAATTAAAAGAAAAAAAAAAGACTCAGAGAGGGTAAATGACTAGCCCCAAATCCCACAGCTGTTGAAACTTGGATTTCCAGACTCCTGGTAAGAGACAAACTTTACTAAATGCCCCTGGGAATCGCCCCTTGTCCTGTTAAGCTCCTTGTTGTTGATATTAAAAAGAAGTGTGGACAAAGGTCAAGAGTTTGTCACTTGGTTTCCAGGGATTTCTAGGAATTAATTAATTTTGAGTATTGGCCTGAAAAGTCCCTTTAATTTACAGATTTGCTTGTCAGAACAGAAAAATAATGGTGAGTTTGTCTTTGCTTTAGAACAGTTTTCTCCATACCAAAGTGCTGCTCGCAACCTTGAATCCGTATCGGCCCATCTTTGCTTCTGTTTACAGTTTTTCAGGATTAAAAAATCCTGCTTTCTGAGGAAGTCTGTCACAGTTAATCATAGTTTGCTTTTCCACAGGTCGCCTTTCATTCTGAGATTATCACACCATTTGCTCAGATACACAGAGCCCCACATAAGATGACATAGAATGTGATCATTCTATTTCTGTTAATAGAAATCCTTAATTCCTATTTTCATAGGTATCTTTCCCACCACTTCCCTAAGAGAAACCCAAGCAAACTGAGTAGGCAAGTATTAGATACAAGATTTTCTGCATATAGAAACAAAGACTTACTTTTAATTCTTTTTTTAAACATAAGTATTAAAAAGTAATACTTTTCAAGAAGACCTAATTTATCCCTGATTCATTCTTAGAATCATATTGCCTTTTTGACTAAACTCAGAAAAATCCGTGGTGGCGCTGCTGGCTCTTCGGGGCTTTGGAAGTTAATAAGATTTCAGCATTCTGTTTTTCTCTTGATCAGTCCTGGATAAGATTGCTTCCTCTTTTCAGTAGCAACAGTTTTGCTCCAAGGAGGATATTTGTTTCACTTACACACTGGAGAAGCCACAGGGTTGTATTTTTCGGAAATGAAGATGGTTCAAAGCTACACGTCCCCTATACCAACCATTCAAGATGAGTTTGTGACTAAATAGTGAGTCTTTAAAAGACCCTCAGGAAAATAAGTGTTAGGATAGCATTTACTTTCTTTAAATATGGTGAAGGTAGTTTTTCTTGTCCTTTTCTTAAATTTCTAAAATTTGATTATTGACTCTTGCCAAATCTAAGAATAATGTTCAGTGGGGGATGGTGGTCAAAATAATGCTCTGATTATTCGATCCCCAAATTCAAACATTTGAAATTATTTTTCTTATCTTTTTCTTTTTTAAATTTAAGAGAACTGTGTCCTGTACCTCTCCTTCCCCTCCCCCCAAGATGAACTTAAACTTCCTACCCTCTCTTCTCTCTTTCATACTCTTCTGTGACCTGCTCCTTATTTAGACTGTGACGCGTCACACTGGTTTGTCTCCATTTCAATAAGAACCACATAAAAACCCAGTGGATGGAACAGGAAGCTGGCAAAATTGAAAGTTTCTACTTGTTGCTGTTACCCAGGAGCTACACCCAAACCCTGCCCATTATTAATCTCTCCTCTGTAGAATTGGTTTTATTTGCCGTGACCCCCTTATATGGTCTGAACAGACTTTTGGCTCCTGCAGGCTTGTGACAATGAATGTGTATGCTTCCACTGCCCACAGCTCACTGGGTTCAGACCCACCTTAACTTACAGGTTCTGAGCACCTTCCTGTGTCTGACTCTCTTCTACATCTGCTCCTCATCCCAGGTCCTTAGCCTGTCTTTAGCCTTGTGACCTTCTGGACATGACCAGTATTATTTCTTCTTTAAAAGGTTATGAGCAAACAGCTATGCTATGTCAGAAATGTGAAAGATTTAGAGGATATAGGATAACATTGCTTGTTCCAATGAAAGCCTAACAACAACATTAAGTCAACACATTTAATTGTGTGTATGATATTTATTGTGCTAGCAAAAATGTTTTAATAGAAAGCTATTCATTTAAATGAAAAAAAAATGTCTATACAGCTAAGGTAAATAGGATAATTTGGAAAGTAGTTCAGAGATGGGAGAATACAAGTCTGTGACTTTAGGCTTCCTCTTCTCTTAATCAATTTTTTCTTCCCTAAATCTCAACACATCACTTAGAGACAGTTCCTGCCCACACACAGGATTTACCTTGAAAACTTCTCAAGACAAGGCAAGACAAGAAATCATTATCCACCTGTTCTAAATTTCCAAATGCTGGAGAGGGTAAACAAGTTAGCTAAGGATTAAAACATTTAGATTCCAACTGTGCTGTGATTAGTTTTAAAGAGAGAGAGAACAGTCATTTCAGAGAAACTCAGATTCAGATAATTAGAAAGCTAAGTTGGCAGTTGATAATGAAGAAGGAACAGAAATAAACCGTTGGAGCATTTTGGTTTTATTTAAGTCTATTTTATTTTTCAAAAATAGTATTTTCATTTTTATGACAATTCCGAATTCTGGTAGAAAAATTAGAAAATACAAAAACGAAAAGGAAAAACGTCATGCAGAGCCTACTGCTGTTGTGGAGGAATTTTAACCTTAAGCAGTAACTACAGGAGGAGGTGACATTCCATAGGAAAATCAAGATGCTCTGCAAAGCCCCAGGACACAAAAATAGCAGCATTTCCACAGCACTGTAAACGTTATCTAATCAGATAGCTTTCCTAAGACCAGTTTAGACAATGGCAGTGTGGAGGTAATTTTGGTACACGGACAGAGTATAGGATTAGGAGTTTTTATGGAGAGAAACATGAACGTTACAAAGGAGTCTGGAGACCAGAAGCAGTGACCAAACTTCGCTGCTTGGAAATGTTGCTCATCGCTGCTGGCCTTGCTCACTCTCCTTCTAGACGCTTAGACATGAAACTCTTTTCAAGTCAGTTCTCACACTTTCTTCTCTTTCTAGTACCCTCTCCTACCCAGCTCTCCCACAGCCTTGGCTCTCACAGAAATAATAATAGTGATGACACCAAATCAACTAACGTTTATATAGCACGTTACATCGTATAAATGATTTCATATTTATCATCTCACTTAATATTTATATCAGTGTTCGTTCAACTAATGGTAAATGATCACTGGCTAATTTTCACAGTGAATACAACAGACCTAGTGAACTCAGTGTTATAATCCTCCTTTAATCATGAGGAAATTGTGCTTAGGAAGTTTAAGAAACTTTCCTAAGAAGGAACAGCTTTTATTTAAATCCAGGATTCAATTCTAGGACTGCTTATTTTAAGTATCATTTTTTTTTATGGTACCTTGAATATTGACCTAAAGAGTCAGCGAGTCTGAGTGTCTGTGATCTGGATCCTTAGTGCTCTATAAAAGAATTTGTTTCTGATGTACTTTTAAGCCCTAAAGTTAGTTTGAATCTTATGTTTGTGAATATCATGTCCTTGATTCATTTTCATATAAATATCTTATGCTGATAAACACTGAAGGATTTCTTTGGTTCAGACATCCTATCTTGCTACCTAAAATCCAAGGGGATTCTCTAGTATTTACAGACAAAAATAGTAAATCCTCCACCAAACAGCATGCCTTAATTTCTTATTCATTAGATTCATTATTTTTAAATATACTACATGTGAATTTCATTAGAGTAGGGTTTTGTTTTGTGTGTTTTGTTCAGAGCTATATTCCCAGTATCTAGAATAATGATCCATAGTACACGTTCAACACATTTTTGTTGAATCAGTGAAAGCACTTTGCTTTTTGTTGGTATGGAGATAAAAGTGAATGTAAAGTGCTTTGTATACATCATTCATTCGACAAGTTAAGCATTGGCCAGGCACTGCACTAGGAACTGAGAATAAAAGATTATGTCCTGGTCAAATGATTTTATGTTGCTTTTAAATTGCAGGTGATGAAATCCAATACACTTGCTTAATCAACAAGAAACATGAAATGCATTGGCTCAGATAACTCGAAAGTTTGAGAGAAATGTGATTTCAGGCATTGCTTACCTGGGGGTTCATGTGCTATAAGAGGCTTCCTCTTTACTTCTGCCTTCTTTGTGTCAGCTTTTTTTTTTTTTTTTAAAGATAGCCTATCTTTAAGACAGCAGGAAAGGAAAGCAATATACCTGTGGCATACCTTTAGCTAGTTGTTGCCGACTATTTCTAGAGAGTTGTAATAGAGATGAGAAGTGATTGTGACCTGAACTAGGATAGTTTCAATGGGAATGATGAAAGTAAACTAATTTGAACAGTATTTAAAGACTAGAACTGATTGGTATAGAGGAAGAGGAAGAAGAAAGAGTTAAGATGACTCCCTTTTTTGACCAGGGAAACCAGTGAATGGTAGTGCCATTAACTGAGACCAGGAACACTGAAGATGGAACAAATATTTTGAAGAAGATAAGTTTAGTTTTGCATATATTGAGTTTGAAACTCCAATATGAATTTTAAAAGAAATGGACATTCTGATCTGAAAACTAGGAAAGAAATTGGGGTTGGAGACATATAGTTGGAGGCCATCAACATGAAGATGGTAATTGATGCCATGGAAATAGATGAGATTACATAGGAAAGATTAGAAGAATGAGAACAGAAAAAGTCTGTTTTGATACAGAACTTTGAGGAATGCTTACAAAGAAGGGATGAATAAAGTAGGAGTCCACAAATGATACTGAGGAAAAATAACCAGAAACTTAGAATGTAGTGTCATCAAAGTCAGGGGAGAAGGTGTTGAGGACAGCATTACCAATGTATCAAATGTGGCTGAGAACATAAGAAATGTAAGGACTAAAATATATTGGAAATTGAGGTGGAGGGCTTGTGAAGAGCACTTCAATGGTGGTGGAAACCAGACTGCAGTGTGTAGAGGTGTAGTTAGAACTGAAAATACAAGTAGCAAACTTCCCATATATTTTTCTGTCAAGAGAGGCAAAAAGTAAGATATGACTTAAGCAGGATATGGGATTGAGGAGGGACTTTTGTTTTTAATTGGGAGAGAGTGAAAAATATTTGAGCACTGATGGAAAGGAGCCAGTAAGAAGAGAGAAGTTGGAGACACAAGAAAGAGGAAATAACAGAGCAAGGCTGAACAGGTGAGACAGTAAGAAGGTGAGAAGAACTGGGTCCAGAGCATAAGCAGAAGGATTTGTCATTGATAGGAAGGGCAATACCTTTTTCCCTTCAAGAAGAAGCAAGGAAGAAAAGGATGCGAGCAAATACAGGAGGGATTATTTCAGCCTGGTGATTGCAGATTGAAGGACTTTATTATTAAAGTAACTATATGTCCTGGTTTGTCTGGGAAAATCTTGGTTGATACCTGCGGTCCTGGTGTAATTATGGGAGTATCCCCCTTATTCTCAAAATTGTCTCAGCCTGGATGAGAAATTATATAGTCATCTTACTTAGGATGGCTCCTTTTTTTCTTAGTGGCATTGGCGGTGGGATGCAGACACAGGATTGAGGAGAATGGGAAGGTATGAAATAGTAGCTGTGGAGCGTGGGAAAGCAGACTGACCAGAGCAAAAGAGGCTGGAAGACGGTACTGCAGGCTCAGGTGAGTTGGGATTTTGATTTTCTAGAATTACCACTGTATATCCGTCACCAGACAATAACCCTCGCAGACCTGTACCAACATGACTATTTATAGGTGAGAAAGCTGACTCAGAGAGGTCATATCACTTGCTCAAGGTCACAATAATAGAAGGTAAAGCTTGGATTCAAACCCAAGTCCTTTTGATTCCAAAATCAGTACACGAAACTACTACCTTGTACCGTCATGAAACCTTTCGGCATTTTAGGTGGTGCTAAGCACTTCCTGTGCTCTTGACTGCCATGCTGTGCTGTGTGATCTTTCCTCATTTAAAATATGGAGTTGTTATTGCTTTGATTATGCACATGTATGTGGGTTATATTCCAAGTCTGTAAATTACACTTTTGGAAAATACTCCTTTCACACTATGTGTAAGTTTGGAAACAAAGCTAGGAGAGCGAAGACCTTTGGTTATGGTTTATTGCTGTGTGCTCTCAGCTGAAGTGTCACAACACACTGGTTTGGACCACTGGCTGTGAGGAAAGATCACTAGCAATATGCTACTAATAACAATCATTACAGGGCAGTCTGCATGTGATTTACTTGGAAAAAAAAAAGGAATTAAAGGATAGTCTAAGTCATCTTTTATGTGTATGTTGGGCACGGGGAAGTCATGACCTCTGTGATTCCATTTTCTTCTTCTTACCTTTTCATTATGGTGGGTTGGGAAGCACATTCCACTTTCCAGACTGCTCTGTATATGCAGGGCAGGAGGGCGATGGAAGAGGTGGGGAGTGATCTGGATCCTTTGAGTGGGACTTCAGAGCTTTCACTGGCACTTTGTGTTGCTAAAGATGAATTCCCTATCATGTTTGAGATAGAAGGAGTTTTGGTTTTTGGAGTAAATACTTGCACAAACCTTTGATTAGGCAAAGGTAAAATAAAATCCTATTCTGGGCTGCTGGATTTGGAATGAAAGAAATCCACCTGCTCCACAAAGCAATGTAAATGACTGTGTTTTCTGTGATCACTACAGCATTTCTAAGAGATTATTATGTGGTTAACTGCTTTGATTTCTCCTGAGGAGCTAGAACAAAGGTGGAGTTTTTGCAGTGGGAAGAGTGAATGGGTCCTAGGAAGTTGGTTGAGAGCTGACGAATGACTGATGGATTTTAGGAATAGGATTTCCTCCTATTTTGCACTGTAATTAACTGTTTTCATAAACTTTTCACTTAGTCAACAGACCTTAACTGAGTACATACTATGTGCCAGGCACTATTCCAGGTGTTTAAGGTACAAGAGTGACAAAACAGACAAAGATTCCTGACTGGGGATAGTTTATATCATAGCAGAATTCCTTCAGTGAAGTCTTTTGAAGAATAAAGCCTTGGGTCAGCTGTGTTTCGGAGAAAGGAAAGTGGTGTCTAGTTTTGAATGAGGTGAAGCAGAGACAACTTCATTAGCATGGGGAGATGGCTGGGGTGGAGAAAAATGATGGGGAAGACTGGCATAGCCACAGCCAGCAGGATGTAAGCTCCCCTTGTGAATTCTCAGCACTAGTGAAGGGGCCTGGATTTTGTGTAGCCACACATAATGGAGACCCAGATGGTAATTATTTAGGTATTGAAAGAAGGGAGAGTCCAGGAAGTAAGTGGGCTTCTATGTGATACCTATAATAACATGAATTTAATTCTTAAACTGTCAACTGTATTACCTGGAGTGGGAGAAAAAGAGGTGGCATCAGAAATACTATACACAGAATTGAGCTGGAATCTCATTTACGTCCATTGCATTAATGAATGTCATTATCTGTCATGAATGTCCACTGTGGAAGAAAGGTTGAGAATCACTGGTGCATCTGTTCACCAGGAATACATGTACTAACATGGAGCAAAAGTGACTCGTCAATACGGCTTACTAAAAGCAGCATAGACATCCTCTACCTAATAGAATCCTAGATTACATTTTTCATGAGCTATTTCCAGACAGAGATGTTTTCATTTTCAACCCAAAGATATTGTCCATATAAATATTTCCTCCACTCACCCTTTAAGGTCATAGTTATATGATTAATGAAATGATTGTTCTTGAAGAACACAAATTATGTAAGAATAATTTTGGCTATTATGATATTTTTCTATTCATTATTCTATTTTCTTTCCAGAGTTTTTCTCCACTAATGAAATTATGTTCATTTTATTCCAGGTACATCAATGAATAATGCCTTTTTGTGTTCTCTGATTACATTTATCATGTTAAGATGCACTTCCAAATTCAGTTTAGGCTTATATTTTACATTATATTATGGCACTCGTTTGGTTTCCTAATCATACAGAACACCAAATGGACTTTCAATTCAACTTCATGCTTAGGAAGTTATTGACCTAAAACAGTTATTGAACTTCTGGGTAGTATTAATGAGATATAGAGAACTTACAAGAACAAAATAAAAACATTTCAACTTCCAGCTATATATAAATAAGTTTTCTTTGTCCTGTATGTGAAACCTTTCCTTAGCTTCAGCTTTGTCTTAAACATCTCAATATCCTTTAAAATTCCACATCAGATCCTTAAAATTCATCAGTTAGTAAAGCCTGTTATGCTAGGTACAATATTGCCCACTCCCAGCCCAAAGATGTCCGTATTCTAATCCCCAGAACCTGTGAATATGTTGAGTTACATAGCAAAGTGGAATTAAGATTGCTAATCAGCTGGATTTAAAATAGATTATCCTAACTTATCTGGGTGGTCCCAATAAGATCACAAACATCCTTAAAAATGGAAGAAGGAAGCAGAAGAAGAGTTAAAGGGAAATGCAATTACAGACGGAAGGCACAGGGAGATACCATGTGGCTGGCCTTGAAGATGTAGGAAGAGGACCATGAGCCAAGGAATGTGGGTGACCCCTAAAGGCTGGAAAGGGCAAGGAAAAGAATTCTCCTCCAGAGCTTCCAGAAAGGAAGCAGTGCTGCCAACACCTTGATAGCAGCTTCTGACCTCCACGATGGTGAGATTACCCATTGTGTCATCTTAAGCCACTAAGTTTGTGCTAATTTGTTAGAGCAGCAATGTAAGTATATCTGCTATTTGCGAGATTGTAATATTCATATTTTGGATGTCTCATCTTTCTCATTGTACCCTTTCTGCTTCTTTAATGATATGAGAGGTGTAGATAAGCCTGAGTAAATCCATTTGGGAGAACTGACATCTTTACTACATCGAGTCTTCCAATTAATGAACATGGTATGTCTCTCCATTTTTCTTTTTAAGGTCTTCTTTGCTTTCTTTAATAGGCATTTGTAGTTTCAGCATATAGAGCTGTATCCCTTTTGTTAGACTTATACCTAGTGTTTCACTGTTTTATTTATTATAAATCATATTTTTAAAAATTGCTTTCTAATTGTTCATTTCTAGTATATAGAAATATGATTAGTATTTGTCTGTTGACTCCGTATACTGCAGTTTTGATAAAGTCAGTTATTAGTACTAGGTACTTTGTTTTTTTCCTTTTGATACATTACTAGAGATTTTCTATATGGATAATCATATCATCTATAAATATAAGAAGTTTTATCTCTTCCTTTCCAATCTGCTTACATTCTATTTCTTTTTCTTATTTTGATGCATTGGCTAGGACTTCCAGTATGATAATGAATAGGAGTGGTGAGAGTCATGTATTTGTCTTGTCCCCATTCTAGGGAAAATATTCAATCATTTACAGTTAAAAATAATGTTAGTTGTATTACACGGAGGAAGTTGCCTTCTCATCCTAATTTGCTGAGAGGTTTTTTTTTAAAATCATGAATATGTATTGAATTTTGTCAAATGCTTTTTTTTTTCATCAAATGATTTAATTTTGTGAGTCTCTTTTTCTATAGACTGTTAATATGGTGGATTACATTGGTTGAATTTCGAATATTGAATCAGCCTTGTACTCTTTGGATAAATTCCACTTGGTTGTGGTATATTATTCTTTATATAGATTGCTGCATTCAATTTGCTACTGTTTTATTGAGGATTTTTGCACCTGTGTTCATGAGGATTATTGATTTGTAGTTTTCTTTTGTTGCGTTGTCTTCGTCTGGTTTTGGTACGGGAGGAATGCTGACCTCAAAAACAGAAAGTGTTCCTTGATCTTCTCATTTTTGGAAGAGATTGTGTAGAATTTGTGTTATTCTTTCAATGTTTTGGTAAAGTTCACCAGTGAAACAACCTGAGCCTAGGGATTTCTTGTTTGGAATGTTTATATCCATTAATTTAATTTCCTTAATGCTTATGATACTATTCCAGTTTCCTGTTTCACCTTGGATACATTTAGTTTGTGGCTTCTGAGCAGTCTATTTCATCTGTGTTGACAAATTTATGTACGTAGACCTCTGCATAGTATCCCCTAGTTTTCCTTTCAGTGTCTGCACAGTCTGTCGTGACATTCCCTATTTCGTTCCTATTTTCAAACTCTTTGCAGTCCTGTTTGCATCTGACCTGTGTGTGTATTATTCACTGGCAAGTCTGAGACCTGAACAATGTTCTAATTCTCAGCTTAGTTCTCAGAGTCTTTCCTGTGCTGACTAGGGTCAGATCCATGCATGTACAGCTTGGGGGTGAGACCAGGAGTCACAGCCAAGTTCATAGGATTGCTTTCCTGTGCTCCTTCCTCTCTGTGATTTCCCTATCACTTCCCAGTTCCCCGAGACACCGCTTTTCAGTCCTGCTGCCAGAAAGCTGGAATTTGATTTACTCTGGCAGGCAATTTTCTTTTATTTTTTCAAAATTTATTTTTATTGAACTATAGTTGATTTACAATGTTGTGTTAGTTTCAGTGACTCAGTTATACATATACATATATATCCTTTTTCAGATTATTTTCCATTATAGGTTGAAACATTGAATATAGTTCTCTGTACTATACAGTAGGTCCTTATTGTCAATCTGTTTTATATTTAGTAGTGTAAATGTGTTAATCCCAAACTCTTAATTTATCCCCTCAACCTCTTTCCCCTTTGGTAACAATAGTTTGTTATCTATGTCTGTGAGTCTATTTCCAGTTTGTAAATAAGTTCATTTGTATCTTTTTTTAATTTTAAGATTCCACATATAAGTGATATCTCTGCCAGGCAATTTTCATGACTCCACTAGTGTTTGTGGGTTGGCGGTCGAAAGACAGAGAGAGAAAAACAGTGAGGGCTCAACCCACTCTCTTAGGACTTAGGACCATAGATCTTCCAAGTGGGGAGGAAGTTCCCCTTCTTTCATAGTTTTAGGCAACCCCTGACCCACTCCTCAGCCCTAAACTGAAGAGTTTTTCCTGGAACTATTTTGTCTTCACTGAGGCTTACTTGCGGATTTCAGGCTGCTTGGAGTTCAGGCCAGGGGATACCGTGGTAGAGAAAGGTAAATGCGCTGCTGTTTCATTGAAGCTCCAGTCTTGTCCTTTCTCCTAATACACCTGCTCCGAGATGTCAGATAGCTGCCCCGCACAATCTGTCTAGGTTTTTAGCTAAATTCAGTGCAAGAGACAGGATAGAATGTGTTTATTCTTACTCCAAACTGGAACCAAACAGAACGTTTTTATTAGATTGGAGGGTAATGCACTTTGAACTGATGAACCTTTGCGATTGGACGCTAGTTCCCTGTTGCAATGGTGATGATAATGAGGGAGTTCTATGAAGATCAAAGTCAAACAGCTTCTTCATAGCTCCACTCAGGGCTGCCTCAGCTCCCAAACTCATTATCCTCTGTACCCTGCTCCCTGCCCCGCCCCACCATGGGCCTCCTTGAAGGCCACAAATTAAAGGATTGGAGTCCTTTTCAACTCAGGGACACCACTTACCATATGCCTTAGTGTTATAGGGGTGCCAGCTGAGCATCAGAGAATTCCATCCTCATTGCCCGATTTTTCCAGTCATTGATGGTTTCGGTTGTCACATTTGCTAATTTTGTCATCGTTTTCATGTGACATGTGTAGTAAACTTAAAGACCATTGTATGTAAGATTTCTTGGATAAAGTATGAGGATCCTTATATTTCTATAGCTTCACCTTAAGCTATTAAAAAAATTTTAGGCTACTAGTTAACCGATTCAGGAGAATATTGAAACGGTGAGAGTTCACGCTGCTCTAAAGCACACAGAAAGATGATTACATGTAATTTGCTGGAATCCTCCTGTGTTTATGTCACCAGTAAATCTCCTGTAAGCAGTTTAGTTGTTCACACACTGAAAAGTATGTGGATTAGGGAAAGTAAAAGACTGTGTGGGAATTTATAAAGATCAGCAACGTTGGCTGGCCCTATTGAATCCAATTTTCTCTTCTTCATGATCAGCTTAGAATCAGAATATTATTGCTGAGATGGACTATTATTGCTGAAATAAGACCGTTAGTTTAAGCTATGGGAAAAGAAGAACACAATTAAATGGTGTGCTCCAGGTTACATAACTGGTAGATGCCAAGGCCAGGTGGGGTATAAGGTACAGGTCTTCTGACTTCCAGCCTGTTGTACCGTGTTTATGAAGCAATTCTGAAGTATTAGTGGGGATGGTGTTCAGGGTGGTGCCAGGGGCCACCAGCTGTGATAGGCATGCAGGGAGTTTATATCCTTTTGAAGCCTATATCCTGGCTTTGGTTCTTGATTAGGGTGGTTGAATTCTTCTCTGTGCTTGTGGATGCATTCAGCTTACAGGTCAGGAGAGGGCTAAAGGTCAGGGTGTTCGTGACTCTGCACTCTGGTCACTCACCAGGACACTGTCACAAGCTTTTGCTTTTGGTATATACTCAGTTGTCTTGTCCACGATCACAGTAATGAAGGCAAACATTCACGAGGTCATCTGGGGTGCCAAGCAGCAGGTAATAAACAGGTGAGCCAGGCTCAGTCTCTGGCCTCGGGGGGCTCTGTGAGTGTGTCTGCATCTGCGGGGCTTTTCCTGAGCTAAACAAATATAATTGGAGGCCAGCCTTTTTTCCTCTTCCTCTTTTCTTCTATTTTGTATTTAGTATTCTTTCTAAATGTGAGAAAAACATTTAAGAACGATTTAATCTTGCTTGCCCTTTTGAAGGCCCTAGGGTGTCTCTGGTGAATCCAGAACCAGTGCTGTAAGCAGATAGATTCTTAATACTGCCTCATTAAAGGGGTGAGCACAGTTTTTTCTGGTTTCTTCAACACCCCAGCAGCCTCACATCTTGGAGTGCTCCTAAGTCTGTGTTCCTGTCCTCTTCCCCGCTAGTATCTGAAGGGTGCTCAGTGTTTCTAGACCCAGCGTTCTCATCACCTGCTCTGATGCTGAGTGGCTGGGCTCTGTCCTCTGTGGCATTTGCCCTGGGCTGGGCCCTGTTCTCTGGCTCATTGCTCCTTGCTCCTTGTCAGCACTGATATCTTGGCTGGACTCACCCAGTTACACAGAACGAGTTATCAGCATACACCTATATGACTGCTAAATAAATCATATGCCAACTACTGAATTATTTAAAAAAAAAAGAAAGAAAAACAGACACTTGTTGCAGTACAGTTTTCTTTGGAAAAAGAAGTAGAGTGGGTAAAGCTCATGGTAGCGACTATAGCTAGCTTTTGTTCTTTGAAGTTTAATTCTGCTAGGTCATAACATCTAATATTTTCAAAGTGATGATAGCTAATGAGGTCAAAGAGGCATGATGGCTTCCAGGGATTTTGTTTCCTGGACTTGATGCCTTTGGCTTCTTTCATATTTTATGTCTTCAAGGATTTAAACAAATACTTAAGAGAACTTGTCACACAATATGTAACACAGTATTTTTATTTAGAAGTAATATAACTGATGATTGTGGTACATAGTCGTCAGAGCCAGTTCAGTGAAGCACCGGATACACTGGCTTCTGCAATCTAGGTTAGGTGTCTTTCAGAATTGCTATGCTTCATAGTGCTTTGCTAAGATTGGAAGCCCAACAGGTTTACCTGGAGGCCTTCATTCCTCAAGGGGGAATCCAAGAGACCACAGGCTCTACATCTAGAACACAGGGCCCTCTGAGGGCTCTTTCAAGGAGTTTTAGTGAGGATCGATTAAGGCAAATCACTTAGACTTCTTCAGGACTTCCAGATCCAAGGCCTAGAACTTTCTGTAGCAACTTAGAGTAAAGGGGAGTTCGTGAGGTATTTCTGGACCCATGTGCTGATCTGTGGAGACTCGGAACCCATAAATGAGAGTCAGCTTAAAGTCACTGGCTTATACCTTCAAATATCAGGAGAGAGGGGTGGTAGCAATATTGGTCTGAGGGAGTCCAAATGCCATGGAACAAAATTATAATTTAAAAAACAATAACTCATAAATAATTTTTAAAATGGCTACCATTTATTAACTGTCTTACTTGTCACATGTATTTACTCATTACATACCTCTTGGACATACTATTATTTTCTCCCTCTTACAGACAAGCAGACAAAAATATTGTTAATTGCCCAAGGTCTCATGGATGGAAAATGGAATTTTAATTTGTGCCAAATGCAAACCGTTTAAATGGCTCTGGGTAGAAATAAAGGGCATTGCTAAGAATGATCTTGTCCTTGCTATAGTAACAATGTTCAATCACAGTTTTAGATCTGGAAGGCGCCCTTTGATTTTATGGTGGGCAATCAGAAGCCCCACAAGGCTCATTTGCTCAAGATCATACAAGTCATAAATGGCAGAGCTGAGGGTAAAACTCATGTCTTTTGATGACCAAGAAAAAGTTCTTCCATTAACTTTTTTTTTCATTAAAAAAATGTTATTTTATTGAGCTATAGTCAGTTTACAACGTTGTGTCAATTTCCAGTGTAGAACACAATTTTTCAGTTATACATGAACATATATATTTATTTATTGTTGCATTTACTGTTGCATTCTTTTTCACCGTGAGCTACCACAAGATCTTGTGTATATTTCCATTAAGTTTTTGATATTAGAATTCAGAATGTTATGAAAGTGGAATTGTCTGCTGGCAATCATACAGTAACCAGGAATCTGCTACCATCTAGTGGGTCAACTGAGTAATGAATCTTTCCAAAAACCTTCAGATACTTGGCAAAGAGCAGCATCAAACACATACACAGGATACTTTTGTCAGAGAATGCGGGTGAATAAGGAACTGTAGAGGTTGTCTGGTCTACATTTTACAGGTAGAAAATGCCTTTCTGACCAAACCACAAACAATCTCTTTTATCACAACTTTGGGTGTAGCTTTAGAGAGTTTTCTCTTCCTTAACTGCCAGGCCCAGTGGGCAGAGGCAGTGATGCCCAAGTTGAGTGCACGGGGTCTGAGGCACATTACCCAGCCTTGAACCCCAGCTCCACCACCGTTTATTAATGGGTAACTTTCAGCCAGTCACTTCATCTCCTGATGCGTCAGTTTTCTGATTTATAAAACTGGTATCATTATTGAAGCTATCTCATAGAGGTGTGTGTGTGTGTGTGTGTGTGTGTGTGTGTGTGTGTGTGTGTGTGAGTGAATATGAAATAGTGCAGTTAAAGTGTTTTGAACAATGCCTGCCACATAGTAAACAATAATTTTCAGCTATTAAGATAAAAATTTTTGATGGGCTCTAGTTAGAGATCTTGAAGTGATCTAAGTCTGGGCTTAGCTCAGTGGGATCACGGATCAGGTAACATTTCTCTGAACCAATCTCCATTCTAGCCATTTAGAACTAACTCTGTTCCTTGGAAAATAGTTCTTCAGTGTCTTGTACAGTGCGGGGTTTTCTGTGTCGAGCCTGACTCTGTACTCTGTGGGGGCTGTGCTCCCACAGCAGGACCCAAATTAGCCTGATGCTGGGGGCGGGGGCACTTATCCCTTTTCTTCCTCAACAATTCTTACAGTTGGTTGGTATCATGAGAGTGAGTGACAGTGTAGGCTACTCTTCAGCAGCATGCAGATGATGCTGAGTTCTGGCCTCATCCTTTACTAACTGGTCCCTGGGCAGGAAACTACAGGCGCAGCTGGTCCTGGAGAGTGATGTCTTAATGGCAGGTTGGGCCCATGCCAGGAGGACATGGGCAGTGGAGCCCTGGATGACTTACACTGGGGAATTCCTTGGGATACGACACAATATCCTCCTCATCTTCCTCAGCTATCATCACAGACCGTGGGAGAGGTCTTGGAAAAAGCCACAGTGTGGACCTGAATGATGCCGCATGTGTGGGAGTGATAAAGTCCTAGCATAGCATTTCAAGATTGCAGACCTCATTTCCACCTCTCAGTTGGAATGTTTTTCCTTTCTGTTGGATCTCAAGTGCAGAAGGTTAGTTAATGATGTTAATCATACTCTTCAGTTAATGCATGTTATCATCTTTGGTTCATGTAAGGCCCAGCTCTTGTTTAATTTATCCCCATTCCTCATGCCTCACTTCCCTCTTCCTGTAAGTAACCATTCTATGTGCTTCCTCTATATATCTTCATTGTACCCATTCTGGTAAATATAAAATTTTGTTTTGAATGTATGCATTTTTAATTTATGTAGATGGTAATGTGTAAAAAAAAATCACTGTATTTCTTGTATAATTTTGTCAGCACTGTGATTTTAAGATCCAGACATGTTGCTATGTGCACATCTGATGTTTTTAACATCTGTGTAATATTCCATGGTGTTTATCCCTTGTGTTCTACCTGTTTATTCTTCTAGGCTAGGGCTGGACATCCAGTGTTTGTCTGACTCTGTTTCCACAAACACATCCTCCTACATGTTCTTTTATGCACCCACATGAGATCAATCTATCTATCTGTCTATCTGTCTACCTATCTATCTCCTGATGCAGAATGTGGGGAAAGAGTTTGTACCTATATGTAAGTGACTAAGGGCCTCTTAGAACTCATACAGCAGGCTGCACTCCAACCAGCAGTGTACTGAGGGTTCCTTTATCTCCAAATCTCCAATACTGGCATTATCCAACTTTCCAAGTGTATTCAGCCTCCTAGAGGTAAAGTGATATCTCACTAATGTTTTAATTAGCATTTCTCTGATAATAAATGAGTTTGATGATCTCTTTATATGCTTGAAAGCCTTTGGGGCTTCCTCACCTATAAGCTGCACTTTTTATTAATAGGCTTAATTTTTCAGAAGAGGTTTAGATTTAAAGAAAAACTGAGCAGATAGTACAGAGAGTTCCCATATCCTTTCCCTCATCCCCACACAGTTTCCCCCAGTAACATCTTACATTAATATGATACATTTGTTACAATCAATGAACCTCAGGTTTTGCCTAATATACTTTTACTGGTCCAGGATCCATTAAGGGCACCACATTACACTCGGTGTTCCTGTCCCCTTAGGCTCCCCTTGGTTGTGATAGTTTCTCAGACTTTTCTTGTTTTTGATGACTTTTTGAGGAGTACTGGTCCAGGTATTTTGTGGAATGTCCCTCTATTAGAATTTGTCCAATGCTTTTCTTATTAATAATCTAAGTTTATGGATTTTTAGGAGGAATACACCACAGGTGAAGTTTTATTTTCATTCCATTACATCAAGGGTTCACACTACCGACATGATTTATTACTGTTGATGTTGACTTTGATCAACTGGCTGGAGAGGGTTTTTCAGGCTTTTCCACTGTAAAGCTTCTTTTTCTTCCCCTTTCCCATACTATACTTTCTGGAAGGAAGTCACTATGCAAAGCCCACACTTCAGTAGTGCAGAGTCATGTTCTCCACCCTTTAGGGAGGAATATCTATATAATTTATTTGAAATGCTTTTGCAGGAGAGTTTTATCTCCTCTCTAATTTGTTAATTTATGCAATCATTTATTTATATTAATATAGGCTAATTTGTGTACATTGATTTTATACTTTGGGTTATAATCCAATACTACTATACCTGTTTTATTCCAGATTTGACCACTGGGACATGTTTACATTGGCTCCTGTGTTCCTTTGTCTTACCCCATCTTTGTGTTTTTTTCCTTTTTCCTTTTTTTTTTTTTTTTTTTTTTAGCAGTTCCTTTCTTCACGGCACTACAAGATTCTCTAGGTTCATTCTGAATATTCCCTCCCCTAGTCCTAGAATAGCCATTTCTCCAAGAATTCCTAGATCCTGTAATTGAAGAATCATATTAGAAACCAAGATCTGGGTGCTAGGTGTGTTCATTGCTCCTGGGTTATTGGGTTTTTTTTGGACTGTCTCAGCTGACAGAGCAAACAAATGTATGTGTGTATACTAACCCCTGTATTTACACACATCAATAGATATTTCCATGTGTAACCATCTGACCTATATCTACCTTAAATTAAACATGAGTTCCTACTGATATCTCCAGCTCTAATCCACTTCAGCCTCCTCCCGTCACTTATCTGTAAACTTCTGCTCCAGCAGTAAGAAGCGTGTCTCCCACTGACCTCCACCCACTTACCTAACTGCTCACTTCCAGGATATGTGTATAGCAGTATCGGAATGGTTAACCTGTATTCCCATGGGAAATAACTTTATCAACGGGAGCACAGTGCTTATGTGCAGTTCCTTTTGTCTTTAGTCCTACAGACTTCGTTTATTTCTAAAGTTGACATCTTTTCTCCCTACCCCTTCAGTGAAGTTGCATCATGCATTTGTAGTATAGTTAGATTCTTGTGTCACAGCCTGCATCCTTTCCTGGGACCCTCGACTTCCTAAGTGATGATTTTAGAATTGCAGAATTAAGGTTCACTATTTGTGTTATACATTTTTATGGGTTTTGAAAAATGTATAATGTCATTTATCTACCATTACAGTATCATACAGAATAGTTTCACCACCCTAAAAATTCCCTGTGCTTCCCCTTTTCATTTGACTGATGATTTTTGTCTTTTCCTTTGTGGATTTTGTTATGTTTTCTAAATTTTAATGCCTTGGGTTTAGATTTGTAAATATATTTTTTATCTGCATAGATCTGTGGACTTTACCCAGGTGTCATCTGTTGAATCAGAACTCCTTAACATTGATGTAATAAAATTCATCAATATTTTGCCTATGATTTGTCCTCTTTGAATTTTTATTAAGTATAGTGTTCCTGACCCCATGTTACAAACCTATTTACCTACATGTTTTGTTAACTCCAGATAATTATCTTTCACTTTGTATCTTTAGTCCATTTGTAGTCTACCATTGAATGTGCTGTTTGGCAGAGTTTCAATTTAATTTTTCTACACAATTTAAGAATTCTACACCATCTACAAAATAATCCAACCATTTCACATTGATTTCTGGTGCCATTATTGTTGTGTTTTAAGTTTTCATATATACTTGTATTTCTATTTTATTCTGTTTAATTATCTGTATGTTTAATAATATACATTGTTTATTATTTGTATGGCTTTGGATTATATCTTAATGTCTGGCTATGTACACTCTCACATATTACTATTCTTTCTTTAGCCTTCTTTGTTGTAGAATTTATATTTCTACATGTATTTTCAAGTAAGGATTTTGAGTGACTGATAAAAAAATTCATCTAGAATTTTACAGGAAGGTTGCATTTAATTTCTAGAAAACTCTGAAGAGAATTGATCTTTATATGATAGCAAGTCATTCACTCCAGGAGCATGGACTGTCTTTTTTCACTTATTCAGGCCATCTTTTATGATTTTATTAGCATTTTAAACTTTGCTGAATACATGAGCAGATTTTAGAAACTTTCCTCCAGCTTTCTCTGCCCGAGGTTGAATCCATTACAGCTCAGCCTCCTGCTCTGCTGTGTTCCCAAGTTCAAGACCGCCTGCTGGGGACCCTCCTGCTTCAGACTCTGCAAGGGTTCTCATAATTATTACTTTCATGGTTGTTAGTCTCTCAAATAGCTTTACTTTCCTTTCACATTTACAGTTTTCCAGACTTGGTTTTGGAAGACAGAGTGCCAGCAGCTCGCTTTAAGTCAGCTGTTAAGCCTGGGTACAAATTGTTGTTGTTAAACCTGTTTGGATGAGGCTGTGTATTGTTTTTGTGTGGGGAGAGAAAGAAAAGATGTCACTTACTTGATTCATTTTAGTACCTGCAAAATATTGACCTGACCTGAAACTGCAGGCCCAGGTGTGAGGATACAAATGGAGGCCCACACAGCATATGTCTAAATATTTGAAAGTTTGAAATCAAGCTGACAAGCTGTTAAATAAATAAAATATGTTCTATCCTCCTTGCTTGGCAAAGATGCCTTCACAACAACCTGAACATCCAGGTTTCAGTTGAAAACTGTTCGATTCCTCTGAACTCTGTGGCAGAACTTGGCAGCATGCAGAAAGCCAGCCTCCAGCCCATGCCTGTCCCTGTTTCCTTCCTAGTTCCAGTTCTCTCCAGTTCCACGATGAGCTCATGCACACGCCTGTGCAGACCTTGGCCCCCACGTCTAGCCTTTACAAACAGCTGCCTCCTGGCCCGCTGACAGTGTGGTCTGCCTAGAGAAGAATGTGCTGGAAGTCTGCAGGGCATTCTGGCATCCTGGGTACTAGAGTGAGGTCCGGAAGGAGGGAAAAATGGATTCTGGGTGGGCATATCCCTTTGGTCCCATGGATGTCTGGCCCCACAGGGAGGGTCCTGGCTGGACCAAGGCTAGAAAAGGGGCAGCCTAATGTGTGATGCCCAGAGCTCTGTGTGCCTGGATCTAAGGGAGTTACTGGTCAAGAACTATTGTTGCTGTTAGGCTTTGAAGAAAGAATTAGAATTCCTTCATTTAAATTTTAACGAGGCAGAGTTGTTGCCTAACCCGGTGCAGGGGAGAGCTTTCTGTTTGGGGAATAAAATGAACTGTGGACTACGAGAAGAGAGGCGTCTTCCCCCAAATCCCTTTTCTTTCCATCTACTTGTGTAACGCAGATAAGAATCACACATTCCTTCCTTCTTAGCCCGGCTATTAAGTGAGAACGGAATGACTTAAAATTATAGAGGCTGGGAAGTGTGGATGGTGTTTTGAAGTTGTATTATGACTGTGTTTAAAATCAAATAATGTGCTTACTTGTCTGTGTATAGAAAAAAGGGCCAGTCCTGCAAGGTCCACATCACTGATGTTCTTAGCATCTTATGCCGTGGGTAAAATGAGTCTGTCATTAACGAGGGAAGGGTGAAGAGGGCAAGGATAAACCTTGTTCCTATATTGTGAAGATGGTGCTCTCAGCTGACAGTTGCACAAATCAGCCTCTGATTGGGAGAGATCGGCATTAGTGTGTCTCGTATAAAGTAGCAGAAATGGCTGAAATCTCATGGGTGAGCAAGGCAGACAGAGAGTGGAGTTCAAATGACTCATCGTTTATCATTTTCTTGTGCCTCAAATGCCTGTGAAGTAGATGATAGTGATGCTCTTGGAGCACAAACGAAGGCATGTGGGCCCTGTGGGGAGCATGCTCTCCCAGTCTGAGTGTCTGGGCAGACGTCCTGTCCTTTGTTCGGTGTTTCCCTTACACTACCTAGCAATTTAAGCAGAGTGGTGGAGGCAGTGACCACTCTCATGGACAGGTGCTCCTGAGAGAAGAGTTTCTTCTTCTTAAGTATTTAAACTATAGCATACCCCAGCTTCACAGTTGTTTTTCAAAAATAGCTAAGAAATAGAAAAAAGATCTGGAAGGTCTATTTTCAGGAACAGTGATCTGTCCTAAATTTATGGCAATAACGATGCTGTTTTAAGATTTTTAACATGTCGGAAAATTTTCCTCAATATTTGCATTATACAAATATGGAAATGCTTAGAACATTAACAATTTTTAAATGCAGTTGTGCTAATTAAAAAGTATATAATTGACTTTCTATATTTGCCAGTTGATAAGAGTATTAATTTTATTTGAATGAAAAGCAATCATAGGCTTCATCCTTGCTGTCTTTTGAGTTAATCACTCATGATCCTTCACAATGTAATTCTCTGCTTTTTACACAGAAACAATCTATTAGAATTAGAGTAGAATCTAGTAGAATTGGAGAACTAGAGCTGAGTATAATTGTTGATTTAACTTGAGTATATTAGGCATCATAATTGGGAACATATAAATGACAGTGAGGCCTATATATGATAGACTGGATAAGAAAAACTTATTGTTGGTTAAAACTCATTTTTTTCCTTCTATGTTAAGTTTGCAGCACTTTTGGCCTTATTCTGAGTTTATATTAGTTTCTTATTTTCATCTGATTATATTTATAATATCTAAATTTATTCTATGAACTACTTCTCAGATGACCAATAAAGAAATTAATTTTTTTACAAATGTTACTGATTTTGTTTCTGCTCAGCAAGTCTGCGTTTGACATACGCTTCTATTTACATTATTTCCCCAGCCTTAGGAGTGTTTTGTCATATTCTGCATGGCCACTGCCAATGACAAGTATGTTGATCTTAGGATTTTCCAAATGAGTAAAATTTATCTTAGACTCCTTCACTCTATCTTTTGGTGCCCCTTCTCCTTCCCCAAGGCATTTCCAACTCTCTCAGCTACTCCATTCCCTAATGGCAAGGGGATACCAGATAGTTCCCCCAATATGACTGAACCAGTTGCCAGTCATGAATGGATGCCATCGCTTCTTGTTGTCCAGGTCCTGTTCTGATTTTCAGGACCTATGCCATATCAGTTGCTGAATACTTTGAATCTTACCCCTGTTAATGGCTATTGGCCTCATTTCTTTTCTAACAAAATTTGTTTTTAAGAATGTATCTGTTGTCTCAGTTATTTATGCATTTCTATGAATTTGGGTCAATGTCTTACATTTTCCAGGGCACTGTATTGCTACGTAGCTGAGATGGTTTTGTTTTAGGCAGGGGTAATTTGTATTTCATTTTATTATTTTTTATTGACGTATAGTTGGTTTATGATGTGTTCATTTCTGGTGTACAGCATAGTGATTCATTTATATATCTATATATTATTCCTTTTCATACTCTTTTTCATTATAGGTTATTATAAGATATTGAATATAGTTCCCTGTGCTGTATAGTAGGACCTTGTTTATCTATTATATAGTAGTATCTGCAAATCCCAAACTCCCAATTTATGCCTCCCCCTCCTTTCTTTGCACCCTGGTAACTGTAAGTTTGTTCTCTATGTCTGTGAGTCTGTTTCTGGTTTGTAAATAAGTTCATTTGTATCATTTTTTTAAGGTTTCACATATAAGTGATAGCATATGGTACTTTTATTTCTCTTTCTGGCTTATGTCACTTAGTATGACAATCTCCAGGTCCGTCCATGTTGCTGCAAATGACACTACTTTATTCTTTTTTTAACAAGGCAGGGGTAATTTGGAAGAGTGGGTAAGATCCCTACGGGGTCGGTTGGGCAGAAAAGACCTGTCATCATGCTGTAATCTGGTCTCCTGGAGTGTCCACTGTTCTAAAATATTTTCTCCCATCCCTGTGTTTCTAAACTTCGAGTTACATATTGAGTCTTTGGCTTCTAATTTCAGCCAATGTATTTTTTTAAGTAAACAAATATTTCTGGGAATGAGAATGCTAAATTAAATTAACATAAGGTTATAGCCCAATTGGGAGGTTGGATATCAAATATCATGGTAAAAGAACAAACGCATTGGAAAGAGTCGAACAAATGCATAAAAGTAAGATGTTACCAGAACACAGAAAACCTGGAGAAGAGTTTGAATAAATGAGGGGATTAAGTAAAAAGTACAAAAGAAAGTTCTGAACTGGTTGTTGAGGGTCTTGGAAGACATATTCTGTCTCCTCTCTGTTTGCTCAGGGAGGTTGTCCAGAGTCTGACTGTAGAGGTGGCAGCAAGACTTCTTTTAATTACTATCATTGGATGTGTCATCTTTCCACCTATCACTAAAGTAAACAAAAAATGTAAAGCTAAACAATTTATGTGACTTTCCAAGCTGACTTGACTGGGGAGATGCAGGAAAGGAGATGACCAATGGCAGGTCTCTTGTGCGGGGCAAGGAGCACCACAAGGTGATCTGCCCGGCAGCTGACAATAGCAGACAGCAGCATCTCATCTTCAGGAGCCTGTGCTGATGTTCAAATCTGGAGACTTGCTACTGACCAGTTTCTTTTTTAGCTCTATCTTAGTGATTCCCTTCTCTTGCTGGTGTCCTTCACTCCCCAGTTTGTTGGTATCATGCCTGTCTTTCCTATTAGAGTGGAAGTTCCTCTGATGAGGGGGACTATCCTTTGTCACTGCTGACCAGATGCTCAATAAATGCTCATTTAAAAGGTAATGTATTCTGCAAAACATAGTCTGGCTAGATCTGATTTTCTTGTGGAAATGGGATAAAGAGAAATATTAAAGAAAAAAAATTTAATTGAAGTATAGTTGATTTACACTGTTGTGTTAATTTCTAGCATACAGCATAGTATTCATATATACTATACATACAAATATAGTTATACATATATGTTCCTTTTCATAATAGGTTATTATAAGCTATTGAATACCGTTCCCTGTGCTATACAGTAGGGCCTTACTGTTTATTTTGTACATAGTAGATTGTATCTGCTAATCCCAAATTCCTAATTTATTCCCCCTCCCTTTCCCCTTTGGTTACCATAAGTTTTGTTTTTTGTATCTGTGAGTCTGTTTCTGTTTGAAGAGAAATATAAATATATTTATTTTCCACTTTTTTAAACCTGATAATTATGGTTGATAGTAAAATACCCTTCAGAATTGCTGGTGTATATCCAGCGACCAATTCAGTGGCAATGGAGTATGTATAGAGGTTAAGAGTGTAGAGTCCAGACTCAAAGTTGTTGACCGTGGGAGGGTTAAATACACTGTGCCTCAACTTCTCCATCTATAAAATGTGGTTAATAGTAGTACCTATTTTCATAGAGGTCAATGAAACTAATGTATAAGAATGTATAGATGGTGGTTTTAAAACACCTGCAAATTATTTGATACTCCATTTATCCAAAAAAAAAAATGCAGTCTATTTCACCTTCCCTTGAAACTGGGTGGGTCTCTGCACTGTTGAATAGAATGTGCCTGATTTCTGAGGGTCAATTAAAGAACAACTTCTGCCATCATATCTTGGGAAATTCACTCTGGTAACCTTCAGCCACCAAGTGCAAAGTCGGGCTGCCCTGGGACTGCCATGTGGAGACCACCTGAAAGGACCAGCTAGAGAGAGATGCCCACGGAGTCCCACTGTTTCAAACCCCAGCTACTTGATTCCCTCCAGCCCAGGCCAGCCTATATGATGAAACAGCGTTCACGATGGTCCCAGCCCCAACCACTGCCTGACTGTAACTATGAAAAACCCTGAGCCTAATCAACCCCCAGATTCGTCAGCAAATTTGATAATTGTTATTCTTTTAAGCTGCTCTGTCAGGGTGGCATGTTACTAAGCAATAGATAAGTGGCACAGTTACAAAGTGGTATGTGCCTTCCCTGATTTAAGGAAAGTGCTTAGTAAATGCTGTTTTTAGATCAGTCTTTGCCGTTAGCTTGTCATCAGTGTGTTCATCTCACTGAACCCATTTTATCTGTAAATTAGATGTATTAGGACATGGATTATCTGCTTTATGTGACTGTAATGAATATTAGATAAGTAATGTGGGAAAGTCCTTTGAAAAGTAATACAGCATGTAAAAAGTGAAATATTTTACTATTTTTAACCTAATCTTAGTAGGAGTTTAATTTTGAGAAGATATACTTTATTATTAATGCTATCTTTTTTAAAAACACTTAAAAATATTTATTTTTTAATTTCATTTTCTTAGGCGGGGAGTAGGTAATGAGGTTTATTTATTTATTTTAATGGAGGTGCTGGGGATTGAACTCAGGACCACGTGCGTGCTAAGCACGTGCTCTACCACTGAGCTATCCCCTCCCCCTACTAATGCTATCTTTCAAGAGATTAAATTTTTTTTTTCCTCAAAATTTTAAACATTCTAAGGAACAGAACTAAAACTTTAGGTGGGTCATTTGGTAGGCATGCACAAAGTTGCCAAATAGACACGGTCGTTAAAATCTCTGAGAATAGAAGCTGAAAATTCTGTATTTTCTTAATCTGGCTCTAAGCTTTTCATGTTGTTCTAAATAGAGCTGTAGCACAAAGCAAGCTTATTCCAGGTGATTACATACCATCAATGTTATTAATATCAGATTTCAGAGTAGATTTTTGCACAGCCATCTGCATTTATATCTGTTATCCACAAGGTGGGAGCAAAGAATTTGATTTGAAATGGGCAGGCCTTCCTGAGGCGTAGCACAGGAAGGCTACAAGAGTGAGGACACAGACACAGGATTCATTGTTAACAAATGTTCTTACAGGGGTAGAAGCAATAAAGGAATCTTGAGACCCTGATCTGTGAATGAATAAGTAGGCCCTATTGTTAACTGCAAACCAGAATTTGCCAAAAAAACTTAAGTTATGAAACTATGAAACTTTTATGGTGGGGAAGGAAAAATTAGGTACTTTCTTAGCCTAATGAGAAAAAGGATATTTAAGATCCTGAAAGAAATGGGCAAGGATGAAATAGCCTCTGGGAAAGGCCATCTTTTGTTTTAATTATCTGTGACTGGGTTTTCTATAATGGGAGAAAAAACTTCATTCCATACTTGACAGAATTTTCATAATGCAATGGCAGACTGAGATAAAGCAGTGTTCAAAAATTTCCCTCCCCTGGTCTAATCAGCCACTTAGCCAACAGGTGCTTAACTGGCTGATCTCAGAAGCCCTCCTTTTTCTGATTGGGGTGAGAGTGCCAAGTTTCTGGAATAGTGATTTGCAGGTTTGGTTGAACAGAAAATCACTGTCTATAGGTTGAGTGGGAGTGAGACTTATGTGGTGGGGAGGGGTGCACAAAAGGGAGACCAGAGGCATAAAAAGACAACCTTCTAAGCCTTCTTGTTCTTATTTTTAGCTGTTTATCACCAAACGGAAATAAACTGTTACACTGATTAAATTCTTACTTTATTAGAGTGTGTTACTGTTGAATTAAATGACATAATAGAAAGGCTTTTCCCTTGTTCTGTTTTAAAATTTAAATCTCCACAAAAATAAGCTCGAATTTTAAGACAATAGTCCTGTGTAGATCACTTAAGGTGATGCTTCTCAGGTGTTGGTTTAAGAATCACCTGCGGGGTGACTTAAGGCATCCAGGAAAACAAAGGACATGGGAACTGCCACTTGAAAGCCTTTAAACCTTGTAAAGCACAACAAAAATAACAGAAGGCTTGTGTGATGGTTAAATTTTACGTGTCAACTTGGCTAGGCTATGGTCCCTATTTGTTTAGTCAAACATTAGTCTAGAGGTTGCCATAGGTATTTTTAGCTGTGATTAACATCTCTCCACCAGCTGACTTTAAGTGAAAAGATTGCCCTCCATGATGTGCGTGGGCCTCAGCCAATCAGCTGAAGGCCTTAAAAGCAAAAGCTGAGGTTTCTCAGAGAAGGAGAATTCTACTTCGAAATGGGAGCATGGAAACCCTGCGTGAGTTTCCAGACTGTCCGCCGGCCTCACAGACTTCGAACTAGCCAGCTCCACGGTCACGTAAGTCAGTTTTAAAAATAAATTAATCTCTCTCCTGTTAGTTTTATTTCCTTGGAGAACCCTTGGCTGATAGTTTGTAAATTTCATTCATAGAAACAAAGTATTGTTGTTTTGTTTGTTTCTGTCATGAGAACCAGTGTTTTTGAAGGAAGGTGTTTTATGTAAGGTATAAAAAAAAAACTGAGGACTACTTATATAATAGACATTAACCAGTAAAATCTGCTATGGTTGACAAGGAGATGGGAATTCAAAAGCTTCTCTTTAATGTTAGGAATCACAAGTTTTGGCAGTATCTTCTCAAAAGATCTCTGCTTCGCACAAAATGGAACAAATGCAGGCATAATTTATGCATATAAAGTTTGAAATTAAGACTTGTACTAAAATGATGGAATATTTGGGTCAGTGATTCTTAATATTAAAAAAAAGGTGAAAGATGTTAAGAGTTTGCTGGAAACTATATTCAAGGAAACCATGAAAACACTACTTCCACCAATTGTGTAATACTTACGGACTTCTTAGTTCTACCTGTTCAAGCATAAAAAGACTTGACCAAAACAGACTGGTGTGTAAGTCGTTCATGAATGATTTATAAATGTAACCTCCCAAATAAAAGCAGAGCAGAATTTTCCAAAATTGCTTTCACAGAGCAACAATTCTAAGTCACAGCCAAAGGAAGAGGGGTCAGTGGTTAAATTTTAGATGGTACTAAACTGCATACCCTAAGTCCTGACTCTGCAAGGGACATATATTGTGATTCCAAAACTAAATTAATCAGGGGGCACTTTAAGTGCCCGTGAACCTGGCATGGCATGCTGGAACAGAAGCCAGGTCTCATCTTCACTCACTCGGCTACCGTAGGCCACTCACCTACCTTAAAGGAGTCTCATTCCTGGCATGTTCTTACCAGTGATATTTACTTCTCAGAGTTGGTTTTAAAGCTTCCGCAGGTAGATTTTGGAAGCAAAAAAAATCTAAAATGCTGCCTCCATATGTAGTGCATAGTTTGTTGCTTTTTGGCTTCATGGCATCATCTGAAGAACTTCCCTATTCGAGGTTCATTTCCCCTTTTGGAATCTTTGCAGGAGGCAGGACTGCACCTTCTGCTGTAGAAGCCGTGAGAGGGGCAGGCATTTGATTTCCTAGTTCTTGGCTGCTGAACGCTTGGGCACCTGACCTTGCTTTAGTTAATAGACAAGGCAGCTACAAATTAAGAGAGAATGGGGTGGAGACACACAGCAGTCCCCCGTTAACACCTGAGTGCTACTGACCAAGCCCAAGATAATAAAAAGCTTCTTTGATTTGTGAACTTGCACTCATAAATACAAACCCTCAAAATAGAATTCAGTGCATTTTTTCCAACAGTGATACACAATAGTCTTCCTTTTGGATTCAGCGCTATTAAATTGAAGTGCACTAAATAGCCATTTATAGTACTGCAACCTGCTGGGACTTAGATTCTTGAGGGACCAGGGATGATTTTGATCAGTATGACTCCAGTTACATTTGCTATTAAAAATTGCTTGATCTCTACCATAAAATGCTACATCTACCATGAGATGAGTTCCAATTTCTTGAAGCAGTTAACTAGAAATATAGAAGGTGTTCCTTGGCTTACATTTGTTTCAGAGGGGTATTTATTCAGAAAATACAATCTTCTTTCAAAGCAAAACATGTTGAGTTAGAACACCTTCAGTTTCTCTGGGCAGAGAAAGCACATAGAATATCATATAGCGTATATACAGTAAATTGAATTAAGCTGAAATCATTGTTTTTAGAACTTTGACTCAATAAATTGCTCTGAGGAGTCGTATTTAGCAACAATAAACTTGTTCCGACCACAAAGGTTTTCTTTTCACAAGGCAGATACTACCTAATCAATGCTGTACAACTTGCAGCTGGGAGCAAGAAAGGACCTCTTTAGGAGGTTCCTTTTTTAATTTAAAAAATGTATTTTCTTAGGTATGAGTGAGTCCAGGCTATTTTTGGTGGAAGGCTGCTAACTTTTTCCTCAATGGTACATATTAAGCCTGAGAAGCAATCAAGGAATGGGGCTCAGTGTGTTGGGAATCAAGGAATGGGGCTCAGCGGATGTGTAATGTTGTGAATCTTAGAAGAACCAGCAGAGATCTAGAAAAACGCAGGGGCTGGCGAGGTTGAGGCTGCCTCCTGTAGTATCTTTGTGAAGGTCACAGGGACAGCGCTGAAGGTCAACACTGTCACATCATGCTCGGCTGCATTTATAGTTTGCATGTATCAATTTATTTTGGTAACAAATCATCATACTTATCATTGTACGAGGATATTGTAGCTGATAACAAGCAGGGTGTATCCTAGCTGTCTCCCTAGGAGCTCTGGTTTGGCTTAGGTTAGGCCATCAGATGTCATTCCCGGGGGGTGGGTTCCAGCTCTAGGTCTGGGAGAACAATGGGAAAAATGTTAGAAAAACAGAGCTAACAGGCAATAATCATCGTAGTGCTCAAGAGATGCATCTACAGTCAGGTTATTATGTATAAAGATAAACCTGTCTAGTAAGACCCGTATATCCACTGTTGCCCACCTGATGGGTCCAGAATAAAATCTAAGAAATTCCCAGGCCCTCACTGTTACGCCACAGTACATCATACAGTTTTTTCTTTGAAGTAATGGTGTATATAACTTTATGAACTATGAGTATGAATAATCGTTGTCAGAGCAAAAAAAGCAACCAATGGCACATGAGGCTCCTCAGTCATGGGACTGGATCATAGTTCAGTAGTTGTTCTTTTAGTAAAACACCAAGTGAAGACATTTTATCAAATCACCTTCTGCTTTGTAATGAGGCATACGTGTCTTCCTCTCGTTCATTTTCTTTTCCAAGATGCTACAGCAGAATTGTATCATAATTCTATTTGCACAGTGCAGGAAATCCTGTGTTTCATTGTCCTCAGTGAGTTTATTCCTTGGAGTGAGGAGGAAATGGGGATGTGTTGGTGCTTTCCTCATTCTCATAGTATGAGTACCTAGCTGTGCTGAGTGTGATTCTGGTAGTAGTTCCTGTTTAACCTGATTCTGCCATGTGAGCCAACTGCCAGCCTTCTCTGCTGGCAACCCAAGGAACACTATTTCCAAAACTGAAGGAAAAAAAGGTAACTGGCTTTGTGAGATTGACTAAGACAGTAGTTTCCTCTAATGAGGCATGCAAAAGTGGCCGCAGTCAGTTTCAGGGCTAGAAGAAATTGATCAGGGGGACCAGTAACTGTCAAGATGACAACTCAGATTTCTAAAAAGACTTGCATTAAGAGTGAAATGGTTATCAAACTGTTGAGTGGAAGACAAGAATTGTTAAGTGTAACTAAGGATGGGAACACCCTGAGACAAAAGCTTCAGTGTCTACAAGTTTTCAAATCTCTCAAGGAGGGATAGGCCTTCACTGAAAAGAAATATGTAGTCAGCCAAAGTTAGTTTAATAGTTTGAGGAACTGTTTCATGCTAAAATATTATGCCACTTCGGTCATCTAGAATATACCTGTTATAGGAAGAAAACTCATAGGAAAAAATGGGTATATTTAGAGCAATTTTTTTTAGAGCAATTTAAAATATGAAGAAAAGGCTGGTCTACTGGGAAGAGGGGTGGGACACAAGTGTTCACTATTTATTTGGAATCAAAGTCAAATGCTGGGTTCAGAGCAGCTCCCAGCTGGGACTGTTTTGGGGCAATGTTACTGATAATTGAATGAATCCAGGGTTCTTCACAGAGCTACAGAATTCTCTCTGCAACCCAAGAACCAAAGTCTCCTGGCTGTGCTCTGGAAACCTAAGAGAACATTTAGATTGTGACATCATTATGTCTAGATAACAAGTGCCCCAGTCCCACAGCCTTGTGAACAAGGTAAAATCTGCTCTTTCAGACGTAACTGTTCCTAGTATAACCACCCTCATAATTGCAGATTGTTATTCTAATAAACAGGCAGTGGGTAAATAGAGCTCAAAAAAGTCCATACACATTGTGGAAGCAAATGGAAGGAATTTGCGAGTGATTTTTAGGGCTTCCTTCCAGTTGATCAAAATGTGTTTGGCCAAATAATTGGGTGATGCAGAAATTGAAGGACTAGTTAAAGGCCATAGAAGAATATTGACTAATAAGAGAAATACTAAAAAAAGCTTTCATAGAAGATGAAGTTAATGACTAGAACCAGAAGAATCAGTGTATTAGAATCCTCATTAATCTGTCACTGAAAAAACTGTTCACCTGTTGACTTAGCCAGCATTAAAAGTGTTTCTGAAAGGTGTTAGGTTAAAAAAACTCTAATCCATCAAATTAGTGTTACTTCTCCTTTTCTTTTGCATTTGTGCTCCTAGAGACTGAAAGAATATGAATGTACATGAGATACCAAGAAAACACACTGAGTTCCTAGAGAATAACATAATCCAGTAAAGACAAACTAAAAGACGAAGTTATTATACAGCTTTCCAAACCCTGATTCTTATGAAAGCTAGAGATGTCTTGAATGGTGGGAGGTGAGATACCTGTTGGGTGTTGGGATTTTAACTGTATATAGAGATGACATGTGGGCTAAAATAAAGGGAGATTGGATTAATTTAAATGAGGGGAAACGATTAGTTTAGCAGCAAAGACCGGATACTATTTTTTTTAACTCTAGAATATTTACACTCAAATAACTTGGATTTCCAGTTCTTAATTGAAGTGTAATTGACATACTAGTATCAGGTGTGGCTTGGAACCTTTTTCTCCAAAAATTATTCAGTGAACTTACTTTCTCCTTAGGACATAATATTCATATGCCAAAGCACAAGAATGTATAGTCAGGGAAACTTGTTTTAGTTCAGATTCAGATTGTTGAGGAAGACTGTTGCTGCCATTTCAGTGAACAACAATGTTGCCTGCCCTCCATCCATCAGCCACTGCATCTGTCCTGATGGTGCCCCCTGAGAGGATTTCAGGAGGGAGGAAAACGGGAAACTTTTGGAGCTCTGGTTCCTGGCTCTTGGCCCTAGACAGTTAAGATGCATATCTAAGGAATAATTTCAGTGAGCTCAGACTCTAGCATCTTCCCATACAAAGAAAAGTACTAAATTCATTAACTTGAGATGTCTGTTCTTTGTGATTAGCAGTAAGCTTTGATGTTCAACTACATGCTTGTTTTCAGCAAAAAACTCATATTGTGGCTCCTCCTTTTCCTCTTTGGAGTAGTCCCTCAGAGCTATAGTCCTTAGTAAGTCCCCAAGTAAAACCTAACTTGCAACTTTCAGGGTGAATGTTTTTCTTCAGTTGACAGTTGTATCAGTGGTATAAGCAGCGGTGGGAACAGCTTTGCTAGTATTACTGCTACTATTCTCTAGCAATTTTATATATGTCGTCATTTCACCCGATTGTTGTGACAGTGCTGACAGGTAGAGACTACAATGTTCTTCTTACAGAAAAGGGAACTGAGCTTTAGGGAGTATAAATAACTTGCTCAAGTTTACAAAGACAGATAGGAGAGCAGACTAATCCAGACTGGGTGATTTCCAAAATCGAGCTTCCTTGATCATCCCCATCGTACCGCCTCTCAGAAAAATAATGTTAATTTTCTTCTTACTGTTTCTAGTGATTCAAATATTTGATAGTCGGAAGCTTGAATTTCATTAGTCAATAGCTTTTGCTTTCATATCATTTTAGGAAAAGCCATCAGTAAAATTAAAATTTTATATCATTGAAAAGCCTCAGTTCAATTAAGATCTGAGATAAACCAAAACCATTGTGGGTTTTTTTAATCATATTTTAAATCTCAGAAGCAATATCTTTAAAATGAATACAATTAAATCTGGAGAGAAAATATTTTTGTAGGAATATGAAGAGTTAGGGGGAGGGCATAGCTCAGTGGTAGAGCTCATGCTTAGCATGTATGAGGTCCTGGGTTCAATCCCCAGTACCTCTCTTAAAAAAATAAACCTGATTACCTCCCCCTAAAAAAACACACAAAAATGTAATAAAGCAACAAAAATTTTTTGAAAGATTAAAAACAGTAACAATAAAATTCTGTATAAATTATTTTATACTCAATATCTACATCAGGCATTTTTTTCATGGGTAAAAAAGAAGCAAGTGATAATATTTCAACAGTGTTGCTTTAATTCTCTTTTCTCCTGAGAACCCTGCTGTGTTATCTTTAAGGCTTTATGGACTTTGTCTTTAAACTCAGTTTTTTTTTTCCCTACTGAATGCATTAAAATCCCTGAAATGACCTCTGCACTGTCATTATCTTAGATGTGAGGTTATGACGGATATAGTATCAGGCTGGGGACCTGGATTCTAGTCCTAAATAGGTCAGAAATTGGCTGTATATTCTTGTGTAAGCTCCTTGACTTTTCCATATGCTTAATATTCTCATCTCTAAGATGAGTTTGACTAGATAATAGAATAATTTGAACAAATAGCCTCCTTCCCATTTATGATTTAAAAAATACTTTGTACAAAGCTAGATTCTTTGCTGCATTTAAAAACTATACTTACCTAAGGCGATATACATGCATCAGGACTATAGAGTATTCATTTCAGCATCAATCTGAAATGAAAAAGTTATTTAAATCATGAACTATTTTCTTTGTAGACTAATAGATCCTGCAGAAGGTATAAAAAATTTTTTGAACCTTGCTTAGAGGAAAAGCTTCTTGTCAACATGTAGTCTCATATTGAACTTTATATTGACCACCCTGCACATTTATTGTTTTATACTGTCCCTGCCCTTGAGTTTATGGTTGTCCAGGAAAAACAGACAAGGAAAAAATGACAAAGTTAATAAGTGCCAATTATTGGGTGTGCACAGAATGTTAAGGAATAACAGATGGGGTTGAGTGCCAGGGAAGGAATCTCAGACAAGGTGATGTCAACATTGAATCCTGAAGCTTGATGAAAGGTTTAGCCAGGTTATAGAGCACAAATAGGGCAACCTGGGATGAGTCATTATGTGCAAAAGCCTTGAGGTAAGAGCAAGGTTAATAGACTTGAAAAACTGTGGGTGGTTCAGGAGAACCAAAGCAGTAAGAGCAAGAAGTAATGATCAGGTTGGAGAGCAAACCCAGGGTCCAAATTCTTCTGATTAAAAAAAAAAAAAATTGGACTTCAATTTAGAAGCAGTGGAGGCCAATTAGAATGTATTAACCATTTTGTGCTTTACAAAGGTTATTTTGACCACAGGATAGAGATGGGACTGGGTGTGAGGCATTGGGGAAAGCTGGAAATGGGAGACCAACTGGGTTGTAATCCAGGTTAACTATTGCCTAAATTTAATTACTGACAATGTAGAAGAAGATATCTGCTGATAGAGATAAAGGAGTTAGAATTGAGAGGGTTTGGAATTTAGTTGAGTGTATATAGAAAAGAAGAAGAAATCAAAGATCACTGCTTCCATTTGGGATAATAGGTGAATGGTGATGACATTTATAAATTTAGGAAATAAAACGGGAGGTTTTAAGGGGAAAACACTGGGCATGTTGAGGTCAAATTTCTTGTGGGACAAGAGAGCCCATGGATAATGGGATACAAGTCTTGGTGCTGAGGGGAGAGATCCTGGCTGGAGGTAGAGATTTGAAGATTAAACGCATGTCTGTGGATTCTTGAGAACACTCGGGGAAAATGTTATGTCTTGGAAAGTGAAGATCAAAGGAAAAAACTCTGGACAGTGTAGAAATTTAATGGATAGGTAGAAGAAGACAATATTAAAGAGAATGGAGAAGGAGAGAATCATAGAAGGACAAAAGGTAGACTATGATAGTACAGATGTTGAAAAATTCTTTCAAGGAGAAAGAATTTTGGGTATCAAATGTTTTATAGAGAAGGCTGGTAAGATAAGGACTGAAAAATGTTTATTAGTGTTAGCAAGAAGATTTCAGTGTGACTTTGTCATTGGTAGTTTGGTACCATCTGAAGCCATACTGCAAAGGGTAGGGGAATTAACAGGAGGTGTGAAGAATGAGTTATGTACTATTTTCTCAAGAATCTTGGCTGTAAGGTGAGGAGAAGGAAAAATAACCAGGCAGTAGTGTCTAAAGTACCTTATTTTCTTAAGATCAGGAGATAAGTAACTTTAAATTAGACAGAACTATTTAAAAGAAAAAGTATAACTAATGAAGGAAGATTCCAAGGAAGTGGGATGAATTGAGTTCAGATTGATACTACTGACCTGGTATCATTTTTGCTATTTTAATAACAATTTTGGATATTCAATCAAGAATTACAGTCTTCTGGTATCAGTAATTTGCTTTTATCATTATTAGCTAAATTAGAGTCAAAGTCTATGACAATGACATGTAGTGATAGTAACAGACTCATATGAAATCGATTTAGGATTTTCCTAACATACAACCCCTGCACATTTCATTCAAGCCACTCACAAGAGGGGAATTAAAATGGTACCTAACATTTAGAATTGTTCTCAACCATTTCATGAATACATATATATAAGGCTATTAATATTCTTTACAAGTAGTAATAGCTTAATAAATTCTAGCTATGACATTGAGAATCATAAAATTTACTTATACTGGGAGACCTAACCAAGTTTTTTTCCTTAAGTATGAGAGAGAAGGGGGAGGGGGAAAGGGAGGAAGAGTCCATCTCCTCTTTGCCCTGCTTCTCTTGGCTCTTGGCATTTGAGTGTTTTTGAGTTTTTTTTAATTAAAATATAGTCAATTACAGTGTGTCAGTTTCCTGGTGTACAGCACAATGCCCCAGTCAAGCATATGTACACATACTGTTTTTTAAATTTTAATCATCAACTCCAGCATATAACAGTGGCTTTCTGAAACGTTTGGGTAAATCCTAATTGATGCCCACTAGCACTCTGTTCGACGTCTTAGGGACAGCATAGTGATGAGTTTTCAGAAGAATGAATAGGGCTGCCCTGTCTGAATGATAGAGAGGAAAAAAAAAGTCTAATTTTGCAACTGTAAGTTTTTCTGCAGTTAGTGGGCCCCTTTGGAATAATAAAAAAAAAAAATGAACCAGTGTTGAGGGACATGGGAAAGTCAAAAGAAAATTACACTAATTGTTCTACTTCCTGGTCATCTCAAGGTAAGGGTTTGGATAGCTGGGGTAGATTGCCACATGAGGAAACACTCATCTAGTGCAGTTCAGAGAACCCTTCTGTGTCTCTTTTAGCAACGGTGCCAAGTCTGTGAAGAAGGGCAGACAGAGGGATTCCAGGATATAAATGACTCAGGGTGAATGCAGTGGATGGGCATTACTTTTATGGAACAAAATTGTCAAGCAAATATAGGACAAGGAGATTTAATAATAAATTATAACCCAAATTATAGGGTAAATGGAACAAATATTTACACTAAGCATTGAGAATTAAAGTGAAAGCTGTTTTAACAGATTTTGCTCTCACCTGAAATCAGAAAGCACAGGTGAGCTCGCTTACCTCACTATGAGATTAATGCAGAAAGATGATCAAAAAGGCTAAAGAACAGCAGAGGGTCTACCCTCTGAGGGCTCTAAATAATTCAGTGTTCATGGGTATCTCAACTCCATTCATCTCTCTTTAGCAATTACTGAAAGTTTGGCTGCTCAGGAGCAGCACTGCTATAAATTTACTGGTTATAAAGCAAGAAAATAGAATATTACAAAACTGCCTTCTCATCCTTGTTGAAAATAAAGTTTGAAAATGGCATGTTATAATGACAAATATACTGAAAAGCAAATAAAGGAAATGAAAAGCAAGACACTTGAAGGAAGCATGTTTTTTCATGCATAAAGCTCAGTTTGTCTTGCAAAAGGTCAAAGAAGAAAGTATGTATGTAGGTGAACAGATAAAAGGACTGGGGCAGATTACAAAAGTGGTATTTTTGACAATGTAAAAAAGTATTTAGGATTTTTTCCCCCTTAATGACTGAATGAGACCCTCAGAGCAAATTCTGCTGGTAGCAAATGCCTTCTAGGTAAGGTGATTTTCCCCCCCTCCTGGGAAAAGCGACCTAAATTCAGCTATTGTATTACCAAAAGCCAGCTGGAAGAAAAGGAAGAAGCTGCTTAGTTTAGTTGCTTTAGGCAAACGTTTTAATGCCCGATAATGACCAATTTATCCTAACAATCCAAGTCTTTCCATTCTTTGTTTAGAATCTTGTTTTGAATTTTAGTGAAAAAGGAACATGATCTATTTCCCAGCAGAATTTAAAGAATAAGCTTTTATTCTACTGGACTCTTTTCATCTGGAATTCTGACTTTACAAATTGTTACAAACAAGATTGGCAACTAAGTCTGGGACTGGGGTATATATGTAGAAATTGGAGGAGAAATCAGAATCTCCAAGGGTATAAAGAAGAAAAACAAGCCAAATGAAGTAGCTCAATGTGTTCGACTGATTTAAGACTTTGTTAGTTACTAGATGGTAAAAAAAAAAAAACCAAAACTTCACTAAACTGTTAAGAGAATTGGTGTGCATGACACACAAACAAGTCTTCACACCTAACTTTTAAAAAAACCACTTCACATATAAAAGAGCCTCTATTGAGAACAGAGAAAAGACATTTTCTGGTTGGTTAAAGAAAGCCAGGCTAGACTCAGTAGAAACTATGAGGGGAATATCATGATACAATTTACAGAAAAATGTGCTCCCAAGTGCAGGCATCCAGCAGGGCAGTGAAAGGGGCTTCCTCTGGGAGAAAATAAATTGACTATAGGTATTTAAATGGGGGCTGACTGACCTTTGGAAGGACTTAACTGAGTGAAAAATTACACTAAGTGACCTTTATGGTTTCTACCAGTGCAAACTCTTGTGATTTTTATTAAGTTCTTGGATATTTTCAAGTGGGCTCTAATAGAATAATACTAGAAATAGAATATAAAAATAATCAAATGATAATATGAAACCAGGCTTTGTTGCTTTTATGGGTAACTGGACAAAAAATTATATAAATTCTTGAAAAAAAGTCCTTTACCTTATTGAAAAGAACTTCTAATTGGCATTAAATCACCAGGTAGGCAGTATCAACTTTAACACTGTAACTGAATTATTTTTATAGAGACATAAAAATGATGGGTCAAAAATGGATCATAAATGCTTCTTTCCCAACATATGACAAAATGAGCAATAGTAAAATCCAGTCAAAAAGGAATACACCTTAATATCATGCCCTTTAGAAAGAGATGAGCAAAGGAAGAAACTGTTTTGGTTTGGCATAGACATGTGATTAACCTAGTCTCCATGTTCTGGAAATAGAATGTGTGAGACATCAGAGTTCTTGGAATTGTCACTAATATCTCCAAATCAGCCATGAAGGGAAATGAAGTGTGGTCCTTATCATTTTTGACTCTTTTAAATAGATGAAATGACTGCTGGAGTCTAATGGGGCAGGTGAAGCCTGTGGACAAAATGCATACTGCATCTGGAAAGGCCAATGAAACTGGCCCATGGGATGGAACAGGCATTTAGTTCAGTAACAAAGAAATGAGTAAATCTGACTGTATAAGTTCTCAATACTATGCGGTCATCGGCAGAGGGTTAAATCTGCTTACCTCTGAATCGCAGTAGAGAGGAGGTGAGTTGATGGAACAGCACTTGGAGGCAAAGTCTGAGCGCTTGTCAACCAGCTCTTTGAGTTCCATGGCTGTGGCATCAGGCAGTTTTCCTCTTAATCGCTCTGCCAGTCTGAAAGGCCAATTTTACATAGGGTTTTACTGGATGTATTTGATAAACATGTCTAGTGCAAAGTGATAGCCACTTCAGGTTTTTTACAACAAAAAAATCAAAATAAAAATTGCCCTTAAGAAAATTTTCCATCAGTGACATGGTTTTTAGTGCCTCAATTCAAGCTTAGAAAGTGAAATTTGTCTCTTTAGATGATGAAAGTAAACGTACAAACTGCTGCTGAATTTGAATTCCAGCCTTTCCCCCTTCATTCGCTCCATTACAGCCATCAACGTGGATGACTTCCTCTTCTCTCCTCCCTGACTTTCATTTTCTCTCCAGTTCTAGATTTCAAACTCCTCAAAGAGTATTTCCTGTATAGGGCTTTGTCACCTTAATGCATGTTCTCTTCTCTCATATTTTAGGCAATTTCCCTGTCAGTTTCAGCCTACTTCTCAACTAGCTATGCTGGAAAACACAAACAAGGTCAGAAGCTTTGGCTCCTGTTTTTGGCTCTACTATTATCTAATTCTCCACCTCAGTTCCAAGATAGTGCTTGGATTTGCATTCTGTTGATTCTCTCCCAGTTCGAGTGGTCTATGAGCTTGGTAACTCTCTACCCTCATAACAGATAGCTCAGCCTGGTTTTATGACGTTCTCCAAGAAATTTGCCAACCTGGTGGTGTGGGCAAAGGGAGGTGATGGAGACCCAGATTTAGAGATGGGATTAGTAAGGTGGACGCTGGGTAAGGACAAGAGGGTGAGGGGGACTAACTCGCTTGTAAAAACATGATTGAAACGAGTCCATCCCAGCTGGGAGGGGGAGAAGTTAAACCAGGAGGAACCCAGAGGACAGGGAGAAAAAGGGTGTGTGTGGGATTTCAAATACCTGGACTCAGTAGTCTCAATCCTCTATAATTTCACAACCCACAGTGTCAGTAGATTTTTTTTGTGTTTATTAAGATGATATAAATTGTCACTCAGTTGTTCCAGTCAGTCCGGGAGTTCAAAGTTGTTGGCAGAGAACTTGATCTTGCAGTATCTGTTTAACATGATTCTATTCTACCTCCATAATCTGTTAACTATAGGATTTCCTGGTCACTGGGAAATAACCATTCTGAACTTAAGTCTTTCACAGTATTTTTCATTTAGAGCTTTGATAAGGTAGGCTTCATGAGGGTCACTGAAGAAAGTTTCCTACCTTAGGGATTCTTTAGAAAAGTCTTTTTGTGGAGGTCTGTTTGTGCTTACCTGACCTATGTTGTTCAAGACGATTTGAAATGGATCTAAGAAATTTAGTTAATGAAGTTGGGAATGACATGGGTCTTCTCAACAGAGATGTTTTCCAGGAAGCCTGTAAAACTTTTCATTATTATGATCTATTATTTTAGTGTTAAACACCTATTTATAAAAAATGCTTTCTTTGATTTGAGAAAAATTACTATTGTACAACTTTACTAACATTTCTATTTCCAGTTTATGGAGAATACATACTAGTGATGGGTGATACTCTACTTGATTGAAAGTTTGAGTTATCTTGTCCGATAATATGCCACGAAGTTAGATAACATTTTCCAGTAGTTCTATTTCTCAATTCTGTATAGTGACATCTACAGATAGCTTTATGGCAAAAATGTTGATTGAATATGAGATAACTTAAATTTTATCTTTTTTGAATCAAGTCCCTGTGGCTCTGGTAATTTATAATTTTGTGGCTGTATTCTAATTGACCTCTCAGCTGATACACATGACAATTTTCCTCCAAAAAGAACTCAGTTTTTTCTTACACAGATACTAGGTTGACTATTCTTTAAAACTCTTAACTGCACCTATTTTTATTGCTCACTAAACACATCTTAAGTCTTCAGCTATGCTTCAAATCACAGTACTGGACTGCTATTATTGATAAATTTGGAGGAAACAGCCAGAACAAGCCCCTTACTTTTTCTTGTACTCAGTAAATGTGTTTTCTGAATAATCGGCACATAGTTCCTGCCCCTTTGCAATGAAAGAAGATAGTTCCTTCTTCAACTGAGGGCCCTGTAAGAAAATAATAATTACATGACAATTATTTTTCTTGAAACACTGTTCAGGGAGATTTCAGTTAAATCAGAATTCCATGCAATGTATCAGTATGAGTGTTTATTATTCTTTACATCAGATCATGGCTAACATTTTCTACACAAGACCAGATAGTAAATATCTGAGGCTTTGTAAGCCATATACAGTCTGCCGTAATGACTTAACTGCCAATATGACACAAAAGCGGCCGTAAACCGTGGATGTGGCTGTGTTCCAATGAAACTTGATGAACACTGAAGTTGGAGTTCTATATAATTTTCATGTCTAATGAAATATTATTTTTAGACCACTTAAAAATATAAGACCATTCTTAGATCACAGCCACCAGGCCAGATGTGGCCCACGAGCTGCAGTTTGCCAACCCTTGATCTCTGCCGAGGCTGGTGAGGACAATGTAGCAAATCGTACCTTCTCATGTAAACAGGCAGTAGACTCTCCAGAGTTGCAGCATTCAGCCAGGCCTCTCAGGGTTGGCTCAAGGATTTTACTGAGGAACACTTCTGGAATGTGGGTCTTCCTGCTTAGTTCAAATGCATACCTGGTGTGAGAGAGAGAGGAGATAATACTCTTTAACATGGGTAGATTTGTGTATGCATGGCATGCTTTGGAATTTGACATCTGTTATAAAAGCAGAACACCTAGCTAGGTTTAACTGAAACTGACTCCAAATCAGGTTTTAAGTTAAGAGCAATCTTCTCATTGAAATGCAAGTTACTGCTTTGAAGCTACTGTGACTAGTTCACTGAACTAAATTAAAATTCTGTGTGTAGTAATATATACATTTATGTATTTATATATAAACAAATCTTCAAATGCAATGGAAGTGTCCTTTGTGCAACTATAATACAATGAACCCTGTATAAATCATCAAGTAGGTACCTTAAGTGGCTTTTCTGTGCAAGTAGTTTCTGTAAATTATTCCATTGTCTCATCTCATTGTTGATGCACTTATAAAAACAATGAATATTTAGACAAATGTAAATTAGAGTTTCAGTCCCAATTCAGTCTAAATTCTGCTAATTCTGTACTTGATTTTCGGGCCTGTTAATTGAGATATTTTTATGCAATGACTATGCACATAACTTGTAGTATATGCAACTCAGTGTGAGCCATCCATGGTGTATTTTAGTTCTTAGTTGGAGGAAAATAAAGGCTTACCATTTCTTCCCATTTTAATTTCTTTGTCACTTAATGTTAGTGAATACCAATACTGTCAAATTAGATCAATTGTACTTACTGATCCAGGACTTTGGTGTTTTCTTTATCACACACGTCTTTGTTTGTGGGCAACTTGACGTCCCGCAGCTCGGGTGTTGGGGCAGCTGGCATGAAGTATGTGCACACAAAAATGTCCATGGGTGTTTTTTCTTGACAACAGTCCTTAAATTTAGAATTCTTCGTGGATAAGCTGTCACAGATTTTTACTGTGTATTCAGGCAGCTACAAAAGCAATTGTGAGTTTGTGCATTGTTAGTTTCCCAGTTGATCTAATTAACAATAAGGAAGGCTTACATAGGCTTATAAGCTCTGGCATGGTGTCTATAAAAGTCAGTATGAATACTCTTATAAATAAATTGGTAGAACATGTGTAGAGGGCAATTTGTCAATCTGTACTAAAAGCCTTAAAGTATACAACCTGATTTCCAGGAATTTACTCTCAGAAAATAATTATGGGTGAAGGGAAGATTTAGCTATCAGGCTACTGAGGGCAGCACTGCTTAATATCAGACTGAAACAACCTAAATCAAATATAAAGGACTAGCTAAATAAAAATATGGTATATTTAGATAGACAAATGCAGTACATGCAATAGGTATATACAGTAGACTCCTACTTAGCCATTAGAAGTCAGGTTATAGAAAAACACCTACAGACCCAGACAGGTATCCTTAATGGAAAAAGACCAGGTAACACAGAGCATCTATTTCCAAAGAGGTCCACAGACTTGGAGTGACCTTTATGTAAAGTAACAATTCAAAGTTGTATCTATTTGAAAGGATTATATAAATGGAAAATGGTGAAAAACTGGAGTATCTAATTTTAACAGGTATAGTAAAAACATATTAGATGGTTCTAATAATGTAACAGTTGCAGTGTTGTCTAACAGAACTTTGTGATGATGAAATGATCTCCGTCTGTCCTGTTCAATACTACTGAGCATTTGCAGTGTGGCTAGTGTTACCATTTAAACTTAACCCTGTATGGCTAGTGGATGCTGCATTGGGCTGTGAAGGTAGAATAAGCTCTTAGGAATAAGAATCTTGTCCTTGTATGTGGGCTTTGTCCCTTACTAGTCGTATGACCTCAAATTATCCTTGCTCATCTGCTGTTTCCTCACATGTAAACCTGAGTTAGCAATGTTGAAATTTCATAGGATATGTGTGAAGACTGAGATGCACGTGAGAGGCAGCTTAGGAGAGTGCCTGCCATTCAGTATGTGGCCCGTGACGATGATGATTTTCTTACCTCCTTGGCCATGCAGTCCTCAGAGGCAGAGCCACAGCACTTGGAAAGGATTGTGGTAACATCTTCAGCTAATGGCAAAACATCCTCCAGATCTGCAGTAGGCACTTTCTGGGCAAATTTTATGAGATGGCTAAACAGTTAAACATGAATTGTTAGCCTAGCCATATTCTCAGTTTTCTTGGCTTTTGTTATGAACATACAGTCTAGAGGAATAATACCATAGTTTAATACCATTCTTTGTCCTCAACAGCTGCATAGAGCACATGTGCTAGGTGATGGATCCTTTGTGCAGAAGTCACTATTCAAGATTCAGTCATCCTCAGTGAATCTTTTTATATTTTCAGTACTGACATAGAACTTCTCTTCTGGCCAGATCTACATAGTTGAAGCATGCCTTTAAGATGTTAGATCTAAGACAGCAATGAAGAAAACACTAATGTCTCTGTTTATAAGGCCAGTGCTGTGTTTTTGTGGCCCCTCGTAGCCTTTAAAAAAAGTTTTTGTAAATTCATTTAGAAACTGCAGATAAAGGGAATAATGAAGTCCTATCACCCTAGACCACTGGGTGAAGGTTTTGGTGTATTTCCCTGAAGTATTTATTATTTGCCTTTTTTACTTAATATATCAGGAATAGATTTTGTATCATTCTTTTTAGACTGTGGCAAAAAACATACAATATTAAGTTGACCATTTAACTAGTTTGAAGTGTATAATTCAGTAATGGTAAGTGTATTCACCTTTATGTAACAAAACTCTAGAAATTTTTTATCTTGCAAAACTGAAACTCTCTACCTATTAAACACTGTCACTTCCCCACTGTTTTACCCTCAGCCCTTGGCAGGCTACTACCTTTTTACTGTCTGTTTCTGTGACTTTTATTACTTTTGAGTGAAATCGTACAGTATTTGTCTTTTCATGACTACCTACTTTGCTTAGCAAAATGTCCTCAGTGTTAGTCCATGTTGTAGCATGTGACAGGATTTTTTTTAAGGCTGCATAATACGTAATACATGTATGTATTGTATGTATGTATATACCACACTTTATCTGTCCATCTGTCAGTGGATATTCGGGTTGTTTCTATCTCTGGTTATTGTGAATAATGCTGCAATTAACATGGGTGTGCAAATTTCTCCTTAAGATTCTACTTTGAATTTCTCTGTATAGATATGCAGAAGTGAGATAACTGGATCATATGGTGAGTCTATTTTTAAACTTTTGAGGAACCTTCATAATGGCTGCACCATTTTGCATTCCCATCAACAGTGTATAAGCATTCCAGTCTCTACATATCCTTGCCAACACTCAGGATTTTGTTCTTTTGGTAGTGGTCATCCTAATGCGTGTGAGATGGTATCTCGTGGTTTTGATTTGCATTTCTCCTATGTTTAATGATGTTGAACATCTTTCCATATGCTTGTTGGCCATTTACATATCTTTTTATGGAGAATTGTCTATTCAATTATTTTTCTTCTGTTTCTTTTTTTTTTTCTTTTTAATTTTTTTTGGGGGGTGGTGGTGAGGAGTAATTAGGTTTATTTATTTTATTTATTTTTAGAGCAGGTACCGGGAATTGAACCCAGGACCTCGTGCATGCTAAGCATGTGCTCTACCACTTGAGCTATACCCTCCCCCTATTCAATTATTTTTAATCAAGTTATTTTTTGTTGAGTTGTGGAAGTCCCTTATACATACTACACACTAAACCCTTATTAGATATGTGACTTGCAAACACCTTCTCCCATTCCATAGGTTGCCTTTTCACTTGGTTGATTGTTTTCTTAATGTGGAGAAATTTATGTTTGATGTGGTCCTATTTGTCTGTTTTTGCTGTTACCTATGCTTTGGTGTCATGTTTAAGGAATTGCCAAATCCAGTGTCCTGAAACATTCCCCCTATGTTTTCTTCTAGGAGTTTTCTGGTTATAGGTCTTACGCTTAGGTCTTTAACCCATTTTTAGTTAACTGTACTATATCATATAAGGTAAGAAAGAGTTCAACTCATTCTTTTGCAAGTGCATATCCACTTTTCCCAGCACCATTTGAAAAGACTGTCCTTCCTCCCTTGTGTAGTCTTGGCACCATTGTTGAAAATAATTTGGCCAAATATATAAGGGTTTGTTTTGGAGCTCTCTAATATATTCCGTTGGTCTCTATGTATCATGTTAGGCCAGTACTACAGCATCTGTGTTACTATTGCTTTGTAATATGCTTCAAAATCAAAGTATGAGACTTTCAGATTTATTCTTCTTAAGATTGTCTTGGCTGTACAGATTCCTTTGATATTCTATGTGAATTTTAGGGTGCTTTTTCTATTTTGGCAAAAAATGTCATTGGGATATTGATAAGATTCATATTGCTTTGGATAGTATGGATATCTTAACAATATTAATTCTTCCAATCCATGAGCATGGAATGTCTTTGTATTGTATTTTTGATTTCTTTTAGCAGTGTTTTGTTTTTTATTAAATATTCTTTTAAAATATAATTACAGCCAACTGTCTGATAGTCTCCCATATGGATGTATCATAATTTAAACATGCTCTATTCTAGGGATATTTAGGAAGTCTCTTAAGTTTTTCATGTTAAAAAAAAAATGTGGCAGCAATTGTTCACACTCAGTGATATTTCCTTGGAGAAACTTCCAGACACTAATGCAGGTATAAGTTTATGATTAAAACATATATTTTATAGGTGGTTTTATACTATAAATTTCTATGCTCTACTAACCAAATACTCTTAATGCAAAAGGAAAACTAAAGGGGATGGTCTAGAGAAAATACCATTTAGTATTTGAGTAGTTCTAACGGAAGATTATTTTTAAAGGACTTATGAAGGAAGTTTCTTTGGTCTTTGGGGAGCCTTAGGATCTGGAGCTGGAATGGATTATTTCATGTCCATTACAGGAGAAAACTTGTGGATCAGAGTAAATGGAATTAAAGAGACTATAAATACTAAAGATATAAATCTGGATGTCTGAGGATATATGAGAGAAGGCTAAACAGAAGCTGTCAAAATTAAAGTTTGAAGTTAACAATAGCCATACAAAAATCAAACTGAAGGTTACAAAGTAGCTAAATGATTATGATAACTTTATGAAGCTTAAGAGATATGAAGCTTTGTGCTATATAGTACATATAACAAGAATTCAGGAAGTCATTTCCCAAGAAAAAAGTGGGCAGTGAAAGTAACAGATGAACAAAAACAATTGTTTTTGCTTGTGTGTTTGTAATATACGCCAATATGAATATTGAAGAAATAATTTCTAGTGGTCTACCAGTTTTCTCATGTGAGTATATGGGAAAAAAGTTGATTAAAAGCAAATTGTCTTTACAACGTTCTTGTTCCTTATTGTTCATATTTTGTGAAGAGAAAAGAAATAACTGGGCCCTATTTTTGAAGATTATTGGAGCATAACACTATGGTTTGTATCTTCTATTGTAAGTGTTTTCTTAGAGAATCCTAAGATAATGGATAGATACTACAGAAACAAACAGCTAAACCTGCTGATGGTGCTGAATCTTTACCTGAGCCTTGATTTCTCCTTCCCATAAGCAGCATATTGAGAACAGATTCTATTCGACACAGTGGTGAGAAGTGATAAATGTTTAAGCTGAAGTCTCTAGAAAATAAGCGAGAGAGAATCTCATCAGATGGTCAGGATCCATGGAAAGCAGTGAGCAGGCATGGCCAGAAGGAGACCTTTTCAATAACTAGAAAACTGAATTCTGACTAAAGGAACTTATTTTCCCCCCCCAAAGGTGGTTATGTGTGTTATTCCAACTAAAAAAATACAAAAGAGGCATTTTAGAAACATTTATGGATTCCAGAATCTGAATTTTTTTTTACCATTATTTAAAAAAATGGCATTAATAGAAGGAAGAAAAGAACATCATATGGAATAAAATGACACCTACCTCTCTCAAAAAGCACACTGTTGGGCTTGGTGAGGTACAGCAGGACCCCACCATAGACAGGTAACTCTTGGTGTAACTGACTAGAATTGTCAGAGGAGCTTGTCCATAGTTAATGGAGTAGTCATACAGAAATCTGAGGGGGGAAGATAGCAGGATTGGTCAAAACATTTGTGGGAAACAATCTACTTTTTCATTATGTATTTGATGAAAAAAGGATGCATGTTATGTTAGTTTATAGTTTTAATATCTAAAAAGCACTGTGGTTTTAAAGAAAGGGTCATAAAACTAGTTACTTTTATCAATATTTTCGTTAAAAAAAGTCTTTCCAATTTTCCTGGTGGATTACTTGAGAGGGGCCCATTTGTCCCTTTATTCATTTAGTGTCTGCCATGTGCATGGGCTGTAGTAGCTGCTTATGAATGTTGATCAAACAAATTAAAATGAATGTTAGGCATTTATCTTTCATTGGATTTACCTTTCATTGTCTGTTTATTCTAGATGACTGTTAATGTATAGGCATGCTTACTCGTTGAAATCATCTTAATTTTTAGGTGCATAAGCCCCTAAGGGTCTAAAGAGATGCTGAGATCTTGGGCAAAATCCTCTGAAAATGTACAGGGAAGGGCAAGCCAGCCAACTTTTATAAACTCATGACCTTGATTTCATACTTCTAACGCAAGTTTGAATGACATTGCTTTTGACTTCAGTGTGTGTATGTAAAATGTATTTACTTTTTATTATCATAATTTTTCTCATTTTTCATTTTTATGATCTTCCAAGACTAAAGAAACAATATATAATCTGGCTCCTCATGAATGTTAAACAAAGAGAAGGTGAAAGTCATGTTTGCTTATGTGGTACGTGTGTCATGTTCACAGCCGTTTCTGGGGATGCACTACAGGGATGAAGAAAGGGGCTGTTTATTATGCTCTACCAGAAAATAAGTACTTGTGCACAGTGATAAAGTTCTATCAGATGGTGTGTGTAAGGATCGCTAACATAAGGGGAATCACAGTAGCTGCTGTCAAATATTTGAAAATGTCACGTGGACAGGGAATCCAGGTGCTTCTGCTTGGATACTAGAACGTGGGCGAGAGAGGGTAGGAGTTTGGGAAGGTTGGTTGCATCTCTGTCTGAGAAAGACATTTACAATCATTAGTACTGACAGAGATGGGCTGTCTTGGGTGACAGCCAAGTTCTTGGTACTGAAATTTGGCCAGGTCGTGGTGTAAGAGGTGTGTGTCTAGAGCAGGCAGTTAGATCATGCTGGCTGTTTTATCCCCTGAAGTTCCACATACAATGAAGGTGGCTTACTGATTGGCAAACCCCTTGGGGTCCTTCCTGAATGCCTCACAGATCTCATCGTTTGTTGGCTCTACATAGGTAGGAAATTCTTGTGGCTGGTGCTTCAGGGCGGCCATACAGAGTTTCCTTTCAAGGCCCTCCGTGGTGCAGCACTCAGCGGTTCCTGGGTGCACTGGGAACGGGGAGTCACTTTCACAGGACTTAGCAGACAATGCTGAAGTCTAGGACGAGAAAAGAAAAGCAAGTAAACTCATATAGGCGAGCTTTCAGGCTTGTAGTTCTCCATGTAGTATAACATCTTAGTCTTAAATTTTAAAACTCTCGGTGACACACTGTCCGTGACAAGTGGAATAATTGCAGTTATAGGCACGTATGGGGTCTTATGTTAATACGTGACTCAGAGTAGCACCGAAGAGCTACTGTGGGCTGTGTGTGAGGGCAGCCTTTATAGGTTTTATCCTTTAGTTCAGTGTTTCTCCACGAGTATGTTAACATCTTTGAGGATGAGGGAGGTCATTGGAAAAAGCTCCATTGATTCTGATATGATGGCCAACGTGCATTCTGCTATAAAAACCCCACTGGGTGTTTGTTCTCATTTGGACTTTGTAGGACTAATGGGCAAAATTGGCTTGTTGTACTAGAATCACCTTGGGCTCTTGGGATAATAGGCTTCATATTTTCCCCAACCTTGGAGTGGGTGGGTTGCTAAGACTCCCCCAAGATATAACATAAAAGCCTACTTGACTCGCTTCTATGGGCCACCATAGAGATGGCCAACCGCACAGCCCTACCCTGTTGTCGTAGCAGTCGGGGTCGGCCTCTTCAGTGCAGCAGGCTTCTGTCAAGGAGACAACTTCATTTACGAGATGACTGATCTGTTCAAATGTGCCACTGGGAAACTTTCTGCTGTATAGGACCATTGACCTGAGGAGGGGAAAAGTAAATCAACACATTCAGAATTTTTAAAGGTTTTCGCATTTGCACATTGTGATATGAAATCTGTTCAATTTTCTAATGCAATATGGCACACATGTTCTTTTATACTAAAGTACAGTCAGTTACAATGTGTCAGTTTCTGGTGTACAGCACAGTGTCCCAGTCATGCATATACATACATATATTCATTTTCTTATTCTTTTTCATTAAAGGTTGTTACAAGATGTTATATAGTTGCCTGTGCTATACAGAAGAAATTTGTCTTTTCATCTATTTTTATATATAGTGGCTAACAATGCACACATGTTCTTGATGAATGAAAATAATAACATTGACTTTAAAAATCAGTTTACCTAGAACAAAAACTAATCTTGTAAAGCAGCAAAAGGTGGATTTGGGTGTTCCATCAGACCAGCTTCATCTTCGTTCTTCCCTCCAGCCTCCCCAAATGAACTGGTTCTGTACCTTTATTGCCTTTGTTTGCCGGAGTCCTAGCTTGTACTACTTGCTTTTAATTCACCTTAGAAAACTATGTGTACTTATTCCCTCAACTCATTAAAAAACTTGTGACAAATTCTTAGACCACAGTAACTACAGCTGAGCTGGAATCTTTGGGCGTCCTCTGCTTGCCTGACATCTCTGCCCACTATGCTCTCAATCTTAGCAGAGGTCAGATTAGCCCCCAACATGGAATTGAAGTCACCGCACACTTAGCTTCAGTCAATGTCAGGTAACCAAGAGAGTGCGTGAATACCTCATACTTACAAAGATGTGAAGTCATCTTTTCCCAAACTGGCAAGTTCCTTGCAGACTTTATCTTTCTCATAATCTCGACCTAGGAACCAGAAATAGTAAAAATTGTATCTTTTCCCTTAAAACTTTACAGTAAATGTATGTACGTATAAAGGGGTCTTCCACATGATGCACTGATGGGAAAGTAGCATTTTCTCTATTTGCAGTTTCATTTTTGGTGCCTTTGTGTTTTCTCACAATGGATCAGAATTTGCTATAAATCTTAATGGAGGGCAGGAAAAGAATATCAGAAGTAGGTAAATCAAAATATATATACCAACTAGTGAGTCAGAACCTATTGATAAGTCAGTCCTTCTCTTAGGTTCTGTTTTTCCAACAATGTGAGAATCTTTTTATCCCTCGTTCCTTTCTTTACCTCGGTCTCACCTAAGGCCTTTAGAGAAACAAGAAATAAAAAATAAATGGAGTGTATGTCTGTATTCCAATGTGAAGAGCTAAGGATTTTAAAGGAGGGGTGTGCGAGCTGGTGTTGCCACCCTTGCCCCCTGACCCTCCTCCAGGCTCTAAGGAAAGGCTAGGAATTGAGCTGATGGAAAAGATGGAAATTAGGCAAAATATTTTTGGGGGAAAGTTCTAAGGGTGGTAGGTTTAGGGAAATGGTGGGAGAGTGCTTCTCATTTCAAGCATAGAGGGGCTTCAAGGAAACAGACTTTGATAGGCGACCCCTATAAGCTGGTGTACACAGGACAGGCGTCTGACTCAGACTGCGGAATCTGAAAGCTGAAAAGGGCTGGTTAAGTGACTTGGGGCAACAAAGGAGAAGACTGGGTGGCGGGGAGCTCTGCTGTGGCCTGTGTCCACGATGTACATCAGACAGGAGAGCAAACTGGCCTGGAGTTGTCTTAAATGTCTTCCCTCCCATCCGCCTCAAAAAAGGCTTATCTAGAGGGAAGCAGGCTACCAACAATGGGATACCTCTGTGCAGATACAATTAGAAAATCAAAGGGCCAAAGGGAGGTCTCCAGGTGCCAGCTGGATGTGAGAGACTGCAAGGTGATGGAGAGAAAGCTCCAAAAAACCCATTAAGAGAAGTGTCAACTTTTGAACGGTTCCCGTTACCAGAGAAAACAACACTGTCTCACCAAACTACCCACTGAATTAGTATTTGCTGCTGCTTCCTTTCCTGCTGGCATCTCTGTCCTGTGCGTTACCCCTGGAAGAGCTAAAAGCTGCCTGGAGAGGAGAGAAGAGAACTGCAGAGAGGAGACAGGACAATCCCTTTGCCACCATCGGCAAAAGGATGGAAACACACCAGATCTGGGGGCCAGCGTCAACTTTAAATGAACTTATAAATTTTTGATTATTAAACTAACCAGACCTTCCCAGGACTGTTAAGAGGTGGTTCTTTTGAGGTTCAGAAGGACCAGAGGACTTTATTATTGGATCAGAAAAATCATAGAACTTACTCTGAAGTCCATTCAAGAGGTTGGGAAGAGCTTGTTCCCACAGGGGATGAGTTCTGTACTGATGGTGAGACCCACTTGTTCCCCAGGCCTACTACACGCACAAGAGGGTGAACACATGGAAGGCAGCTGGTGTTTTCCTTCCCTGATTCATCATTCATGCAAGTAAGTCTAGGAAATTTCCCAATGCTTTCTGATGCTCTCTCTTTCCAAAAAAAAAAAAAAAAAAGTATATATGAATGTCCTAAATGGTTTTAATGTTTAGCAGCTTATCCTCCTGGATTTAAATATTGGGAAATCCACCTTGGGTGATATGATGGTGACTACCTTTACCTTTTACCTCCTAAGTGTCCTCACCTCAGCTCCCTGAAAGAGTGAATATGCATAAGACAAAGTGGAAACTTTTGTTTGATGGTCTGGAGTGGAAGTGTTAATGGCTGGATACAGGCTGGGGGGAGGGGGCTGTTTTCTTTCTTTCCTTTAAAAAGAGATTAAAGTCTCTTTAGGATTTGTTAGAATTAGCGGTGAAAATGCCTGATTCTGGTGAGAACTGCCTGCAGGGGAAGCTGCTGCACCCTGTGTCTTTCTGGTTGACACACACTATATTACTGAGGTGAGAAAAGTCAGAATTGAGGGATAAAGGCACTCTTAAGCAGCATTTTGTAATAAGAGACAAACTCAAATACCATCAAGATCAAAGAGAAGGTGGAAAAAACCGTTCGGGTTCAAATTTCACGTTATCTTGGAAACGAGGACAAGTCAGTCGGGTTGATGAGGCTAATAGTCGACGGAATATAAAGAGCTACTGTAATTTATTGATTAGTTTACAAGGTTGGATATTGTCACCATTTCAAAAGGTCAAAATAAGGCAGAAATTTTCCATTAATTATTAATGGTATTCAGTGGGGCTGAAGATAAGGGCACAGAGGGAAAGCATTTAGGGTAGAACTGCCCTCCTGTAGTGCGGAGATGGGGTAGTAGGAGGCAGTGTTGTTTTATGTTGCTCCTAAGTAGAGCTAGAAAGAAGGACTGGTGGTTGGTACCAGTTCAGTGTGAGAGAATTTTATTGTAGCTGCGGCTAATTGATAACTGAAACGATAAGCAGCTTTTTGAAGTGAGCTTGTTTTGTCCTAGAAATATTCAAGTGGAATTTAAATAACTGTATATATTAAAGATTCCTAAATTTACTATACAATTCTATCACAAACTTCAAGATCACTTCCAAAAGGTTATAAAATCATCTCTTTTAGAAGCAGTAGAATTTATCAGAGTCTTTTCCCCCCAAAGCTTATGGTTTCAAGCCACACACACACAAAAAGCTCTAATAAGAACTTTCTTCTTTTTATTTTCAGTCAGTTTACAATGCTGTGTCAATTTCTGGTGTACAGCACAATGCTTCAGTCATACATGTACATACATATATTTGCTTTCATATCCTTTTTCATTTTAGGTTACTACAAAATATTGAATACACTTCCCTCTGCTGTACAGTATAAACTTGTATATGTTTTATATTTAGTAGAACCCCTTTCTTCTTAATGCAGAGGAGCCAACATTGTTTCATAAACTCTTCCTATAGAACTGCGGAGGTCATTTTTATTTTATTGTGACCACTCAGGAAATATGCAAAATGAGAGTCTGCATTCAATGGGGACACCTCCGATGAACATTTTAAGAACTATTTTGTTTCTGGCTTTCCAGATTCAGATTTCTCACTTCTCCAAGAAAGGAGAGCTTTGTTCAGTGTGTTGAGAATGTGAACGCACGTGTGAGTGGACACTACAGATAAGTCTCCTGTTATATAGCTTTAATTAAATCAACTTGTGTTTGCACAGAAGTACATTGGAATCCCTGGGTGTTATGTACTGCTTTAGTTAGAAAGCGAAATGATGATAGAAAAAGTGGAAAACTAGATCAACTATGTAAGACTTAAAATGGCTTTGAAACCATTTTTGCTGGAATATTCAGCCTTGGGCGAGACAGAAGCAAGGGAAGAAGCCCGAAAGAGGCAGGAAAGAAATTGAGAATTCTGAGGATAGAACTGCTCTTTTAACAATACCCTGTAGAGGAAGCTGTTGCACCGTGTATCTTTCAGGTAGACTATTTGAAATATTTCTTATAAAAATTCATTTATTCATTTATTCAGAGAAGATCTATAGCTTACCAGATTAAGCAGATATGTTAATCACTTTTTCATCAAAAAATAACGAATACTGAAGTTAATATGCAATATGATTGTTATAAATTGTTTCCTCATTCCATGGAATACTGCCTAATAAATGTTTTCACACCCGTTGAGCTCACTTTGATTCATAAAATTAAATCCTATCTCAAATGAATTGCAAATGACATACTGTTCTTTGATGTGCCATGTAGTTATGAAGAAGGCAGTCTGGACTTTGATACGATACGGTTTCAGTAAATATTGACATAATCCTAGTGACACTAGTGAAATCACTTTCACATTGTGACCCCTCAGCGCTAAATGTTTACAAATGTCATTTAATGGAACTGTTGCTTTTTGCAATAGCATTCCCTTTTCCATCTGTATTGTGAAACATTCTGGTAAATTGTATCTAATTCTGGACTTTTGAAAACACTTCATGTACTTTCAGGAAGTCTTCAGTGCTTCTTGCAATCTCCCCTCTCCCCACACAGCTGACTCATTCATACATGTTTTGAAGACTTACTCTGCACCAGGCATTGGGTTCAGTACTGAGTATTCAATGGAGAGCAAAATAGACATCCTTGTCCTCGTGAGATTTCAATCTACTGGAGATAAACAACACAGTACTCGCTGTCTTGGTATAAACTTTGCTAAAAAGGGTATTTTGAATGCTTTAACTGCTGTTACGATGTTTGGTTCCCTAGAAAAGGTGTTTGTATACCATGAGCAGTGGGTGGACCGAGAACAATGTTGATGTGAATACATGCTTACACAGGCTGCTAGGGACTGTCTTAAGCTGCTGTTTTCCTCTTATGTTCTGGAGAATCATGGGCTTTTAGAACTATTGGGCATTTATATTTTTGCAATTTTATTCCTTTGGTGTTTTTATTTCCATTCTACACCAACAGACTCATCTATTTCAGAAGAGGTCAGTATAATTTTTTTTTCAGCTTAAGAATATGGTTTGTAGTATTCATTCAAACTAGTTGGGCTAGATGTTCAGAGTAGTGGTTTTAGTTGAGAAATTAAACATTGTTGGGTTGGTTTAGGAAGCTGCCCTGATTGGAACTAAATAAAACTGTTATATCATTAAAAACACTGTCAATAAAGAAGTGGCAATCAAATTAGTACTTTTATTTCATTTTTCAGGCTTTGGGGGTTGCATTCCCATCGACACTTTAAATCCTCATTGCATAAAGCATTGGTCTGGTTTTTGATATTGATACTGATGTTTGCAGGCAGGTGTGATTTTTTCAGTTAGAGTCGATGGAAAGAAATTCAATCCTTTTTAATACTAAGAGTTCTGCATGACATCTATAGATTAATTGAGAGGAAATTAACTATACTTCTTAGGGTGCCATCAGTGGAAAATTTTGTATTTTGAAAATTAATACAGGGGCAGTGGGGCAGTTGGCCAGAAACTGTGATTGCAGTAGTGGATGGCCTCAGAGACTCACTGAAATTTAATGTCTTTGGGCTCAACACAGGTGGTAATGCATATAGATGCTACATTCACCAAAGTCCCAAAGGAGGCATTCTTTCTTCACGCATCTCATTCCACCTCCCCTCCCCTTCAAGGTTGAGCACCTTGTCACTTACAAGTGCTTTTGCAGGAGTGAAGATAAAAGAGCAAGTTCCCTCTCCCACCTTCCGTGTGAGTGAGGGTGTTGTCTTCAGCATTTTGACTTGGAAACTTAGAATTCATTGCAGGGCTTAGTTTTCAAAGCGATATAAAAATAAATAACATGATAAAGCACCATGCCAAAAACGTGAAAGCTACCAATACTTAAGGACCTGAGGTCTGATTGTAGAGATAAGAATAGAACACTGACAGTGATCATTGCCATAGAAGAGATTGAAACAAAGCGTCATGAAACCATAGAATGAAAAAAGGCTTTTAGAAAGCCTCGTGAAAGGAGTTATTACTTGAAGTGGACCATGAACGATGGGCAGGACTTTAACAGGAGCAAGTGAATCGGGGGGGGGGGGGGATTTTAAGTGGGGAGAACAACATGGAGAAATACCTGAAGTTAGAAAGTCACAAGTCATGTGTGGCAAATGAGCAATCCCATAATGAAACTGAAGTATGGGACTTACACACTGGAAGACTTGATCACCAAAGTTTTACTTACATTTTAAAGTAATGGGGTATCTGTTGAAATATACTCACGTAGGGTAATGACCAACTCATAGCTGTATTCAGGGAAGAGAAATCTTAGATTGAAGAGAAATAGTACCTTGTTAAGGCTGTTCTATGAAATGTTAATCTATATAAAAATATTTAGTACATCTCTTGCCTAACATGTGGTAAACCCTCAGTGAATGTTAGCAACTCTTATAGTGAGATGCAGTGATAAGATAAATTACGAGATACATGTGCCCCTGTAATTAGGATCCCACGTGACATGCTGTAGTCCTTTTCTCAGGAGGTAGGCTGACCAGGTTCCCCTGGTCAGAGGAACATGGAGGAGAAGGTAAAAATAGAATACTTTGAGAAAGCAAGGAAATGAGCCCACACGTACCCCAGTTATCTCCTGCTCATTTCTCCCTGGATCTGGCCAATAAAATTGCAGTCTATTAACAACGAGATGCCGTCACTCAGCACTCTTTTCCCTTGGGAAGTCCCAGCCTGTCACAGGACCCAGAAACCTAATGTATTAGATTTCTATTGCTACTGTAACAGATTGCTACACATTTAATGGCTTAAACTTACAGTTCTACTGGGTAGTCTGACACAGGTCTTACAGGGCTAAAATCAAGTTGTCGGCAGGGCTGTGTTCTTCCTGGAGTCTCTAGGGGAGAATTCATTTCCTTACCTATTCCAGCTTATAGAGTTGGCCTGTGTCTCTTGGCTCAAGAACCCCTTCCTCTATCTTCAAGATCAGCAACTTTGTATCTCTTTGTGCATTTTCTCCTTAGTGACATCTCTTATGCTTCCCTTTTCCACCTTAAAACCCCTTGTGATTATTGGCCCCACTCAGATAATCCTACATTATTTTTCTATTTTAAGGTCAGCTGCTTAGCAACCTTTATTCTATCTGCCATCTTAATTCTCCCTTGCGATGTAAGCAACCTATTTGCAGGTTCCAGGCATTAGGATGTAGACATTTTTTGGAGAATGCTCATTCTGCCTACCACACACTCATCACTATTTAAGCCTGAAGTCGCACCTACCATCAGATGACTCCAAACAGATCAGAACTGGGGTGGATTTATATCAGTCTTATCCCTGGAGTCTCACCAGCCAACTATACATGTTCAATCCCAACACTTCATTAATCCCCCAATAACGGGCCTGATTTTTATTTATTTTTGGGCTCCATTTACCACATTATGTCAGGTTTTGCATTGCATTTTAATATGAATTGATTGGGGAAGGGATGGGAGGTAGAGATTTGATTAAGGAAGCCATTACAATGGCCGGGTGAAGGGGAACAGGGACCTGGATGAGAACAGTATGTGGAAATGGAAATGTAGCAGATAAAAGGATCAGTGTTCATAGGCCTTCAGAACCAAATACATGGAGAGGATAAAGAAGATAAAGGGAATACTGAGAAGGTTCTGTGCAAGGCTGATGCATTTCAGGGATGAAATGTATAGAATACGGACTTGATTGAATATAGTTAAGAAAAATAATGTAAAACCCCAGAGGGTTCTACAGATTTGAACATAAATGATTCAGAGGTGATGGTGCTGGGAAAATAAAGAGGAAAGTTAGGAAACAGAGCTGGTTTCATGAAATAGGAATAAACTGGGGTTTGGGTCAGTTATGGATGACCATGGTAGACAGCATAGATTTCACTTAATTCCCTCTAAATTGGTGTTAGTGACTGGTTCTCTCTTACACTTGTTCTAATATTAGTGAAAGACAGTATTGCAGGTGTGTATCTCACAAGAGGCAGCAAAGTCGTGATTGTGAGCATTGTCTCTGTAAACCCAATGAACTGATGTAAAATTCGGATCCTGCTACTTACTTGCTTGGTTACTTTGGATAAGTTACTTAACCTCTCTTTTCCTCAGTTTTCCCCATTTATAAAACGAGGAGATTAGTGCTGAGCTCCTCATGGTGTTGAAAGGGTGAAATAAATTTAAGAGATTTTAAACATGCTAGTACATTGTCAATAAATGATTAGCTGTTCTATTCAGTGCATGAAATCTAGTGCCAATGCTTCACAGTGAACACTTTATATAATTATAATGAAAATAACAAGAGGCTTGCAAGTTTATTCCTTCTAAGATATCGATTGTCCTAGTTGACATTTAATTTTCCTTAAATACTCAAAACTACAGTGTGGGGAAGCTACCCATTTTGTGATTTTATTCCGAAAATCTATTGAATACTTACTATGTAGCAAGTAGTGTTCTAAAACTGGGGATTCCAGTAAGGAACAGAACTTACTTGATTTCATGGAACTTACATTCTATATTTTACTTTCATTACAATAAACAAATGAGCAGCTGATGATAAGGTGATGAGTGCTAAAAACAAAAGCAAAACAAAGCTAAAGCAGGGGAAGGGAATAGAGAAAAATGGTGTAGGAGGTGCTATTTGAGGTAGGTAGGTCAGGGAAGCCTTCTCTACATGTGAACTTGGAGCAGATAGAGGAGGATCAGTGTTCTCAGAGGAGGGAGGTGCTAATGCAAACCCCTGGGGTGCAGAGTACAGAGTGTGGAGGCCAGTAGGCTGAAGTGGCATCAACTTGGGGAAAATACGAGCGAGGAGGGAGCAATGGACATAATAAAGAAGTTAAGTGACCACAGATACTAAGGGGAGGGTAGTTGTTTCCTTTTAAGAATTTCTTCATCTTTCTCCTATATAAATCAACCCTGTGGCCTTTCAAAGTGTCTGTACTTATCCCCGTACCCCACACACGATGGTGAGTGCATACCTGGCATTGCACCTCAGAACAACAAAGTGTTACTTTGCTGTTGATTTTCAGGGAGGTTGACATGGCTTTTGATGATGGAGTTAGCAACCTCTCTGACTTCACCTCTTCCTCCTTCCCGCTCTCAGCTAAGCCTGAAAAATGCTTTTACTCTGGCTGCCTTGTGAACTTGGATCAGGCGGTATTTGTCCCTAGCTCAGGACTTTTTGCACCTTCAGCTTGAAACATAGTAGATATTTGCATGTCTGTCTTCTTTTCATCATGTAGCTCTCAAATCTGTGTCACCTCCCCAGTCACCGTTGTGTTTGTTTTGCAGAGAGAATATACAGATATATGTGGGAAAATAGACTGCTTATTCTGAATTACTTTGTAGAATGCTGTACAGCTATGTCACTGAATCAAACTTAGGACAGCTTTTTCATATGACTACTGATGAAGGGACAACCTGTAGAAAAGAGAGTGATTCAGCGGTGTTTTGGAAGGTTGGGATAAACCACATTGTCTAAGCCTCTTTTGATGGGTAAGTGGGAGAGGGAAAAATACAGTTATCCATCAACCCAAGGGAAACTTTCTTCTCGCTGTTAGATAACATGCTTAATAAAATTATGCTAAGGATGAAATGCTTAAAGCAAAAGGAAAATGTTTATAATATCTTGTTCTTAAAAACAGCTCTTACAAACAGCAGTGTTTTATCTCTTGTAGCATTATTTCCTGTCAGTAGCCTTCTTGCTTGTTTCTTGGCAAGAGGGAAAGATATAATTTAGGTTAGTGCTTTATCTATTTTAGTTTTGAGTAAAGAAGCCAAGAGGAGGCAATCTGTGAACATAACTTTCTTGCCGCTCATACGATAGATAAAGTGGATATTATAATATCATCTAGACTTGGCATATTTGGTAAGCCCTTCTCACCCAAGGCATACCCAGGGGCTTGTGAACTGAATCCCCAAAGCCATTTGATGAGAGAGGAAGGGCCTGACTAGCTGATGTTCATGTGGAGCTGCAGCAGTGTGCATTTTAGAGCTGGGGTTTTCCAAAGACTACTTCATGGGATACAGGCATTTTAGGAAAGAGCTCATTTGGGAAACTCTGGGCTAAATTTTCTTTGTTTTGGTTTCTCAGAACTGCTCGGACAGCAAAAGCATTGATTGCAAACCAACCAAGAGGGACTAATTATGGCTTATTTATTAAATGTGTTTGGCCATGGAGACTTTTTTCCAAGATGAGTCTTGAGGGAAATATACTTTGGAAAAGGTGTTTTAGACAAATGCTGTGGGTGGTCGTTCAGCTCTCTAGAACTTAACAGACAGTACCACAACCCAAACCAATTCTCCAGCATCTAAAATTCCTTTCGACTCCTTTCTTGTGCATACTTTGTAGCGTCCTGCCAGGAGAGAGCACATGTAGCTTCCAGGTAAATCACTGACTTGCTATTTGGGTCATGCTCAGGTATTAGAGAACAGAGGACTAAGAGGTAATCTGAAATTCAGACCTTCAAGGGAGCTGACTTGAAGTTTTTAGCATCAGTTTCATCAGAGCTAAGAGAATGCTAAAGGATATTGAAATAGAGGTTGCAGAATCCTGTTATCCTCCAAAGCACATTGGCTTCACTTCAAAGAGTTACAGTGTACACTTACTGAGTCGGTAGCTCACAGTGGTAGCTCATGTTCCACATTTTGGCATCCACATACAAGCCCAGGGCCTAACCATTACCAGACTTGCTGTGTTTTGAAGACTCGGGTCTGAATGTACTTCAGTAGGATTTTTCAGGTTCAGATCTGCCCCCGGGAAACCCTCAGCAAGGGAGTAAGCTTTCAGGGTTCCTGGGGACTTGGCCTGTTCAGAGGTCTCATAAGGGGCATTGAATAAGATAAAATTTAAAATAATTTGAATGATGAAAGTAAGATTAAAAAAGTAGGTACAAAAATAAAAGTCAGGAGTAAGGTTATTTGTGTCACAGTTAATAACTGATAATTTCTGGGATCCACATTTTATTCCACTGGTTAAATGTTGTTAATATGAATACTAACGTATGACTTGAGTGAAGCTATTAACTGACAGCACTATAAGAAAATTTTAATTTCAATTTTTCAAAGCAAGATTAAAGCTAATTCCTTTATAAACATTAAAGAATCAGCCAGAAAGTAAATTGAAACTGATTATGGGAAGTTCCCAAGGTGCAAAATTGATAAAGTTGCATATTGCTCAAAGATGAAGACATCATTTGATGAATGATCTTAATGAAACATAGCTGAAATATCTTGTAGCCATGTTTCATAGGTATTAAATTCTTCTATGTGAAATATTTTAGAAACTATAATGCATTTTCAAATACTACTTATAAAGGATTTCTTGAAGATCACAGAAATCTCAGTTGACTTCATACATACATCGTTATGGTATACTGAACTCTGAATGGCAATAAATATTTGAAGTCTGAGGGGGAAAAAAAGCTCAGTGATGGATCACAGCCTCCATTTGCATTATCATTTAACAAATTAAAAAATTCTAGTTTTGAACCATTCTCAGATCTTGGTTATTAAATCTGGGAAAGAAAGTGACAGATTATATAGTTTTTCTTTCTTTCGTGAGATTCTTATCTTGATTTCTTGGCTATTCTAATAGAACACTGTATGTCACATTTGAGCTCTGATTAACCCCCTTTAATTCTTCCCTCTCTCCCCAATATATGCCACAATTCTTCTGTTTTTCACCTTGTGTATAAACTTTTTAAATGTAACAGAATTAGACTAGTGAGAGTTTCTGTAAATGGTCACAGCACTGGAAGTCTTACCTCTCTCTAGAGCACGCACACATGCTACAGCAAGCAGGAAAACCAGGATCCTCTTCATTTTTCTGTGGGCAAATCCTGCAGGACCCCCTGTCTCCTGTAGGTTACCCAGTAAAAAACATGGCAGCCTAAAGTAACCACTCCCCTTTTACTGAGATTCCTGACTATGGACTAATCAATTATTAATCTCTACACAGAACCAAGGGCAGTCATCCTTGGCCCACAAGAGATAAAATATCATCAATGAAGGCAAATAGATAACCTGGGGAAAATGTAGTGGAAAATCGAGGAGATTTAATCATTAACTTTGTCGGACTACAAAAGAGTCAGGGTATATGTAGATTTTTTTTCTCTCCCACTGTGGTTTTTTTTTTTTTTTTTTTTTTTTAATACCAAAGCTTATATAATGTATTAGTGGACGCATTCTCCCTCTTTATGTGTCCCTACCCTTCTCAAGGGTATAAATGGAAACTTGGAGGTCTTCCTCTGTTTAAACCTGCTACAAATAAGGATTATCTTAAAATACCACAGACTAGAGGTTTAAGTAATAAGGGGAAAAAGTGAGACGCCAACTTACCACAATTGCTCAAATCCATAATTTCAATGCTATAAATTTTATTTAAGATGATGGGATAGTACTGTGCTATAGTACTATATATAGTATGTGCTATATTACATACATCTTAAAAAAATTTTTTTTAATGAAAGTCCTTAGGCACTACCACTGAGCTATACCTCCCTCCCTCCCTCCACCCCGCCACATATCTTTCTAAAGCACTGACATACATATTAGAAATAACTCTTGAAGTGAATTAAATAACTGGGGAGGTTAAATGATTTGCCCCAAATCACAAAAGTCAGTGGCAAATCTTGGACTACTAGAGCTAATTTGAAGTTCTTTTTTCTAATACTGTACAATTAGTATATTTTAAGATAATAGAACTTGAGAGCTCACAGCTAGCCTTGTAGAATGAGAATCCAACATCATCATGTTACGGAAGAGAGGCACAGGGAGTTATGATTCACTCCATCATTGGAATCAGGTCAGGATCTGGTTCTCGCAGTAGTCCTCTTTTTAGGAAACAGGGTCAGATACGGGTTGGGTACACTGACTGGAATAAAATCCCTACTCAGCTCTTATTGGCTGTGTAACCTTGGGAGATCATTCTGTTTCTCTAAGCCTTGTTTCTCTCCTATACAAAGTGGTGTACCTTTGTCACAAGATGGTTGTGAGCTTAATTAAGATAATGTGCAGGGTCTTCTGTAACATCAAATGTGGTGGCGTGCACTGGTAACTATTGCTCTTATTCTAATTATTGCCCAGTTTCTTCACTGGCTCTCTAAATTTATAATATCTGAGAAGATTACTGGATCTAATGAGGTCTGGAACTCAGTGGAAATATCTTAGAGCCAGCCCTATATTGTGGGTTTAGGACCATCACAAAAAAGTGATATAGAAGTCTGATACCAATTTAGAAGCTAAGCAATTAACTGCCTGGAAAGATTCCATCAAAATCTCAAACTGCATGAATCAGTTACATTTCTAGTCAGATTCTCCTTCTATATTGAAAATAGTTGAGTGTTAAGTTCAGAAAATGGAGCTCAGCTAGTTGAAAAGGATAACTAAGCAAGAATTAAGCAGAGCTATCTCTAAAGCTGTTGGAAATCCACATGGTAAAGATTAGAAGAAACTCTAAATATTGCTAGAGGCAATATGGCAAGATAGTCTTGCTGTTCAAAGATCAACTTCCTGCCTACTACAAGTCTTCCAAACTTTTCCTTCGGCTAAACTCTTAATTTACTTTGCAAGTTAATTAAAAAATGTGTTTTAGTCTTACTATAAATTATTTGGGAATAAAGAAACTCTAAACAAGTGCCGAAACATTTTAAAAAGCCAAGAAACCCAGAACTCAGAGAATTAACTATTAACACACTACAGTTTCTATTTTTAAGATAATACAATATATGCACAACCATAGTTTTTTTATTTAGCAGTATTTCATCTTCTGATTAGTTCTTTCAAAGATACTCTAGATTGTTTCCCATTAATTTTGTTATAGAACTTAAGATCAGCCAGTTCATTTTTTAAAAATTATAACTTTATCTCTGCTTTTGCAATAACATCTGCCACTTTGGTTTAATGATAAACTACATGTAGCAAAAGTTGCAACATCTCACTTAGGTGTTCTCTTGAGAAATCTCTACACAAGCTGCCAAATGCATCCTCTTGTCTTTATCTTTTTCCAAATGAAAACTGGACTTACATGCTAACAATTTGAGTGTACATGAACCTTTACTCAGTCTTATTTATGTTACTTTCCTTAATTCTTTCAAATGTTGATTGTTCACAGCGATTCTAAAACTGGAAAGAAATAATTGGCTTAAACGAGATGTCTCATGTTGCCATGATTACTTTAGTAAATCAGATGAGGGGAAAAGGGTGAAAAAAGACCAAGTGAAATCTTCTGACACTCTGTTACAGCAGTAGTGACAGCAACTCAGAAATTTGTAATGGAAACAGATACTTTAACAGAATTTTCATTAAATATTTCAGCTGTAAAGTTTCACAGGAGTGTTTGCTCATAAAGAATCAAAAAACATATGCAGAAGTTGAAATAGATTATTGGACACATGAAATTGATGTAATATTATAAACTAATTAAAAAACTGATTTGAAGTACTCTCCTACCTGTTTCTCTGTCTTGCTATTGGCTTCAGAAGAAATGTAGGTTTTTCTCTAAACAAAGCTATATCTAGGCAAAATTGGGAGACAAAGCCCATCTTTAGTTCCTTTCCTGACACATTCTGTTCCTTTAGTAACTCTTAAATCTTACACTCTTTATCAAAGGAATGTCTTTAACGTTTTTTAGGTTGTTATAGGCTGCTTAAAACTCTTCCATTATAATATTCCAGTAGAAATGACCTTCTTCAAGTTGATTTCATTTGCCAGAGTGTTCTTTTCATTCAGATTCTCTTTATACTATCAAAGTGCATTGTTAGTATCTTTCCCTGATAAATGAGCTGACCAAATGAATGTTAGTAGCGTAAAGTGCCGAGTGCTCTCATAACCCACCACTTTCTTGACTCACATGAGAAATTTCAATATCCTAATAAGTCTCTTTTTACTTAAGCTTATTCAAGCTGCATTTACTTGCAATTAAAGCATTATAACTAATGTAATTTTAGACCAGTCTTTCCTCTGTTGCTGTCATTTATTTAAAATGCAAATAGGACCATGTTATTGCCTCCTTACTTAGAACTCTTTAGTTAATACTAATGAAGGGGCAAAACCCACAAAGGGACCAGCAAGACCTCCCAGGCAAGGCCATTGCCTTCCCACTTTTGCACTTCTGTAAAACGGCTTGCTTCTAGGGAAATGAAACTTACCCCCAAAATTCCATTGGTTCCCAAAAGCTCACTCCTGATTGGTCCATTTCTAACACTTTATTAGCATTTACCCCTAAAATTCCATTTATTCCTGAAAGCTCACTCCTGTTTGGTCCATTTCTAACACCTCATGTGCATTTGGCACAAACTTAATCAAAACCTAAAGCCCCTATAAAAGTCTTTGTAAACCTATAGATGGGGTCCAGAACTTGGAGTGTTAACTCCTCTGGGCCCACTGGCGTAATAAAGCTGAGTCCTCCAACCCTCTGAGTGTCACTTGGTCTCTCAATGGGATTCAGGCTGCTGTAACACTAACAGCTATATGTAAAATATACAAACAACAAGGTCCTACGATACAGCACAGGGAACTATATTCAGTATCTTGTAATAGGCTATAATGAAACAGAATATGAAAAGGAATATATGTGTGTATATATATCTATATATATCTATATATATATGAATCACTATGCTGTACACCAGAAATTAGCAGAACATTGTGAATGGACTGTACTTCAATTAAAAAGAAAAAAGCCTGTGCTTAACATTTGTAACTTCATCTTACCTACCTCTATAAGGGACTCTGCACATTAAGATTTAGTACAGCTGAACTGTTTGTGGTTCAATGAGCTTGTGGTTCACCTTGTGCTACTGGGCCTCCAGAGGTCTACGCTCTTCTCCTTGGAAGCCCTCCTGTACTATTTTGTGTGTTTGCTTTCTTATCTTGCAATAGGAGAAGTCTTCCACTTATTCATTTAACATACATTTAATTGATAGCACTTCATGCCTGCTGTCATTAAAGCTGTTGGTACTAGACCTGCATGCAGACCTGCATGGTCCTCATGGACCTGCTAGTCCACCTAGTAAGGCAGATGATGAAAACAATGAGTGGGCTGAGTGGTGAGTGTGCGTGGAAAATGGAGGGGGGTGGATAAGAGTAGATGCAGAGAGACCAGTTTGAAGGCTGCTTTGAAGCCCAAGCAAGGGATGGCAGTGGCCTGGCATGCGGTATTGGCAATGGGATGAAGAGACTCTATCCTGAGGACAGAATTAGGGGATGATCGTTAATTAGATGTTGGGAGGGAACGGCAGTGGTGAGTCCTTAGGTTTCTGGCTTAAGTGAGAGAGTACTAATGTCATTTTCTGGGATAGAAAATACTGGAAGGGACACATAGTTTGGGGAAAGATGTGTTGGGAAGAATTTTGAGTAGGCATATGGTATACAGTTGGCCCTCCATATCTGCAGGTTCTGTATCTTCAGATTCAACCAACCTTGGATTGAAAGTATTCAAAAAATTTCAAAGTTCCAAAAAGCAAAACTTGAATTTGCCTTCCATAGCAACTATTTCCATAGCACTTAGGTTGTATTGACAGCTGTTTACATAGCATTACACTGTATTTTCAGCTATTTACATAATATTTACATTGTATTAACTAGCATAAGTAACCTAGAGATGATTTAAAGTAATACAGGAGGATATTTGTAGCTTATATGCAAATACTACAGCATTTTATAGAGGGGACTTGAACACCCTTGGATTTTGATATCTGTGGGGGTCTTGGAACCAATCTCCCCAGGATATTGAGGGGTGACTGTGCTACCCTGGATGGTAAAAGAGACCTGGATTTCTAGGCTGCTCTGAGTCTTCCTTCTCTGTGCTCTGCTCTCCCATAGTGCTCTTATTTGCACTAAAACTTGTTCATCTAGGTATTCCCAACAGCTAGCACAGAAACTCAACATGGTAAATCCTGAGCAATAATCAGTTTCATGGAGGAATTTAAATATCTAGTGTTTAAAATTAAAGACTGAGATAGAAGTCTATAATTTGTTCTTGCTCATTGAAATCAGGGTAAAATAAATCACTGTTTTGATGAATAAACCAATTTATAATTTTACTTGGATTTTCATGTAAATCTGCAAATGATTCCTATATATTTAAAACAAAAGACGCTATTATATAAATATATCTTACAGAATGTAGGAGTTAGAAAATCTTACAAATATAAATGGCTTATTAAGCAAGGTTACTTCATTTATTTTAAAAGGAAAATTTGAGATAAAATTAGAGAAAACAACTTCTACCATGGCTCCATCTAACAAGGCTATAGTAGTTTAGGAAGCCTTATATAATAAACTGGCAAATAATCATTAATTTCCCAAGAACATTTTCTTTCTTTCTTTTTTTTTTTTTAAAGACAAGTGTGCCTTTTCTGTTGAAGTATAGTCAGTTTACAATGTAGCGTTAATTTCTGGTGTACAGCATAGTGATTCACTTCTACGTAGATGTATATTCTTTTTCATATTCTTTTTCATTATAGGCTATTATAAGAAACTGGATATAGTTCCCTGTGCTGTAGAGTAGGACCTTGCTGTTTATATATTTCTTAATATAGTATTATCTGCAAATCCTGAACTCTCAGTTTATCCCTCCACCCCTCCTTCCACCTCTGGTAACCATAAGTTTATTTTCTATGTCTGTGAGTCTGTTCCTGTTTTGTAAATTGGTTCATCTGTGTCATTTTTTTAGATTTCACATGTAAGTATATTGTACGTTATTTTTCTTCCTCTTTCTGGCTTCACTTAGAATGACAGTCTCCAGGTCCATCCATGTTACTGCAAATGGTATTATTTTATTATTTTTTTTATGGCTGACTGGTATTCTGTTGTATAAATATACCACAACTTCTTTATCGAGTCATCTGTCAATGGACATTTAGGTTGTTTCCATGCCTTGGCTATTGTAAATAGTTCTGCTATGAACATTGGGGTGCATATATCTTTTTGAATTAGAGTTTCCTCTAGATATATGCCCAGGAGTGGGATTGCTGGATCATAGGGTAAGTCTATTTTCAGTCTTTTGAGGAATCTCCATACTGTTTTCCATAATGGCTAAATCAAACTGCATTCCCACAAGCAGTGTAGGAGGGTTCCCTTTTCTCCACACCCTCTCCAGCGTTCATCTTTTGTAGACTTGCATGATGGCCATTCTGACTGGTGTGAGGTGATACCTCATTTTGATTTGCATTTCTCTGATAATTAGTAATACTGACCACTTTTTTCATGTGCCTATTGCCACTTGTATGTCTTCACAGGGGAAATAATTGCTTACATCTTTCGCCTATTTTTTGATTGGGCTGTTTTCTTTCTTTCTTTCTTTTTTTTTTTGGTTATTGAGTTGTATGACCATTATGTTTTTCAAGTCACTGAGTACCAAGGAGAATTAGACTTGTGATTATGCTGTATTCATTTCTACCCCTTCTAATCAATAAAAAATATTTTAACTTAATCACAAAAGTAAAAAGTAGAACAGCTACAGGCAATTAAATAAAATAAAGCACGTATGGATTTTACAGCATATAGAACAGCAGGGAACAATCACAAGAAAAGTATATAAATGTTAGATAAACCAACTCCTCTTTTCCTTTGGGCAGATTGCTAACAGTAAGAAAAAGAAAATGATCACCATTTTCCTTTATTACCTTTTTTCTCTTATCTTTTGTATTGCCTTTGTGATATATTGCCTAAGATGTGTACAAATGCTTAAGAATTTAACTATTCCAAGTTTATCAAAACAAAAAGGATGGTGGTTGTCCTTATGTATGTATTGGTAGGCAGAACATTATAAATTTTACAAATAAGGAATCTGGAAGTTTTACTGAGAAGGTTACTGTTTTATAGTAACGTTGGAAAAGTGGTGAGGATTATTTTCAAGGAGAATTTTTCTTCTAATTATCAACTCATGTTTTAGGTCACTCTTAAATTTACTCCAAGGTTGTCAAATTACAATAAAATCTATTGGCATTTAAATAAAATACTTAGTGAACTAGCTAAAAAAAAAATTTCCAAGACTATGTAGGTACTTATTAGTATTATCTCGATTTCTACGCTGTAGCTATTGTGGTCTAAGTGTTTGCTCAACAACCTGGACTGGCTAGATTAATAAGTGGTTTTCCCCAACCTTTTTGGAGGAAAGGGATTAATGTTGTTACAAATAGTCAGACCACAGGCATACTACTAAAAACATTAACAAGGAGTGAGCTTGGCATTTGCTATGCACGATGCTAGACATTTGAATTTCCTCATTTAATCTTTATGACAACACATGAAATATATATCATCACTTTTTTATAGATAAAACTGAGCCTGAGAGTTTTCTAGTAGGTAGAATCTGAATTTAAAATCAAGCATTTTGATCCAGAGCCACCTCTAAACCAGTGCTCTACTATCAGCAAGAACATATATTTTCCATGGTACTATTTTTCAGTTATATTCAGTCCTCTTCTAGTTATTAAAGTACAATTTCATTTAAAAGAACTAAATTAAGAGTAGTACATGGGTGAAAGATGTTGATAAAAAATTTTTGATAGTGATAGAAGCTCTGCATACTTGAAAAAGATGGGAGCTATAAAATTAGAAGTTTGCAATACTGATTTTGGGGGCATTGGCTTAGGACTTAAACATCCTTTTTTATCGAAGTACAGTCACAGTGTGTCAATTTCTGGTGTACATCATAATGTCCCAGTCACGTATATATACATATATTTGTTTTCATATTCTTTTTCATTAAAAGTTGTTACAAGATATCGAATATAGTTCTCTGTGCTATACAGAAGAAATTTGTTTTTAATCTATTTTTATATATAGTGGTTAACATTTGTACATCTCAAACTCCCAAACTTATCCCTTCCTACCCCCTCCCCCTGGTAACCATAAGATCATTTACTATGTGAGTCTGTTTGTTTGGTAGATGAGTTCTTTAGTGTCCTCTTTTTTTCTTTTTTTCTGTTTTTAATTCTTAATGGATGTAGTTTTACCATAACTGGCCATTTTTCTGCCTCAGGGTTTCTCTGCCACATCTGCATGGGATATCTGTGAGCCCTCTGTCATTCTGATGAATGTTCAAAGCTGGAAGGATGAGAGTTACCACTCTATGAAATAAGTCTAGACTGTGGGGATAGAAATTGGTAGGTAATGCTACTCTTTTCCATCCATAGGCAGAGAATTTTGACATTCTAAATGATTCCTCTGAGGAACCATTCTAGAGTGTGGGAACATGCTTAAATAAAATGCTTGTATGCAAGCTCTGTCTCAGTCTCTGCTTATAGGGGAAACCCAGGCTAGGATAGTTGGTACATTAAGTAGCGCTAGTATTATTTTTCTAGCAGACATCAAGATAGGATTCTAGAAATGGCGATTCACTGGTCACAGTGATCACACCCCATTGCTGGTGGTGGGTGCTATAACCCTTGGCATGCAGTAGCATCAGTATAATTAAAATTTCTGTGAGGGGTTCAGAAGTACAGAAGATAGTAAGCCTTTGGCTTGCAGAGTAACAGCATTGAGTAATATTGTGCCAATAATTGTGGAGTTGTCTCATTTTGTTAGCTGATTTAGAAACTTTGAAAAAAGAAAACAACAGGCTCAGTTTTGCCACTTACCAATTCAGACCGTGCTGTGAAATTCAGAAAGCCTTCACGGCAGTATTGACAACCGTATTTCCTGTAATCACCACACACAGGCACTGTCTTGTCCTGTGGTTATGTTAACTCTCCTGTTCTTTGTAACATTATAGTCTGAAGACCATGGATTTCTTGACTTCCTGCAGAATGTCATCCTGGCACACTGTATACTTGACATATGGCTAACTGGGCATGTTGAATAGGAACTAGGATGTACTCTGATGTCTCAGGACACGTGGGTTGTAGAGGGTGAGAGAGAAACTCCAGGAAGATTCAGGGGCCTGTCATACAGGTAAAGTGTATAGATATTCTGGAAAAATGAGACTCTGCATTTGGTAATCTTCTTTTGGGTTTTAGAAGTGGCTTTTGGGAATAATTCTCTGACTCATTTATTAGTGACTCAAAAGTTGACTATGTTTGAATGGGACCAGAGCAAGAGATGACTTTGAAAAGAAGCCAGCTTACCAGCACAGCACTGGTTTGGGGGCCTGTCCTTCAGAATGCAGTATATGCATTGAAACAGTGGTTTACCTTTTGTGATACATGGTGCTGTGTCCTCAATAACTAGAACATATGGGAATGGGAACCAAAGATTACAGGGAGGATTGGCCCATCTTACCATTGCCCCAAGTGACCCTCTTTTGGAATTTGTGTTGCTTTTTCCTTGGCTCCACAGGAATAGAGGTCCTGCATCCTAGCAGGGAAATACTTCTACCAGAGGTAAGGATTCAAATGGCCTGAGTCTCCATTACTACCTTATCATTCAACTCCTAATGCCATTGAACCATCAAACAAATACAAGAGTTACTGTACAGATGGGAATGACTGATCCCAATTACCTGTGACAGAGATGTCAACAGTGGGGGCAAGGAGTATATCTGGAATCCAGGAGACCATCTTGCTGCTTGTATGTCCAGTCATGACTGTAGATAGGTAACTGCAGCAACCATGATTAAACCACAGTAAAATGACTCAAGGCTTTGACTTCTCACCTCATGGATTTCTCACTAAGCAAGAAATCTGGAGCTACTGAGTTATTGCCCAAGGATTAGGGAAATCTCAAATGCATGATGGAGGAGAGAAATAATGAACACCGTGATAGCCTTGGGATGAGCTGCAGCAGTGGGCACTATAGCTTGTTTCTCTGTGACCTGTTGGATTTGATGTGAACACAAGTAGGTCTGAGCACTACCAGTGGTGAGCTATACTGGATGACGCCCATGCTCTGCTTCCCAGTCTCCAGTCTTCAGCCCACCTTCCCATTCCAACTACTGCTGCGGCAATCCACTGCTTAGAGGTGTAATCTGACAGCCACTTGCCTCAGCTGGATTGCCTGTCTCTTGCTTTTTGCCCTTGTGTTTTTCTACAAACCAGTGTAGAACACTGGCAAGAACCAGTTCAGCCATTCCAAAGCATACAGGAGGAGTGAGAGAGTTATTACCATGGGGCAGTTCTTGGCTAATAAAATTGGAAGCAGATGGATAAACACTTAAAAAATCACTCAGATAAGCAATTCTGGGACATTTTATAGGGCTCTTGAGAGGCTTCCCAGCGTGGCTGAGCCTCACAATCGGCTTGCTAACAAACCCCAGAACTGCCTTTCCCTCCTCTGAATTCTTCCCAGTCTCCTCCTGTTTCTAAGATTAATTTATAAAATCAGTGACTTAGACATTCACTTAACTCAGGTTCTGCTTTTTTTGTTGTTGTTGGGGGAGGGAGAGGGATAATGCAGGCTGAGACATGGCCCCTTAAAGTAAGGAATGATTATGTGATGTATCTGGCCATGCTGGGGGGCACTTGAGATCCTTTGTGCAATTAATTACTCCTGCTTTTTCTTAGTTGTGGTCATTGTACAAACTTGTGTTGGTATGTAGCCATCTGGAATGTGGAGCCACTGTAAAGAAGCTAGCTGCTCTGTAAAAGTGAAAATTGAACTTTTGCTTAGTTGTACCACAAACATTTTGGGGTTCGTTGGTGAGACATAACCTAGCCCATTCTGGCTAGTTTTGGTTTAACCATGAGTGAAACAAGGAGCAATATGAAGAAAGGCCACAATAGCACTAATATCTCCTTTTTTCATCCCTTCCTTACTTTTATGAAAGAAGGGTCTAAATTTGGTCTAAACTCTATTATGAGTTATTCCAAACATATTGGGAGGTACAGAGAATTACCTAATTAAAATCCATGTCACATAAAAAGTTGTGATCAGAGAGAAGTGCTTCATTCTCCTACCTTTGAGGTAACTAGCATAATCACTTTTTTATTTTACATTTTTTCACTCCAATCAATGTTAGTATTTCTATTTGGAATGATTACTGAACAATATCATTTTGTATGTTTCTGTACTTACATACTATCAACACTGTAGGCTACTTTTTGCAATGTGCCTTTTGTTTCTGCAAAAACAATGATTTGGGGATTCTTGGGTTGATACTAGTTACTCTACTTCATTCATTTTTATAGCTATGTAACTATTTACATGGATATGCCATATTTTATTTATCCATTCTCCTGTCAGTAGGCATTTAGGTTGTTGACAGAATTGAGTGAAGGTCTGAGCTATTCTTTTACCTTTTCTCTTGCTCCCCAGAGAAAGAGCCTTGTGCTTCATGCCCATTAAGGAGAATTAAACTACCTACCTTTGTGAGAACTGGCCCCGTGAAATACTGGGGCAGAGGCCAAACTGCTGTTGAGGTCTGAGTCAGCATGAGGTGAGGAAGAGAGAAGGTCCTGTTAAGAACTGTTAAAAGTCTCTGAGTTAACTGGTTTAGGGGGTTTGAAAAAGACGTATGTTTTAGGAGAACCCTTGGCCAAATATCGGAGGAGACTCCCTTCTGCTTGTTGTTTTCCTAAGACACAGATTACCTTTTTAGAAAGTTCAAAATGCTAAGTCATCTGTCAGATGGGTTTGTAACAGTATTTTTATTTTCCATTTAAGATAGCATTAAATAATCATCCAAGATTATTTCCATTGGGTTCTCAGGGCTCTGTTAAGTCCTCTTTGTTTAAATTGTTTTAATGGTTTCAACAAGAATGGAAATTCCTAACCCCCTTTCCCAGTCTTAGGACAAAATAATAGAAGTAATGTACGTATTTCATCAAACTTTGTGGATGTGGCCTGGATAGTGCTTCTCAACAAAACGTGACCAGTTTTCATGATTTATAACCATGTTGGCAGAAATGACTTGTTACATCTTTTCGTTTTCTTCTCTGGAACACTGCCGAGTGGGCTTCATTTGTTTGAGAATATTTGACAAGGGAGCAAATGGGGAGATATTCCCATGATACAATGCAAGATAGAAAGACTGGAGACTACCTCATGTACTTTCCTCCTCTCTTTGGTAAGCCTGCATAAATGAGCTCCTGGGAGTATAAGGACCTAAAGCTTGCCAGCTCCAGCACACTTCTTAGCAAGGCTATAAGTTCATAGATGAAGCCATTTGTCACATGGTGAATGGCCAGGAAGACCCCATTTCCTGCCCGCACAATATTGTCCTGAGTTCTTGGACACTTAGAAATTGGTGGTTCTTTTTACATATAAGTTAAATGTAAGTAAAACAGAATAGTAATGTCTTTTGAACAATGAGGAAGAGAAGGGGGAGGAAATAGATTGTGGTACTTATAACAGAGGAGGTAGAAATATCAAAAACTGAGAAAGATTCTCAGATTATGTGGGACGCTTGTGGGATTCAGCCGTTGGTTTCTAGGCAATGCCCCAGGGAGGTAGCAGAACTTCAGATGAGACCAAGAGCTGCTTACAGTAGATCTATGGATCTGACTTCCCTGTTTGGCAGAGATTGTGGTACTCAAGATGTCCAGCAAAACAGCAGTGTTTCCTTCATAGTGACCACAGAGCTTTTCAAGTGTGGCCTCATGAAAGGTTCTTGTTGAATGTTTTAGAATAAGTAAGACCCTGGAGTTCTTGCCTCACTTTAGAGAAGGGCCCCTCCAAATTACAATGAGATTGAATTTTTTGCTGGTCAAGAGTGTGGAGATTTAGAACAGATTTCATTAGATCTAGAGAAACAAAATATAATCATCTCTTCGTCTCAGAGAGCTGAAGAATAAATTTCATACCTGCTATAGTTGAAAAAATATAAACATGTTAATAAAAAGCTGAATATACACCTTGAAGCTATGGCATAGATAGGAAAACGTATGGGCCTGATTCCACTAGACTCTAGCTAATCGATCAAGTTGGCACAAGTTCTGATGATAACGGTGCCCATCACATAGTAGATCACATTTTTTTAAAAAGCTATCGACAAGTCCTGTCATGTCTACTTCTAAGACGATTATTATTATAATGATGGCAATAGATAACCTTTATTAAGCTCTTTCTCTGGGCCAAGGATGCTTCTGAACATTTTACACACATTATTACCTCATTTAATCCTAACAGAAGTATTATGAGGAAGAGTGTATTAATAATCCAACCTTCCAGAAGACAAAATTGGCGATCAGAGGCAAACTTGCCCATCTCTAATCCATTCACTCCCCTTTATATCTTTTGTCATCACTTTAATCCAGGCCCAGTCATTTCTTTGATTACATGACAGTCTCCTAATGACTTCCCTATATACTCTTGCCTGCCTTCTTTCCATTTCCCATAGGACAACCAGAGAGAATTTTTAGAAAGTACATTGCATTCTGTTTCCTGATCCTTCAGGGACTTCCATTGCTTTCCTGTTCCAATGGTGGTCTGGACTCAGTTTGTATCTCCAGTGTATATCATCAGTGTATGGTCCCCAGTATGTAGTCACACTGTAGTTTTCCTTCCTTTGCTTACTGATTTTCAGCCAAACTAGTCTTTTGATTTTGGGTGGGTAGAGGACTTTAGCATATCTAGGTCATTTAAAAAAAATACATGGCCCTCTGAATAAACTTTTATAACATAAGGTAGATGAGTCAAAAAATATGGCACATGAAATAAGATCTTCGTAAATATTAAAATTTAGGAAACAATAGTCTGAGTTCAGAGAGTTGGATTTTAAGAGAGTCCCTGTGTCTTCTGAGGGTTAGCTTTTTGCCTAGATAAGAAATGTTGGAATAGCAGAAGAGAAATTAGCAAAAGGGAAATTAAAAACTTGAAACAAGGACAGCTAAGTAGAAAGTTGATGTTGAATTGTCAATATTGTCAACTGTTAATCTGATTAAACTAGCATAAAACTGATTCATTTTCTATCCTGTTAATTGCTATAGGATGTAGTTACTAGTTTCTAGTCTAATGGCAAACGTTACAAATGCCTAAAAAGGCAGTGTTAAGTTATTTTTTCTCAAGTGTCTTTCAAGTGAATATAAAGATGATGGAAGATGGCCAACAGTCATTTCATTGACCATTAAGTTATTAAAATGCTAATGAGGGAAACTCTTAACCTTCCAACCCATTGTACATAGGACAGTTTTCATGTTAGTTGTTATGCTAAGAGGAAGCCAATTTAATTCATTTAGGTGTTAACAGCACTCTTTATTTTGTTTCTCTACAAGAAGAAAAAGTATTTAATTTGATTGCATTTATTTTGCACATTTCATGGAAGACTTCCTTATCTTCTGTCTGTAAAGAGGCATAAATAATTGAAGAGGGTGTCTTACACATGAGCAGGAAATGTGATCTAGCAAATGGAGCTATTAAAAATTTTTAGCATCTGTCCCACATTTTGTCATTCAAACTATTTGGAGGAAAGGTTTCTACTTTTACTACTTATCCAGAGTACTAGGGGTTGATTGAAGTCCAGCAAGACTTCATTATAGAGGGGTGTCTAAAAGCCCAACAGAATTAAAGTACTCAGTTTCAGGTTGAAGGAGCAGATATGAAGAGAAAGAAACAATGCTGTGGATTTGTTTAGCCACTTTTAAGATTTATCTTTGCATAAATGCTTATTTGCTTCCATTTTCTGTACTTTTCTAAATCTATACCTACAGTTCTACACAATAATAATTTCTTTCCATAATCCTGAAGTTGTAAAAGACAAACATACTGGACAGTTAAGGAGATAGTTTTATTCAAGCTATTGTAATAGAGTATGTTCATTAATGAGTAATGTTAATGAGAAATTACACCAGATGGAATTAAACAGGTAGAGAAGACTTTGTTCAAGACTGTGGCAATGAAAATCAAAACTATAATGAGGTATCACCTCACACCAGTCAGAATGGACATCATCAAAAAAATCTACAAATAATTGCTGGAGAGGGTGTGGAGATAAGGGAACTCTCCTACACTGCTCTACCCACATCCTCTTTCAGCAAATGCTCCATTTCTCTGCTCTCTCTTCACCAAAACTCCTTGAATGAGTTGCCTTTATTACTGTCAGATTCCTTTCTTCCCATTCTCTTGTGTGTCTACTCCAATCAGGCCTTTATCTCTGCCCCTTCACCTAAAGGTTCTGGTCAAGGACATTACTATTTTAAAGGAGACAAGACTCTTTGAAGGAATTTAGCAGAGTCATGAGATGTATGACATCTTTATCAATAAAGGAGAAGGAAATCTACAGCTCTTTTGGCTTAGAATGCCCCATTTTTGTTTAAGCTTTTAGAAAATAGAAATATTTTAATATCATTACCATGATAAAAAATTAACCAAAACCCAAAAACTTTTAGGTTTTACAGGTACTATTTCTCAGAACATTAGAAATAATCTCTTCAGCAATATGTTGGCACACTTTTAATATAGTTTTGTAAATAATACTTTAAGGACATTTTTATAATTGGATAAATAGAAGAGAATCATACATTCATACAAGACTACACATAGGACAGGAAAGTAAGATGAACCCTTTTGCAGATGTTTTCAAGTTACTACCTTATCTTAGGTGGTTTTATGATACAGAATACCATCTGCTTTCCTGTTGCTCTAGAGAAAGAACATTCATCATTAAGATTCTTTTCGCCATTATTTGCGAAGACTCAGTTTCAAGGGTAAGCACTGAAATTAACATAGTTTGAACTAAAGAAAAAAGCAGGCCTACGAATATTTAAATATAATATTGAAGGATAAATGGTAAAATAATTTTACAAAATTGGATTGAAAAGTACATACTATAGTGATTTGTATTTACAGTCACTGATAAGCTGTAAGTGGCAGAATAAGGTCAGTTACTGTCCTTTCCTGATCTGTCAGCAGCGCTGGGCACATTTTATTTCTCTCTTCTCCTTGAGACATCACTCTTCTCCTTGAGACAGATTCTTAACTTCAGGACACATTCTCTTCCTTGCCTTCCTATTGTGCTGGCCATTTCTTCTTCATCTCCTTGGTGGGGGGTGGGGCAGGATTTTCATCTTCCTGACTTTTAAAAGTTGAAGTGCTTTGGAGCTATGTACTAGACCTGCTCCTTCCTCCTAGTCAGTTTATCTGTACTCCCCAGGTGACCTCACCCAGTTCCATGGCTTCAGCACCAACCACTTCTCTGAATGGCAGATTTGCTTTATCTAACTGCCTGTTGACATCTCACTTGGATGTCCCAAAGACTTGTCAAATTTGACAGGACCTCATCCCTGCTCTAGTCTTGCCCTTCCTTTCAGTAGTTCCCATTTCAGTATGTGGCAACTCCATTTGTCATTTTTGCCCTTCCTCTGTTTTTCTCGTACCCTACATGTAACCCATGAGGAAATTCTGTCAGCTCTACTATTTACATATGTCCAGAATCGTATCTGGTATCTGGACACAATCTTACCATTTCCATTAAAACTATCCTAACCAAAGACTCCTTAGGTTTTTTTCTCCAGTTTTACTGAGAAGTAATTGATAAACTTCATTGTAGAAATTTAAGGCATGTAGCAAGATGGTTTGATTTATGTATATTGTGAAATAACTAACACAGTACATTCAGTTAATGTTTATCTTCTCAAAGAGATAAAAATAAAATGAAAAGAAAGAAAAAAGGAAAATAAAATTCTCCTTGTGATGAGAACTCAGGATTTACTCTAACAGTATTCCTGAATGTCAGAGAGCAGTGTTAGCTATAGTCATCATGTTGTATGTTACATTCCTAGTACTTAAAACTGGAAGTTTGTACCTTTTGACCAGCTTCTTCCAATTCCATCTCCGCTCATTCTCTGCCTCTGATCATTAGTCTGATCACTTTCTCTATGAGTTTGTTTTGTTTTTGTTTTGTTAGATTCCACATATAAGTGAGGTCATACAGTATTTGTCTTTGTCTGACTTAACTTACTTAGCGTAATGCTTTCAGGGTCCATCCACGTTGTTGCAAATGGTAGGCTTTCCCCATGGTTCATGGCCGAATAATACTCCAGTGTGTGTGTGTGTGTGTGTGTGTGTGTGTGTGTGTTTGTGTATCACAACTTCTTTCCTCATTTATTCATTGATGGGTATGTAGGTTGTTACCATGTGTTGGCTATTATAAATAATACTCCTGGAACATGGAGGGTGCAGATACCTCTTCAAGTTAATGTTTTTATTTCTCTTGGATATATTCCCAGAAATGGAACTTCAAGATCATATAGTAGTTCTATTTTTAACTTTTTGAGGAACCTCTATACTGTTTCCCATAATGGTTGTACCAACTTACAATCCCATCAACAGTACACAAGTGTTCTCTTCTTTCAACATCCATGCCAGCATTTGTTATTCCTTGTTTTTCGATGATGGCCATTCTAGTAGGCATAAGATGATGCCTTATTGTGCTTTTAATTTGCATTTCCTTAATGACTAGTGATGCTGAGCATCTTTTCATTTAACTGTTGACCTTTTAGATATCTCTTTGAAGAAATGTCTTTTTAGGTCCTTTGCTTATTTTTTAAACTGAGTTATTAATCTGTTTTCTATTGAGTTGTATGAGTTCTTTATATATTTTGAATATTAAACCCTTATCAGATACATGGTTTGCAAATATTTTTTTCCCATTCTGCAGGTTGTCTTTTCACTTCATTGATAGTTTCTTTTGCTTTGCAGAGCTTTTTAGTTTTATGTAGTCCCATTTGTTTCTGATTTTGTTGCTTGTACTTTAGCTATATCCAAAAATTCATTACCAAGGCCCATATCAAGGAGTTTTACTCCTAAGTTTTCTTCTAGGAGTTTCATGATATCAGGTCTAACATTTAACTCTTTAATCCATTTTGAGTTAATTTTTGTGAGTAGTGTAAGATATGGGTCGGTTCAGTTTTATTCTTTTACATGTGATTATCCAATTATCCCAGTGCCATCTATTGAAGAAAGTATCTTTTCTCTATTGAGTATTCTTTGTTCCCTTGACAAGTATTAGTTGATTGTATATGCTTGAGTTGATTTCTGGTCTCTCTTCTGTTCCATTGGTCTGTTAGTTTATTTTTATGCCTGTATCATACTGTTTTGATAACCATAGCTTTATCATACAGTTTTAAATCAGGAGGTGTGCACTGAATTCCCTAGTCAGGTGAGACCACAGGTTTTTCTCTGCAGGTGGGAGAAGCCATTCTCTATGCTCTGTGTTCAAATTTTACTGTACATAGAGCTCATGAGTGGACTGTGCATCTTCTTGTTTGCTCTTGTGTGCTTTCTTTGGCCAGAAAGGCAGAAGGCTGTATTCAGCAATGAGCAGGGCTACGAATTCAATTTCCTGTGCAAGTGTAACAGGAGAAGCAGCGCTAAAGCTGATAAAGCTCTTCCTTGTTTCGCTCAAGCTGCTTATTGGCTCTGCCTGTCCACTTCTCAGCTTGAGTGCTGCTGGAGTTTTCTTCCAGCCCTTCTGGTCAGACAGGGCCAGAAGACATTCTTTGCAGTTGGTGGGGCTGTGATTCAGCTCCTTGCCTAGGCATGATACTCCATGCCCTAGGGCCAGCAAAACTTGTTGAGAATCCAAATCAGGCAGATCTGTACCCTGTTGAATTCTTGGTCAGAGTGCACCCTGACTTGGTTCTACAGATGAGCAAAGCTTCTGGTTGGGACTACTACTTGGGCACTGCAGATACGAACTCTGCCAATCTTCCTGTGCTGGTTGTTTCAAGTCCTTCACTCTTCCCTGTCACAGTCAGATTCCCAGTGATTGAGCCCTGCAGATTCCCTTGCAATCCCTGTGTTGTGAGATCAGAGCAGGGGCTCCCACAAAGTGACCCACAGTGCTGGGGGTGGGGGGCAGTGCTGCTGGTTGTCGCTGGCCCTAGGTTCTCTTTTCCCACTGGAGGAACTGGAGGTGCAAGGGAGACTTCTCCCTGTGGTGCTGTGCTGGCCGGGGGGAAGGGCAATTCAGTCAATATGTAGCCATTTTCTTACCCTTCTGATGTAGTCTGTCTTGGTTTCTGTGGTGCAGGGAGGTGCTTCAACCCTACCCCTGTGTTCTAGGACACTCTGAGTGGTGTTACATTCTGAATAGTTGTTACTTGTTCCTCTCGTGATGGAGTGCAAAGTCAGGAACAACCTGTGATGCCATCTTGGTGGTGTCACTCCCCAACACTTTTATTTTTGACCAGACTTTGGCTGTGTAGAGACTGAACTGTTCTCCACTGTATTATCAAAACTGTCTCCTTCTAGTCTTATTACCAAGATAACAGTTAGAATCTGACTTAGATTTTAAAAGGATCAACCCAGAGGTCCTTTGTTCAAAACCTTTTAGTGGCTTCCCATATTACTCAAAATAAAATTTGAATTTCTAACCATGGTGTATAAGCCCTACATAAGCTTCTCCTCTACCCTATCCTTCTGCTTACCTCATCTCTCTGATCTTATTTTCGATCTCATTTCTGCTTTGCTTCAGCCACACTGGAGCACTTTTTCCAATAGGCCATATACACAGTCACTTCAAAGCCTTCTCATTTGCTGTTGCCTCTGTCTGGAATGCCATTAACCCAGATAAATCCCCTCCCTTCATTAGGTTCCCACTGAGATGTGACCATATCAGAGATTCTTTTCCCATTAACAGTGTCTAAACTGCAACTTCTTCCCTTATTTTGCATTATTTTTCTTAGAATTTCTCACCACCTTATATATTACCTATGTATCTATTTAGTAATCATTTCTCTCTAGAGTAGAAATGTATGCTTCATCAGAGTGAAGATTTTTTTGTTTATTTATTTCCATATTTCTGAGATCTTGAATAATATTTGATCCTCATTCAGTGCTCAAAAGTATTTGTTGAATGAATAGATTGTAAATATTATAAAGGCTCTGTATTTTGGATTTATTATAAAAACTTTCATACATAGAGCAAAATGAAAAGACTTTAACATTACAGCACTTACATATTCAGCACCTAGATTTTCCCATTAACACTCTGCTGTGCTTGTTTTTTATCACATATCTATGTACTTGCTTTTCTCTTTATCCGTCTATTCTTCCATCTTATTTTTTAGCATATTTCAATGAAAACTAAAGACCTCTCTACAATTCCCTTTGAATAATTCAGAATGAAATTTATTAAATAGAGTTTGATATTTATTTAGTTTTTCTTTTGATGTAAAACTTGTGTGTAATTAAATGTATAAATCTGAAGTGTACATTGACTACATTTTGACCTGTGTAACTCAAACTCCTATTAAGATATAGAATATTATTGTCATTCCAGAAAGTTCCTTTATACTCAGTCAATTCCTCATTCTCTATCCTGAGGCTACTAGTGTTATGATTATTTTTTCCACCATAGGTTACTTATAGAATTACAGATAAAAGGAATCACAGATGCACTCTTTCCTGTCAGACCCTTTCAGGCAGCTTTTGAGATTCATTGTGTTGTTGGATGTATCAGTAATGCTTTAACTTTTATTGCCAGTAATATAAAGGAGTTTGTTTACTCATTCTTGTTCTGTTGAACACTTGGGCTTCTTTCAGATTTTGGCTATTACAAATTGGCTTTGCATATTATCATTCAAGTATTTCTGTAAACAGTTCTTTTCTGTATTACTTGGACAAATATCTAAAATGGACTTGCTAATAAGTCTTGTGATAGGTGAATGTTTCATTTTATTAAGTTACAAATAATTTTCCAAAGTGGTTATGTCATGTACACTCCCACAAACAATATGTGAGAGTTCCATTGTTCCATATCCTTGTCACTGTCTGATATTTTCAGCCTTTTAAGTTTTAGCCTTTGTGGCGGGATGGTAGTGGTGTAGCATGACGGTATTAGTTTATATTTTCCTGAGGAGCAATGATGTTGAGCACTCTTTTCATGTGCATATTGGTCATTTGTATCTTTTTTTTTCTCAAGTGTCTATTCAGGTCTTTTGCCTATTTTGTATTATTTGTCTTTTTATTACACAATCCATTTATCATTTAATCTCTCTATTGCCAACAAAGGAAAACTTGGTCTTTCCATGTACTTCCTGAAAAAGAAAAAAATTGTTTTCTCATTGTGTCTCCTGGGACAAATTTGTACTTCCTCTTAAAATAGAGGCATCTTCTTTTCTATAAAAACAAAACGAAATAAAGTTATTAAAAAGTTACACATCTTATGTTAACTTACTCCCCGAGAGCCTATCTGTCACTGTTACAAAGTCACATGAAGTAAAAGGAAACTGTAACTAAGAAACAGAGATCCATGAAAGCAATGCAGAACCACACTGGATAAATGTACGTGTGTGGGATTTTATGCTTGTGTGAGTTTGGTCAGATAGTGTTTCCTAGACCTGGATTATGATTGTTAAAGACCCAATGTGCTAGGCCAAGGCCGTATTCCTCCACACCATTGTTTTGGTTTTTTTTTTCTTTAACCATAAAATCATATGGCAAATTGAATCAAAACACTTGTTGACTATTTTAAAGCTTTTAAAAAAATACCAAATGTTAACTTCTCTGAAAATTGTTATTCTGGGGGAAACCTCCGCTTTGCTGGCACCTTAGGCACACACTTAGTTTACTTAGTGCGTATTTAACACTGGCACTGCCTGATCCCAGAATTAAGGGAAATGAGAGACAAACCTAATAGAAGTTTTAGAATTTATTTTTAAAATACCTCAGCATTGATAGTCTCCATAAATTTTAATTACTACCTTAGAAGATGTCACCTTCTCTAATAGGGGCTACAGATGTGACAGGTGGTCAGCTAGCATTAGTTCTAAGAGCCTCTTGAGGACGCTGCTACAGTGTTTCAGCTATTTCCACACCTGATACTCACCAAAGGCGTTAGCTGTTAGCTTAGCTGATGGTAGGTGTGGCTTTTGATGGGTGAAATTTACAATATTCATGATAAATAGATTTGCCAGAAATAATGTAGATGGACTCTTACTCTTGCAGAGATGGGATATAAGGATCTTGTGAACTCAGTCATTGACTCTCAAATAATTCTGGGCTCAGCCACAGATTCACAGTTTTCCTGGACTCCTGCTTCTGACCTGGTAATTTATCAGAGTTTGTGTCAAGAGTATTGTCACTGTTACTGGGATGTACCATTTATACAGGTGCTGCTGCAACAATAAAAGGAAAAGAGCTGGGCTTTATGGCTGCTCTGTTCTTATTTGATAATAAATGCCCATATATGTGACATTATTTTGTCAGACTTGCCCTCACTGTGACCTGGTAGGGAGGCTAATGAAGAAGTGATCTGTATCTATCAGTTGCCTTTAAATACTGACATTTGCCAAAAAGAACCTAAGATATGACTAAATTGACTTTGGTTAGTCTTTCTACACTTATTCTCTGACTCTGATTTTCATAATATGATGCTGTGTCTCGATCAAATATAGAACATTTTAGGGTAGAGGTTAAGAGTGCAGAAGGACTGGGTTCAAATCCAGCTTTGTCGTTTCCTAGCTGTTTACTCTTAGGCAAGTTATTTGACTTCAATTTTCATTTTTTCAAATTTCTCTCAGTAGTAAAGACAGTAGTAGTACCTACCACAGTTGATGTGGGGATTAAATAAGTTAATATTTGAAACCACTTGAAACAGAATTTGTTAAAATGCAAATATCTATGACATTGGAGAGATGGAGTGAGAAGCTATTCTTGGCTCTAATGTATTGTGAGATATGTGGAAAGATTATAAATAGAATATATAGGATTCTTAAAGTTTTCATAGAATGCGACAGAAATATATTACTTGACCTTGATAGATTATAAAAGATGTTTATATTTGAAGTCATTTAAAGTACTCATATGCTGTACACCTGTAACTAATATAATATTGTAAATCAACTATATTTTAATAAAAAAATATAAAAATGAAAGAAAGGTTAATTAAAAAGTGCTCAAGATGCGATGGCCTATGAACTAAAGAGCAAAACAGAAATCTGTAGTAGCCTCAGGAAACATACTTCCACTTCCCTGACATTCCAAAAGAATGTTGTTTTCATTTCTGCTTATAAGCAAAGACAATAAAAGAAGAACATGAATGCAAATGTGTCTAGCTGGTTATTAATTATCAACTGAAAGAAATATGTTGAACTTGAAAATGATATGAATCCAAAATAAAATGTTAATTTCATGTCAAACTGATGGCTTAGATTGTAGATATTTATTTGCTAGCACTTCATCTCATATTTGAGAGAATATTCCATCATACATACAGTTTTTAAGGGACTAAGTTGAGTATTTTCTAGGTTAAAATAACTAATAACTTTGTAGGAATTTCATATAACTGTTTGGGAGACATATCAAAATGATTAATGTTCATTCCCCTCTATCTTTCTTGGGACTTCAATATGCATTTTGGAGGATAAAATTACAGTATGTAACTCTTAGTTAGGCTGATTTATATTGGTGAGAGCTCACACACATTCCTAAACTTAGAACTTTAAAAATATTTTAATGTTCGAAACTCAACCTGGAGTATGAGGCTGTGATAGGATGAAGATGTAAAAGACTGTGTAAAATCTTTAATTTCACATAGCAGTTAGATTATTTTTCTTCTTATACTTTTGTGTGATAACTCTTGCAGGTTTTACACCCTGTGTTATAGATGAGGAAAATGAGGTTCATGGACATTTTATAGCTCATGCAGCATCACATGACTGGCAAGTAGTGGAGCAGGTAGTACGTCTCTGTCATTGGAGCTGTATCCTGAGCTGGCAATGGTATTTTTGCGGTTGAGAAAATATGAATAACAACATTAAATTCCTTTAGGGGTTGATCATTTGAAGGCTGACTCTGTGGCCAGGACTCCCTAACAGTTTAGGGAATAAGTTAAGCAGATGCCAGCGTAAAGCATGAGTCCATGAGTGAGTCTGTGTTGTTCAGCTAAAGGACAAAATACACACGAGAACCATGAGAGCTGCCATGTAAAATCAGGTCACAGCCCTGCTGGAAATGCTCCGATGACTTCCCACCACACTTAGAAACAGACACACACCCTTACAATAGCCTGTGGGCGCCTGGGTTACTTGGCCCTGCTTGTTTGTGACCCTGTCTGGTCCTATTCGTCCCCTGTTTCATCTCCTTTTAGCCATATGAGCCCTCGAACAGTGGAGGGTGGGCCAGGCCTGCTCTTACAGCCTTTGCAGCAGCCGTTCCCTTTATAGGGAGTGTTCTTTCCCAAGGCTTTTGCACGGTGGGTTCCCTTTTGCCACTCAGGTTTCACTCTGAATGTAACCCCTTTAGAGAGGCCTGCCTTTTCTAACATTAGAGTGTCTCCTGCCGCAGCCCTGCCCTGCTGCTGCTTCTAGTGACTCTCTGTGACGTCGTCCTATTTCATTTGTGATGTAGTGCTCGCTAACGCATCCTTGGTTTATTTGGTTGCTTGAATTTTCCTTTACTCTTCCCTTCCTCTAGATGGTAGAAGCTATAAGGGCAGAGAACTTGACTTTCTTTTTCACTACTTTATGTCCCATGTTTAGAATAGCACCTGGCATATAATAAGTATCCAATAAATATTTTTGACTGAATAACTAATACAGAAAATTATAGTCACAGGGAGAGGGGAAGTATGCTACTGGTTTTTTTTTTTTTTTTTTAACTCAGCTGTTAGTTGAATCTTGATCTCCAAGGCAGTGCAGTTCAGAAAAAATCTGTGGTGATGAAGATACTTTAAAATACATGCTGCCTAACACTGTAGCCACTAACCACATATGGCTGTTACACACTAAAGACACAGCTAGTGTGACTGAAGAACTGAATATTAAATTCTATTTAGTTTTGATTTATTTAAATATAAGTTTAAATTTACATAGCCTCACGTGGCTAGTGGCTAGCATATTGGAGAGTACAACCCAAGGAATGCCTGCTTTGATATGTTAAGTGCATTGTTTTATCCTCTGCTAACAGGCAAAAGCATAGCAATGAACAAAATAAAATGACTCTTTCTATATTGGTTAAGATTTTGAGTGGAATTTCAGTTTGGTAGTCAAACTTCCTTGATGGCTGCTCCAACCATTAAAGTAGAGAGTGATCTTGCTTGACCTTATAAAAAAAGAAAAAGTTAAAGTTTCACTATTTTTGATAAACACGCTAAGCCACAGCCTGGGCTTATTTCCAGCAGGGTTACTGATTTCTATACAAGTTGACTTGGTTCTCTGCTGGAGAAGCAGATGGCTAATTGTTCTGCAAGGACCAATCCTTAATGTCAAATTGGTCCCAGGTTTTCAACTTGTGGGAGTATGAGGACAATCATTTTGCACATTGTTTGACAGTCAGAGGGTCTATTAGCTTATGGATTATTTTACTTCAGAGACTTCACAGAATGGTATTTATTTCCTGTCAAAAGCATAGAAAATGGCCTTAATACTAAACCTTTAAAACACTTGACAAAATGCAAAAGCTATAATATTTTTAACCATTATCTATTGTCTTGTTTTAATGATTTTTGAAAAAGTTGGTGTATGAGAATTCAGTTCTTTTTCTCACATATAAAAGTGAAACAATTCCTCCAGCGTAAAGGATTGATATTTTTAATAAGTCAATACATAAGTTGTATTTCAAAGTAATCTCTTGTTAGTTAAAATGGTAAAATTAAAAAAACCCAAATGGCCTGACAATAAACACATTAGAAGAACTGTATCTTTAAGATACTCCATTTAGTATATAGAGCATATTAGAGGTCCTTAAATTGCTTAAATTTAGACAGAGAAAAATAATACAGCTTGGATCTACTTTTCATGAAAATTCTAGAGATTAGACCTGACTTTTTGAGTAGAATGTATGCAGTTGTGTACAGAGTGTTGCTTGAGGTGTACTAGGAATGCTCGAAATGTACTAGGCCCCCCTCCCTCTGCCCCCAAAATGGTTTGCCAATCTATTTCAGTGTCTGATGGTTTATCAGATGGGAGTGATTATTTTGCATTAGGTAAGCATCGTCCTTGCTCTGAAGTTTTGCTTTTTTGGGCAAATACTTGTGCTAGGGGAGATACTTACTCAAGTTTGTTTGAATTTGCTGTTGAATGGGCTTGCTTTCTGTCAGAAGAAATCTTGTGAAGCATGGAAATGTCATTTGGAGAGAAAGAAACAGAAAAAGGTGCTGGTGATTAAAAAATATCCTTAGAATATTTTTTGTACTAACCCTCCCACAACCAACTAGATGATTGTGTCCTCGTGGAAACAATGTGATGCTACTGAAGAGGAAATGAATCACCGTAATACCCCTGAATGAGCATTTACTGGATGTGTAGTATGTGTGAGATGTTCTAAATTTCTAGTGCTGTCTGAGAAGTGGCATGAATACTACTTTATTTAGTACTATTACTTTATTTTATGTATTTTATTATTATTATTATTTAGTCCTTATTGCTATAATAGGACAAACATGCGTGTTATTTCAGGTAATCACTAAAATTAGTGTAAGATTATATAAATGAAATAAAATAGTTGATCACTGCAAATGTATTCAAAATGAGAGAAAAAGGAACATAGAAAAAATAAAGTATAAAAATGTAGAAATTTTACAACTATATATATCCAATTATCTTTTATGTTATAGTGGTTGTATGCATTATGTATACATACACTTAAAACTTCAAATGATGATAATATTTGCTTTAAGTAATTTTTTAAATATTTTTACTGTATCTTAAAATAATGAAAAACTTTAGCTGTAAATATTTCTATGTATTTTAAAGTAATTTAAAAATATTACATAAGTGGACTTCTGAACAACGCAAGTTTGAACTGTGCAGGTCTACTTATTTGTGGATGTTTTTCACTAAGTACACAATTCATGGTTGGTCGAATCCACAAATGTGTAACCCTGGATACGGAGGGCTGACTGTACAGTTATATGCAGGTTTTTGAGCACGTGGAGGGCCGGAGCAGATTTTTGATGTTGTTTGAGGGTTAACTGTACTCACCTGGATGTTCCCCTTCATCAGTGCTGTCCTTTCCTTCATAAAGACCTGAGTTTCTACCTGGTATACTTTCCATTCAGTCTGAGGAACTTACTATTTCTCGTAGACCAGTTCTGGTGAATAATACTTCTTTTCTTTTATTTAAATCTATTTTCTCTTCATTCTTGAGACATATTTTGGGGGATAGAAACATCTAGATTGGCAGATTTTTTTCTTTCAGCTTTTAAAGATGCTTCACCATCTTCTGATACCCATAGCTTCTGATGAGACGTTTGGATTTGTATCTTTATTCTCCCTTATCTGTCAGTTGTTTTACTGCCTTGATAATTTTCTCTTAATCTTTGTTTTTCTTAGCCAGTGTGATGTACTTAGGAAGGTTTTGTTTATATTTACCCTACTTGAGATTCATTGAGCTTTTCCAATCTGTAAATACAAGTCTTTAACAAATTGGGAAAATTCCATCCATTATTATTTCCTGCCTCACTATCTCTCTCTTTTCAGATTCCATTTAAATGCCTGATGGATTCTGTGATATTGTCCCACGTGTCTCCAAGACTCTGTTCATTGTTTTTCAATATTTTTACTCTTTATGTTACATGATTTCTATTGATCTATCTTCAGTTTGACTTTGTTATCCACATTCTGTTGTTAATCCTGTTTTTTTTTCAAATACTGTACTTTCATAATTTATATTTGGTTTTTCTTTACAGTTACTATTGCTCTGAGACTTTTTTTTACCTTTTATTCACTGTGAGCATATTTTCCTCTACATTAATGAGTTTTCATAGCTGCTTTAAAATCCTTATCTGCTAGGTTCAATAAATGTCTTTCTGGCTTGGTTTTTGAATTATCCTCCTCTCTCTCTCTCTTTTTTTTTTTTTACATTTTTTTATTGAGTTTTAGTCATTTTACAATGTTGTGTCAAATTCCAGTGTAGAGCACAATTTTTCAGTTATACACGAACATATGTATATTCATTGTCACATTTGATATCTTTCTCTTGAGAATTGGTTACATTTTCCTGCTCTTTTGTTTGTTGAGTCATTTTGGGTTGTATTTTTAACATTGTGAATGTTATAGCAACTCTAGATTTTGTTAAAAATTCTCCAAAGAATTTTTTGTTGTTGTTGGCAATATACTTGGATTTGCTTAAACTGAAAATTTAGGCTGCTGAAGTCTCAGTTTAGATATTTTATTACCCAGTGGGCCTTTTAAAGAATGCTTTAAGCATGCATGGAGTTGGCAAGAGACAAGTGCTTTCCCTTCTGAGAATCCTCTTAAATTTTCCACTAGCTCTTGCACCAAATTGTTCTCTGTTCAGATTTGAAAACTTGCAAGATTTCTATCAATTCTGGCCATTCCAAGCAGTGCAAATTTCAGCCTGGCCTCAGACTAGAAGAAATACAATGTTAGCTCACTCTTTTCTATTTCCTTCTCCCAAAGATTTACTCCCCTCTAGGATCTGCCTGATTTCCTTCATTTATCAACACCTTCAGGTAATTGTATACTTGTATTTTCCCAGCATTTATAATTATTATGTCTGTAAGGGTCAGATCTGGTAGGAACTTACCAGCCATAGCAACTGCAGAATATAGAATAATTTTTTATAATTGTTTAAAAAACTATCTGGTGGTATTTAAGGTGAATAGTTTCATATCCTATGAACCAGTAATTTTACTTCCAATATAATTATGTATATATGTTCACACAACATATTCATAATAACGTCATTTGTAATAGTCAGAAACTAGAAATAACTCAAATTTCTATCAACATTAGGACAATAAATAAATTGTGACATATTTGAATGATGGAATAACATACAATTAGGATAAACTATTGTTAATGCAACAACATGAATTTTACAACAGAATGTTGAGTAAAGGAAGCCAAATACACAGGAGTACCTACTGATGATTCTATTTCAAGTAAACAAAAAAACCAGACAAACAACAACAAAAACAAACTTAATACATGGATTTAAAAGTCAGGAATAATGCTTACCTTTTGAGATTTAGTAATTGGGAGAAGGCAGGGGTTTTCTGAGGGTTCTAATGATAGTCTATTTCCTGGAATGAGTACAGCTAATTACAAGGATGTACAGCTAATTAGTACAGCTAATTTCACTTTGTAAAAAACACCTTGAGCTATAAATTTGTGTACTTTTCTGTACATATATTTTTATAAAAAATTCAAAGAAAGTTGGTTGAATTGGTCTAACATAGTAAATATTAGTGTTGCTTCTGCCAGTAGTTCTGGGTTCCAGCATATTTGGCCATTTCCCAATACTTAGCTTCAAGAAAATACTCTGAATATGATAATAGAGGTTTTGAAATGGAAAACTTAGTGTCATTTGCAAGTGGCTTAGAGAAGAAAACCAATAAAACTTGATTTCACCAAAAGAAGGTTCAGATGGGGAAAAAAAGGATGATTAAGTCAAAATTAAAGACATCAAGTACTGGAAGAAAACAGCAGTATAAATTTTTATGAACATGTCAGAGAAGGTTCTTCTAGATAGAATATCCAACTCATAAACCTTATAATGAAAGTATGACAGTTTTGAGTGTATTAAAAATTTAAAACCCCATAAAGTCCAAGGTTTTTTCTATTTTACTTATTAGTATGTCAGCTAAATCCATAGAATATTACATATAAGTATAAAAAAGATGAATCCAATTAAAACTAGAATGCTCTACAGTTAAAAAGGAATGAGGGAGATCTTCAAGGAGAGAAACTATCTCACCAAACCATAGCTTGCAGTAGAATTAATATAATTTTGAAGAAACAAAATTATAACCATTTAACAAATGAATATGTTTGTGCCAACTTCTTTCTGTAAGCGTGTTACTCACCCAAGCACAGAACGTCTCCCTAGATTTTACATTTATTACTCATGAAAGAAGTAATGCTGGCACATTCTCTGGTGAGTTGATGATATTTCACAGCTGCTTAGATAATATTCCCTTACCGTGATTGGTGATTTCTCTTCTCAGTGCAATTGGCGAGGATAATAAATTTTCCTCTAATTACCAACTATATTCCTCTCAGTTGGCTAATTCCTTCCCAGTTGTAAACTTTGAAGAAGCAGGTCAGATACTCTGTGTGACCTGAAGTAATCTGGGCCATATACAACCCTATTGCCTTCAGAATGTAGCTATTTTGAAACTCTTGTCGCAGTAACAGTATGAGACTGACTGAATATAATACTGGCTAGGAAATATGGAAAATCCCATAATTGTATTGACCGTTCTGAATATATTTATTTATATGGCATTATTATAAATGATTCCTCTAACATATCATTGTTAATGAAAGTGTATAAATAATTTCTAAATGTGTTGTTGCAAATGGCAGAATTTCCTTCTTTCTTAGGCTCAGTAATGATCTAGGGGTGTGTGTGTGTGTGCACATATGTATGTGTATGTGTGTATATATATTACATTTTTATCCGTTTATCCACTGATGGACACTTAGGTGGTTTTCATTTCTTGGCTGCTGTGAATAATGCTGCAGTGAACATGAGAGTACTGTTATCATTTGAATATTGTTTATATTTCCTTTGGCCATATGCCCAGAAGTTGGATTGCTGAATTATACCGTAACTTCTATTTTTAATTTTTTGAGGAATCTCCATACTGTTTTCCATAAAGGCTGCAACAGTTTACATTCCCACCGACAGTGTACAAGGATCCTCTCTTCTCCCCATCCTTGTCAACACTTGTTATCTATTGTCTTTTTGATAGTCATTCTAACAGGTATATCATTGTGGTTTTGATTTGCATTTCCCTGATGATTCCTGATGTTAAAAACCTTTTAATGTACCTGCTGGTCATCTGTATCACTTCTTTGGAAAAATGTCTATTCAGTTTCTCTGCCCGCTTTTTAATTGTATTGTTTTTGTCATTGAGTTGTATGAGTTCTTCACATATTTTGGATATTAACTCTTATCAGATATGTGGTTTGCAAGTATTTTCTTCCATTCAATTGGTTGCCTTTTCTCTCTTTCTTTCTGTCTTTCAATGTTTCTCTCTTTCTTCCTTTCTTGTTTTCTTGTTTGTTTTTTTGCTGTTCAGGAGTTATTTAGTTTAAGGTAGTCCCATTTATTGCTTTTTGCTTTTGTTGCTTGTGCTTTTGGTGTCACATCCAAAAAAATCATTGCCAAGACCAGTGTCAAGGAGCTTTTTCCCTTTTTTTTTTTTTCTATGAGTTTTATTGTTTCAGATCTCATGTTTAAGTCTTTAACTCATTTTGAGCTAATTTTTGTGAGTGGTATGAAATAGGAGTGCAGTTTAATTTTTCTGCATGTGGTCATCCCGCTTTCACAACACCATTTATTAAAGAGACTATCCTTTTCCCTTTGAGTAGTCTTGGCTTCCTTGTCAAATATTAGTTGTCCATGTATGTGGGGATTTGTTTCTAGGTTCTCCATTCTATTCCATTGATCTTTGTGTCTGTTATGTTTATAAAATACTGTTTTGATCACTGTAGTTTCATAGTATAGTTTGAAATCAGGAAGTGTGGTACCTTTGGCTTCATTATTTCTCTATATTGCTTTGGCTATTCAAGATGTTTTGTGTTTTCACACAAATTTTAGGATTTTTTTTTCAATTTCTGTGAAAAATGTCATTGGAAATTTGGTAGGGGTTGCACTGAATCTATAGATGGTTTTGAGTAATCTGGACATTTTAACAATATTAATTATTCCATGAACATGGAGTATCTTTCCATTTGTGTCTTCTTCAATTTCTTTAAGCAAAATCTCATAGTTTTTGTTGTACAGATCATTCCCTTCCTTGGTAAAATTTGTTCCTAAGTATTCTGTTGTTTCTAATGCTATTGTGAATGGAATAGTTTTCTTTGTTTTACAAATGTTTCATTGTTAGTGTATAGAAACACAACCATTTTCTGTATGTTGATTTTATAATATTGCCGTTGCAATTAGATATTTTCTGTATTTTCACAGACTGAGTGAGTTCTTGGAAATTTTTCATTTCCTTTGGCATTAAGGTCAATTTTGTACACAATATTTTGGATGAGCAATGATGTATGAAGAAAATCTAATTCCCTCGATCAAATCTTTTGTGTGAGGTCCTATTCACCACCTATTTGTTGGTTTAACTTCATTTCCTTTCTCAAGTATTGGGACTAAGTAAAATAAATGGGAGTGAGGGTAAGAGAAGAGAATACTACTTAAAATTTTCCAATTGGGATATTTTGTCTGCTGATTTAAATTTTCATTTTTAAACATTATCTTTTAGGTACTTTTGCCATTTTTGAGTAAATTCTGAATCTTTCAGATTTCTTCTTCTTTTACCAAGATGTCAGAATATTTATTGACATTGTGGCAATGAAAAAGATTTCTCAGTTTTCAGAGTGGTCCCTCCATAATCTATGTTCTAGGAAGGCTGGTGTGTTGCCATACTTGATTGGTATTGATGTCCCTGTAATGGTGGTTTTCACTTTTCCACTTAAATTTTCAATACTAAATTTTGTTGAACAGCAAAAGTTTTGGGGTTTTTTGGACAATAAAAAGAATACTCCCTCATTAAATTCCAAACATAATATTTAAGTAAATCAAGTCCTGTTTTTTACTTTCCATAGCTATAAAATATTATTTTTTATATATCATTATCTTCAGAAATATGTATGACATATAAATGAGATCATGAAGGAGAAATGAGTTTTTCCCACAATTTAATTTATTGAGAAACCCTTTTAACACTGATACTTTATAGGAATCAAGTAGATGAAAAATGATTTACAAGGCTTTTAGAAATGTATCTAGATAGAAAAAATATGCTTTGAAGATAAATTATCAATAAAATAATTGATAAATTAGTGTCAGTAAAAAAAAAAAAAAAAAAGAAGATTTACTCCTTAACTCATTATTAAATTCTGCAGTTGTGGAAAGCTGGAGGGCCTGATAGATAGATCATTTAAAGTGAAGGAATAATTAGTTGTTTTAAGGGATTTGGGCTGGGGGCTGATGTTGATTTTCTAGTCTGTTTGCTATGAAGTTTCTCAGAATATCTCCAGAGACTGATTCTGAAGCAAAGTGCTGGGAGGAAGACATTTTGTAGACCAGCAGGTGGGAATTCTATCCAGTAAGACCCTTAATAATCATAGTGTTACACTCTGAAAAGAGCTGCAGTCAGAAAGTGGACATGGCGTCAAATTTGATTCCAAGATTAGACTATTCCTATCTTTGTACCTCAAAGAATACTTTAAGTTATTATAATTATAATAATAGTAACAATGAAAAATAATTTATAATAATGAAAAATAATTATATTGAATATTAGAGCTTTTTATTTAGTGCTCATTATGCAACATTTAATATGCTAGGTTTTTTTGTGTTAAGTATCTCATTTAATTCTAACAGCCTCATGAAGTTGGTAGTATCATTACCGACCAATTTACAAAGGAAGAAATTGAAGATCAAGGTAACAGGTAGTGAAAGTTAGAACCAAGATTTATATCCAGTGATCTGACTCCAATGCATTCTCTTAATCGTTACTACATTTTTGTAACTGAAAGTTTTATTGAGGTAATTGTAGGCTGACATGAAGTTTGAAGAAACTATAGTCATTTCTGTATGTGTGTATTAAGTTCCATTTTATCTCCTGTGTAGGTTTAGCTAAGATACTGAACAATTCTAATATCAAAAGTGTCTTTGTCAATTTGGGCTGTATAACAAAAATACTCTAGACTGAATGGTTTAAAGAAGAAACATTTTTCACACTTTTGGGGGCTGGCAAGCCCAAGATCAAGGTGTTGGCGAATTAAGTGTCTGGTGAGAGCCTGCCTCTTAGTTTATACATGGCCATCTTCTGCTTCTTCCTCACTTGGCACAGAGAGGGAACTGTTGGGCTCCTTATCCCCTTAGAAGGACACCAGTCCCACCCATCATGGGGACTTCACCTCCATGATCCTATCCAAACATAATTACCTCCTAAAAGCCCCACCTCCAAACACTGTCACATCAGGATTAGGCTTCAACATGTGAATTTTGGGGCAAACACAAACATTAATCCATCACAATAAAGATCTTGATACATATATAGAAATATCTCCCTGTGGTTTTATTTTTGCATTTTCCCCTTGGTTAATGATATGGAACATCTTTTGATAAGCTTATTTGCTTTCTGTATACCCTCTCTAGTGAAATGTCCATGTCTTTTACCAATTTTCTAATTCGACTATTTTTTAATGTTGAATTTTGAGAGTTTTAATATTTTAGGTACTAATCCTTTGCCAGATATGTGGTTTGTAAATATTTTCTCCCTGCCTGTGGTTCTTTTTCATCATCTTCCTGTGATCTTTCACAGAGTGCAAGTTCTAAATTTTGATGAGGTTAATTTATTAGTTTTTCCTTTTATGAATTGTCCTTTTGGTGTCAAAACTAAGACCTCTTTGCCTTACACTAGATCCTGAAGATTTTCTCTTGTGTTTTTTCATTAAAGATTTATAGTTAACATTTTACATTTAAGTCTATGTTCGTTTTGAGGTAATTATTCTGTAAATTGTAACATTTATATAAAAGTTTATTTTTTTGCCTAGGGATATCCAATTATTCGAGCACCACTAAGTGAAACAGACAACTACATTTTTAAATAATTATAAATTCGACTGTACTAATTGTCTCAATAAAGGAGATACCTATTCTCTTTGAAATAGCAGAGGGCTTTCCTTTTGATGCCATTGTCAGAATAACTGGAAAGGGTGGGGCCTACATGACACAGGGACAAATCACAATTGTCTGTGACTGAGCCCTGACCCATGCTGTTCACATCACTGCATCTTTTACATCTGGTCCAAAGTAATCAAGATACATCTTCCCCTATGCTTATTTCTCTAGTATTTTCCCATTCCTTTGGTAAACCTCCTCTCAAATACCCATCTAGATCATGTGATTGATCTGTGTCTGCTCTTAGATTGGAGAACATTAAATACAGCAACCATCTTACCTTGATTATTTGCTTTAGATGTTAGCATGTAGTTTTGTCTATTTTAAAATATTATACTTCTCTTTAGACAGAAGAAGTCATTTTGCATACTATTGCCATGATCATAAAGTTTCATAGTATCAGGAAATAAAGGGAAAAATCTTTTTACGAGCTTTGAATAAGAGAGATAAATAACTCCCTACATTTTTTTTTTATAAATTCCCTTCATGAATATATGGCTAGCAAATGCTTTCATCCATAAATGTGTTGGCTGAGTTTTCTTGGTAAGTGGATCGGATAATTTTGATCCTCATTTGAAAGCATAAATGATTGAATTCATGCAAGTTAGAATATGAAGTTCTGGCGATCTGAGGAAAGGCAGGTTACCATAATCTGTTATTCTCTCTGTTAAAACTGTCTGAACACATGAGTCCTCTGCCTGTGCAACTATCAACCTCATAGCTAATTGTAAGGTCTTCGAATCACATTTCTGAATTTGCCTCTGTTAGAATTTTTGGCCATGGACCTACATTAAAGGCAGATTTGTTCTTGCTCATTTCTCCTGCCCAGATTACTCACAGTCTGATTCACTCATTAATTGTTCTTTTTATCCTCGATTTATCTGGATAAAACACAGAAAAAAGTCTTCTCTGAAGCAGAAAACAAGCCAAAATTTAAAAGCTAAACATCAGAACCAGTGACTTGTCTCTTAGATTTGGCAAAGGCCCAGGCAAGGCACTTCAAGTAGCTGTATCATTATCTCTGTTCTCTGTACCTAAATCTACCTTGATTATCATCCATTATTCCTCTACCTGATGGAATGGGGTTCTTTGTCCATAAAAATTAGCCTGCCTGTTGTTGTGGAGCATTCTTCATAGCTATCCCCTTTGTAGTGACATTTTCTATAAAACTTTGATATTCTCAATCAGAAGGAAAGTGCTTACCTTCAGAAAGCATGAAAGTTTCAGTGACAAGAATATCCCTGCTTACTGCACGTATCTGTGACAAAATCTCCCTATGTTTTAAGTCAACCAAGTATATTTGTCCAATAGAGTCTGGTCAAGGGAGTGTCAATTTCCACTCACCATTGAACTCTTTTTGCCTCCGCTTATGTTTCTCTCTGCCTTGAAAAAGAATGAATTTATAGATTCAGTCCTGCATTTATAAGGGTATCTTGACAAGGATATTTTGAGATGCTTTTCCCATTTGTGGTAACATAAACTCCCGATTCCACTCTTAACTCTTCCCAGCTTCAGTATAATCGACAAACGAAAACTTCTAATTACATCCTATTTAGTTTCTAAAGTGCACCTTCCAACTTGTAATCATGTTTAACAGGATGTAATGTCAGATGCAGTAAGTTGTAATAGAATCTGCCATAAGAAACTGAATTTAGCAGCTTTTCCAATGACACACAAATCCTAAAAACAAACGAAAAGGAAAACAATAGTTTTGTAAAGGAAGCTAAATAAACATAACTATATTCAGGCATTGTATTTGTAAACCCACTTTTTTTTAGATATAATTTAGCAATAAACAGAATTAATCAGAGAAAATACTGGTGTTGGGTCATATTTCAACAACCAATACAGCGAAAAAGACATACAGTATTCAACTAAAAGGAATGGACCCCTTAGCCTGTCATAATGAGGGAACAGGGCTAAGAGAGACACAGAGAGGGAGATTCAAAGCCAGAGCTAGACTCCTGGTTTTCTGTCTCCAGATCAGTTGCTATTTTGCACTATATATAGCTTATTAAACTGAGTTTTAATTTTATTGAGCTTAATAGTTGTTCTACTGCTTGACTGGATGTTGGAAGTGTATGTGGACATACTAGTCACCTGTATGCCTGTCACCTACAAATCCACTGTGGTTTGCAAGGCTGAGACTTTTTTTTTTTTTTTTAAGAGAAGAGAAAAGGGAAGGGAAGTGAGAAGGAAATGTGGGTCTTTTGACCATTTGTTTCAATACTGAAATTTTGACGAAACTTTCCCATGTTATACACAAGGGTGTTAGAACATCCTACGCAGTTAAGTGTAGCTCCTGAGAATGAGAGAACTAGATGGAGTTTATTCTGTATGTAAGGTTATCCCATTCAGTTGGTAACTAAAATGCTTTAGGAAAAGGCATTTCAGTGTTAAAAATACAGATGATTAAAAACAGACTTGAAGAGTCAAGAATAGCTTCCCTAAGTATTTGCTTCTTCCATTCAAAACAAAACAAAACACAGGGCAAACATCAAGAAAAAATTTATGCATAAGCTCCCGGAGTCGAATTTCCATGTAACCAGTAACCTAAGCAGTAAATTGTTTTGCTGACTTTTAAAAGCCCTTAATGTGGTAGTAAATCCACAGTGAAGTACAGAGATCTATAAGAATATAAGAAAAACAGAGGTCTCTTTTTGTTTAGGATTTGTGCTGATTTCTTTTTAGTATTTTGATTTTTGTGTTTTTAAAACTTTTTTTGCTTGTGTTCAGAGGTTTTTTTATTCCCAGAATGTTTTGTAAGATTTTTGGCTATCTCAGTTCAGCTCATAAAATTAAAGTGAAGCTACAGCAAAAAATGGTCAATTTGTTGGCAGTTTAGAACTGAAAGACATAAATATCCTGGGGCCATATTCAATTTGAATCCCAACTGATGTATGAAATTTCCTTGACCTTCTTGAGGATAGTCACATAAGCTAAGGTATCTTTCTTTCTTTTTCAGAACAATTGCAAAAACAAACAAACAAACAAAAAAAAACCCAACTTGTATTTATCTCAAGGAGAACAAGCTCTGTAAGTACATTTGGAAAACCTGAGCTTCAGTCTAGCTTCTCCTTGGGAAGTAAATGTGTGACTTTGGTAAATAGTTGAGCTTATTTGAGCCCTATGTTCTTCTTAACCTTAGGATCAAAATAATAGTATAAATTTTATAGTTAGAAATGACATGAGTTGAAAGCAGTTCACAAATTATATTAGGTAGAAACAGCATGGGAATTGGAATTAGAATGCCTAGTCAGGGCATCCAGGTTAGGCCCTGACTTCTCCACATATGTGTTGAAAAATTGAACTCCCTGAACTTCTGTATTTCCTAATTTTACTTATAATAAAACTGTATAGGATTGCTGTGAGGCATAGATAGGTACAGATATACATATATATATTTTAAGTGTCATGCAAATTTCTTCTATTATGAAGCACTGAGGCTTTATAAATACCACACACACACACACACACACAGATCTCATAAATATTATATAATGTACTCACCATGAACTCTTACACACTTTATAGCACTTACTCAGTTGCTCATAATGTGCTTGATGTTCTTTGAATTGAATTTAGAGCCACTGTGCAAGCCAAACGGGAAAATTAATCTTATTGGCTATTAAACCCTGACAAACTAAGTCCAAAATATTAGATTCTTCCCACATAAGTTTCCTAAGCTCATTCCAGAAGTGAAGCCATAAGAATATGATTATGTGTGATTTGGGGTGGTCCATTTAAAATCATTTAACCTCAAAGCTGAGTCCATTAAAGGAGGAACAAATTTAATTTTAATAAAATATACTTCTGATAGAGGCAGGAAGGTAGAGGAGGGCAATGGAGAGTAATTTACAAGTGAATAAATAAATGTACCAGACATTACCAAGGTAAAGACAAAAAAAATACATAAACAAACAAAAAAATTGTACTCATTAATCTATCTGGCACCGATTCTGGAATAAAAGTTGAGCTTGAGAGTTAATTCAGGTTATGCCAGGAATGCTGTAGTAGCTACCTTGTATTTTATGGGTGGTGAACCTTGTGCTCAGAGAGCTCAAGATAATTACCTTGAATTTCACAGCCAGCAAGTGGCCAAACTAGGATTCAAATCAGTACTTTCTGATCTCAGGGCTCCTGCTGTAGACACATAGGTCCTACTGTTTAAGTAGATAATTGAATGGATCAGTTTAAAAATAAAGTAGTCTGTGAATAGAAAATATTGTGGAGTTGATCTTTCTTCTTCTAGTTTAGAAAGATATCCAGTAATGCCCTTGCATAGATGGAAAATTCCCATTCACACGGCAGTTTTCAGGCATGTCTACTTTTATACCTGAACATGACAAGAGAAGGAGCCAGTATTGTCAGGTTGTGCCAGGAAGTTACCAAAACCATGTTTGTATACACATCTGGGAGAACCAGCCAAAACTCCTAACAGGATCCTGCAGGAGTCAATAAGCTAATCCCTTAAAAGCTTGAGAAAGATCCAAAGAAGATTTGCATTTCCTATTTTTGTCTCCAGCTCTTCATGACAATATTTTGAGTGACATTTCATAATAATGCACTAAGAAGAAAGAGATGCTTTCTTTTGTCAGAATGTGAATTGTTGCTTTAGAAAGAAGAGCAATTTATTTTCTGAATGAACAAATATTTGCATATTAGAGTAATTGACTCTTTTATGGATTCTTTTCCTACCCACAGTTTAAATTTGTTACATATAGCCCAATTTCTTATATAACTTACCACTGAGTTTTTTTAAAAAAAAAGTATAAAAGTAGCCTGTCATATAGGTGTAGGATATTAGAATAACCATAAATGTTATATTTGAACATTCATTTTAGTTCTTCCAGCCCCCATGACAAAAGAGGAAATATATTTTTTAAATTCTCAGAGAAGAAAAATTAACACACATACCAACTTATTCTCATCTTTGGAACAAAATACAGAATGCTGATCACTCGTTGTAAAATCTCAGATGCATGTGACTTTTCTACTCACTGCCCTGATTTATTTTGTGGACTGTTAATTATTTTTGATTTGAGCAATGAATGACAGGACCAATAAAAGGTGACTACCATGGCTGCCAAGTGGCTCCAATGACCACTTATATGCCAACAAATCTCAGTTATATATTTTCTCCCTCAGTGTTCTTTTTATATTCTTTATCTCAGTGAATGAAATTATCCTCTCTAGTTGTTTAAAACAGAAACTTTGACATAATCCTTAACTCCTTTTCTATCACTCTACTATCTTCCCTACGTTCAATTGGTCAGTAGGATCTTTTGATGTCATCTCCTTGACATCTCTTCAGTTTTTTGCATTCTTCCTGGTATATATGCCACTATCCTAATTCAGGCCATTATCCTCTCCAGTAACTTCTAAGTGCTTTCCTTCTTTCCCCCACCCCGTTCCCCTTACTTTATTCAGTTCTGTTTCTTGGCATTTCTTACCAGCTTTTTCTCTTTTGACAGTGATGCAGGAAAAAAGTGGGGCAAGAGGATGACTGTGTCTCAGGTCTTGGTTGAGTCCCTGGGATTTGCCCCACCAAGTGTGGGTCCTTAGCTTCCCACAGGAAAGAATTCAAGAGTGAGCCACAGTTGAGTAAAGGTAGATTTATTCAGAGAGATACATGCTCCACAGACAGAGTGCAGGCTGTTTCAGAAGGCAAGAGAAAGGCCACGAGGTGTGGTGGTTGGGTGCTCTAAAGTAAAAGTAGATACACACTCCATAGACGGAGTGCTGGACATCTTGCTCAGAAGGGAGAGTGGCTTAGGAGACACATACTCCATAAACAGTGCAGGCCATCTCAGAAGGCAAGAGAGAGAGCAGGGTTGTTAGATTTTATGGGCTCAATAATTTCATATACTAACAAGTAAGATTATTCCAACTATTTTGGGGAAGGGGCAGGGTTTTTCAGGAATTGGGCCCCTGTCCAGTTTTGGACCTATTATGGTCAGCATAGGAACTGTCATGGTGCCTGTAAGTGTACCATGAGGCTCAAGATCTACTGGATGTCGAAACTTCTGCCATGTTGGTTCTAACAAGTTTATCCTGCCCTCAATTTCTGTGTCACTCCTTCAGTAGTTGTGCCCCGCCAACTTCTCTCCTGTCTCCACAGGAAATGTTTTTTTTCTCTATATCTATAATACCATCCATCTCTTTACTATTGACAACTATTACTTTAACTATATCCCATCCTTTTGCTTGAAGGCTTTCCTGGAACTCATTGAACATCTGTTCTAATTTGGATATAGCTTTCTATAACTGCTATGAAACTCTTATCCTAGTAAAATTTTTCTTCTCATGGGAATTCCTGGTTCCATGCCACTGTTTCTTATTGCCTACATATTTTCTTCTTTTTTTTTTTTTTGTTACAGTTTTATGGGAGTCTACTTGCAAGAAAATTCTTCAGGAGGGTGAAACTTGCAGTAAATGTTGAGTCATATTTTTATTTTGCTTTTATATGAAGAATTTTATGTTCAAGATAGCTTTCCCTCAAAATTTAAAGACATTGTCTGCTTTTCTTTCAACATACAGTATTGGGATGAAAAGAATATGATGTCTGTATGTGTCTCATGCTTTTGTGGGTGACCTTTCATATTTTTCTTACCTCCAGGGAGACATTAAAATCTCAGTATAATTGACAGTGAAATTTCACAGTGATCTACATAAAAACAAACACAAAATCACCCTGTACGAATATTTCTCACAACTCGGGGTAAGAGGACTGTCATGAAAGGAGACATTTTTACACTGAAATAAACTCGCAATTAAAAAAGTACAAATGAAATATAGAAAACTACCCCAATATTACAGATAGTATTTGCAGCATAAAAAAAATCACCTCTCCTGCAAGACTCTAGAGTAATAGAGCAATCTTGCAGAGGTGGTAATAAATTTAAACATAATTATTTTAAAATGATAAATACTCATGAAAACCATGGTGAAAGAATATTATGTTTTGAAAAGAGCTTATTTTGATAAAGAACCAAATCTACTCTTAGAAATTAAAAAAATGTATGGGGAAAAAAAAAAGGCATCCACATATAGTGGGCAGATTAAGTAAATACAGCCAAGGAGCAAATTAGTCCCTTGGGATATAGAACTAAGACAATTACACATAACGTCACACAGATCTGTAGAATGATGGGAAACATGAAAGAAGTTTTGCAACGGGGAAAACAGAATGAGAAAACCCAACAAATATCAAACAGAACCCACAGAAGGAGAAAACAGAATAAGGAATGCAGTATTAGAAGCTATAAAGGTTGAAAATATTTCAAAATTTAGGAAAATTACTAACCATATGTATATTTAGGAAGTACATAATACCTTCATGGTAAACCTCTGTGAAGACTGCTTCCTTGCTTAGGAGTCCTTTTAAATGCATGCATTCAATTCTAACTGCCTTTGTCTAACTAATTACTACATGTATGCTTCAGAAATCAATTCAGATGTCAACTTTCATGGGAAGTCTTTGGTGATGGATCACGTTTGAGTAGGGGCCACATGTACGTGACCTTCCTGTGATTACTTTCATCATAGATACCCTAAGCATAGCATTTCTGGTTTCTCTGATCTTAATGTTCCTCAGCAGATTTTCATGCATTTTCTGTTTCCATGTGTGTCCTCTTAACATGTGTGTCCTCTTAACATGTGTATCCCCTAGAGGGTATCTTTTTATTGTTGAATTTTCACCGACTAGCACATGCAAGCATTCAATAGTTTTGAACTGAATTTAATTTCACACAGAATGCTGCTACCCTCAAGTTCAGCATAACTGCACAGAATCTCAAAATAAATGTCAAGGCAAGTCTTCCTATACTGTTTTGATTATCACAAAGTCAGTGTCACACATTAATTTATAGCTGAATGCTACAACTTAACTTTTTTATGCACTATGGTATTTAGAGAAGAAATTTCATCTTATATTTATGGCAATAAATAAAGGTTAAAATGCTCTATTCTGCATGAGAAGATATCCACCTATAATGGTGTTTCTCAAGCTTGACTAATGAATGAACTTCTTTAAAGTGTTCATGAATCTGCACAATTGATTTTATTCACTTATTAAATTAAGACCTACTGAAGACAGCAAGGAACTATTTTTGTTGTAATTTATTTAAGTGTGAAACAAATACAGAATTAAAATTCTTTTATAAATTTGACAAAGCCATAAAATCAAAACAAATTTACAAATTAAATATAAACAATGTCTATAAAACCAAAAAGGACAAATTAATAATATAAACTTGATATGATACATGACACTGTTTTGCTGAAATTAAATCTGTTTGCTATTATGTCTTGAGTTCAGCATGTTCATGCTGAGTTCATGCCTCTTCTAATACATGCCTTGTGATATCTCAGTTCTTCCACTATTTCCTATTTTTAACTACTGTGGAGGTCAGTTACCTTTCACTTGGGAGATAGAGTAGGGTTATATCTTTAATGTGGTAAAAGTCCTCTGTTTTTTTCTTATCAGCCTGGGCAGATTAAAGAAGTTAATCACCACTACCTTAACTATAAAGGCAAATGCAAACCCAGGGATTGAAATCTTTAGTAATCTGTGGGTCACCTAATTGCTTCAGAATATGTTTCTTTTAATTTCTGGATTATCTCAGCAATTCAAACATTTGAAAGTTTTCAGAGAAAACCAAGGTTGCTAAAATTATGCCTTCATACCTCCAAGTGTCCTTAGGCCCATATTGGAGACTCTGCCTTACTACTACCTTGATAAAAGTAAACCAAATAATCATTTAATCATTGGAATTAGGAGTTCTTGAATTAATAGGACAGACTGTGAAAAGTTATAGATAAATGCAGAATATATAAAATAGGAATTCTCTTGAATCTGGAGTATTTGTAATAGAATACTTCCCCTTTTCTTCTAAGTTCGTAAGCCTGGTTCATCTAGAATGTTTTCATCTTACTTTATTCTTGTTCTTTTAAATTACATGTTTTTTTCATGTAATTTAAAAACTTTCAAAAACTTTCCTTACCATATATGGTGATTGTGTCATCAGTTTAGACTGAACTTCTTGAAGACCATTTCCTCCTCAGTGTAACTTTGGTTGTATATCAGTTACTTCTAAGGATAAAAGCATTAAAATTTAATTAGATTGTTTAAAGAGAAAAGGAAGGCACATTTTTGTTCTGAGATAATGAATGAGATTTCTTGCAAGTTGGAGCATATAATATGAAGGTGACCCATTTCTACCTTCCTCGCAGGAAAAAGGATACTAGATTGAATCACCCTTGGCATGGCTTTTTGTTTTTTGAGTAGGAATGGCAAAACTCCACACGCCTTATAAAATTTTATTAAGTTAAATGAGGCATATACACAGTTTCTCCTTTAAAAAAAATAAAAAGTTACCGTTTTGTTTTGGTTTCCATTCCTCCTAAGGTGGTTTTTTTGTTTGTTTGTTTTTCAGAAAATCAGCAAGTACATAACAAAAGTATGATTAGTTCTAAACTAAGCCTATTTTATGTGTCTTAAGATATAAATATTATGAGGAAATACCCCATAATATTTGTCTTCCCCCAAAGCCTAACTTGACTTGGTAACTTGGAGCAAATTTAGGATTCCTTTTATGTCCTAATTCCAGGATATCAATTATCTAAGGCTATGGTTTCGAAGTTTTTCTCTAGCTGTGCTTTCTCTGTACACAGTATAAAACTTACCATGCAGAAGAGCAGTACTCTTCTGGCCCAGTATAGAGTGGAGAGCATAAAAATCTCCAATTGAATTTTCTCTTTTTTTTAAATGGATCCTGAGTTACTTCTAAGAAACCTCTTCTAACTCCTTGAAACCACAAACACATTAAAAAAAAAAAAAACTATTAATCTAAATCATCTCAGGACATTGGATATGTTCTATGGCCAACACAGAAACTTTTTGTGGGGAGTGAAGGGAGTTCAAGATGAAAAGTTGAGGACTGTCAGTGGTGAGGTCCAAGAACAACCCTGGCTCTTAAGTTAAGCAAAGGGGAGAAGAGGACAAGGATGAATTTATTACTATTATAACTGTTACTATTTTTGTCTTTGAAAAATGCAAAGTATCATGGGAATTCTCTGAGAACTAATGACCTGAATCCAAGTTTGGGAAATGTACCAGTTTTGGCCTTTGGAGACATTAACTAGAAAGATTCCCTTCCATTTGAAATCTTAGAAAGGCAGATGAATTGAATGTGTTGAGTTGGCTGGAAAGGGCTGTTGGGTTCTAAGTTAAGGCATTATCATACCATTGAATGTAACGGCTCCATAGAAGACACTGTCCCATTCCTGGATGCTTGAGAAGATGTTAACTTGGGGTGTTTCTGAGCTTGGGCTGGGAAAATGGCTGGTTTAGAGGGAAACTTAAGTATATCTGGCCTGGGGAAGGTACATAGTCTTATGGGTATTGATGTCAGAATGTGAGGTTCAGGCAAAGTAAAAATAGTGACTCAAACGTAAAGATAGACTTTGATCCACTTAGTTACAGAGTTGCTGGCCAAAATAGAGTTGCAGAACATTGAGGACAGTTTGAAAAATATTACTCTCGAAGACCAAAACCTACTTTGGAATTTCTATCTCGGTGAACCTCTAGTTACCAAAGATTTCTTCTCATTTTTTATCTTTAACATAATACCTATGGAGAAAATAGAAAATCATCTTTATTTCTAAAAAGATTTTAGATCTGGGTTTCTTATGGCATTTATCAACCTGATATTTTAGGGCTGGAGTGTGGCTTTGGGAAGACAGATTCTAACTCTTATTCTCTTTTTCTAATGCATTCCCACTAAAGGCCTTCTCCGTTCAAAGACACGGGTTCACCTAAAATAAAAGTTCTGATGAATAACATAACTTGCTAGATTTCATCAGGGATGTGAACAGTCCTAATGAATTCTTTGAATTTGGGCAGATCCCTGAGATCCTTCCTATCTCAGCCTTTGACAAATGGATAAATTTCTTCTTTCTCGCTCTTATTTAACAAGGGGCCAAAGACATACTATGCAAATGAACTCAAAGTTACCGATAAGGTAGCTTCACAATGCTGTAGGATATCTGCATTCAAATTCCCCATTTAAATTAAAATTTGATGATTCATATTCAAATCATTTTAAACAGTTTAAGAAAAGAAAATTCTAAGAGGGTGTTGCAGATGCTCTAATTTCTTACATGCTCCCTGAACTAGTTAATGAGTAATCTTTTTATATCTTAAAGTGTACATCTGTTAAACACAAAGTTTATCAAATTGCCTTATTTGAAATTTCATGCTTCTATTGTGCATCTTGGGAGGATTCAGAAAATAAATTAAGCGTGTGCATATTCATAAGTATGGTAAACTGAGCAGGCACTAGGGCATGCTTATGAGCTTTTAACTAATTTATGTGTATTTACATGTCTCGGATTAAAGATTAAGTTAAGAAGACACTTTCATTATATATCTAGTTTGTTTCCTTTGGAAAATAAAATGATAGAGCCATCTTACAGAATTTTAGTGCTTGAAGGAAGAATTCCAGAATGCTCTTTAATCTAGAAAATAATGAAGTCAATTTGAATTTGGGTCAAAAATGGATCTGGTAACAATGTTCATGTAAATTCTCAACTGATGAAGGTATGTATTGTTGATGGAGAGATTTGTCTGTGTTTCCAGATAAATGTGTACCATATTTTTTTTCCTTATTCGGTATCAGGTTCTATATTTTCTGCTTTTGTAAAACCATAATCTGTGGTGCTCTTGTGCCGCAGTTGATATTTACTCATGATGTCACTGGGGGGTGTTAACCTTGGAGTAGCATAGCCCTGGATACAAACGTCTTCTCCTCCACTTTTTAGCCATATAAACTTAGTAATGGAACCATCCTAATAATAATTACTACAGGGCTGTTGTGAGGTTAAAATGAGATAGTTCTTAGTGTCTGGACTAGGGAAATCCTCAACAAATAATAGCTGCTGATTATAATCACTATTCTTATCATTAATCTGTCAGTTTCCTGAGGTACCAAAGAGAAAATAATTCTCATGTCATAAGATTAAAGCCTATAAAAAGAGCTACTTGTAAGTTGGTGAATGAGTAATGAATTGGCCATATTGTATAGCAAATAAATAAACAAGAAGAAATGGCACAGCATCAATTATTTCCACTCTGATACCCATCCATGGTCTGGATCACATATGTCATTATGTGGCTTTCTATTTATTAAAAAAGAAAACGTGGAGAAAAAACTTGTCTGATTAAAAATATATATTTCCATAAGTACTAACAGAATGATCTTTTCTACAAAATTAACTCTTAATTTATTAAAAGTCAAATATTCATAAAATTTGATTTTACTAAATTTATAAAAAGAAACTTTAAGCATGAGTAATGAGAGAGATTATTCCATTACTACTTATTTGGGGTGATAAGAATAAATAATAATTAATATAATATATATAATATAAATCTAATAATTACATTTAAAATAATCATTTTTATCCCTCCTCTCCCTCCAAGTAGTCTTCACCTAAATAACCTGAAAGCCTTCATACATGCTAGTTAGAGATTTGCAATAGAATACTCCCCTCCCAAACTTTATCATCTGTTATTTTACTCTTGTAGTGTCTATCTAATTATAGTTGACCCTTGAACAACTCCAAGATTAGGGGCAACGACCCTCTGTACAGTTGAAAATCCAAGTATAACTTTACAGTTGACCCTCCATACCCACAGTTTCACATCTGTGGAATCAAACCACCTGGGATCATATAGTACTGTAGTACGTATTTATTGAAAAAAAAATCAGTGTATAAGTGAACCCATGCTTTTCTAACCTATGTTGTTCAAGTGTTGACTGTATATTATGTTACAATATAATTCCATTTACTCTCCTTAAAGCTTCAGTGGAAATACAGTACAGCTAGTCATTTTCTGCAATGTAATCATCTTTAATGTTTGAGAAAATAGTTATATATGTCAGTGTGTGAAAGGAAAACAGGGTTATTCCTATATTCACTTCAAACCCAAAGAGATACCAGTGGGATACAAGTTAAAATGTTCCATAATCCGTTAGAAAACAAAATTAGAGAATATTGTTGGGTCAAAATGGCACAATGATGGAAACACATTAAGAAAAAAATTACATAAGATGTTGAGCCTGAGCAGAATAGTGAAAGTAAATATGAAAAGCATGTTTATAATATGCATTTCTCTGAAGTTTCCTTTTTCCACCTGTATTAGTCAGCTCGGGCAGCTATAAAATACCATAGATGGGGTAGCTTAAAGAACAAAAATGTTTTTTCTCATAGTTCCAGAGGCTGTAAAGCCCCAGATCAAGGTCCAGCAGTGTTCAGTTTCTGGTGAGAGCTCTGTTTCTGTGTACAGTTGGTTGCCTATGAGTTATAGCCTCACATGACAGTGTGTGTGTGCATGTGTTATGGTCTCTCTGCCTCTTTGTATGAGGACACCGATCCCATCATGGGGGCCCTACACACATGACCTCATCTAAACCTAATCATCCCTCAGTCTCCACTTCCAAATACCATCACGTTGGAGGTTAGGGCTTCAAAATAAGAATTTTTTTTTTTTTTTTTTTTTTTTGCAGGGGGGAAGACAAACATTCAGTCCATAAGTCATCTTCCCACCTCCTAATCTTTTGGAAAGAAAATACTTAACAAAGAGATGAAAATATCATTTCTTCTAATAGTCTTTGCTAAACAAACAAAACAAAACACTCAAATACTACCAGGCAGGTTTAGCAAATGATAGGTGGAACTACGGAAGTCCTGCTTTAGTCAGCTCTACTATCAAGTGCATTTTCTGCTCCAATTTATAAGGTCATTCAAATTTTTATTCCATGTCAGAGTATTATGACTGCAATTACATTTTACCAAATTTGAAGATAATAAGAAAAGATGTATTGTTAATTGCATTTTTCAAATGACACTCTAGCAACAAGATCACATTGTAGTGGAAACAGCTTAGAGCTTAATGTTGGTCTGACCTATCCCAGACCACTTTCTAGCCTCAAAACCACTGGTAAGTGATTTAAATTGTCCAGTTCCTATGTCTTAATCTGTAAAATGTGGGCAGTTAATCTGCTTTGATACATTACTAACTTTGTAATTCAGTCAGCTAATATGTATGAAGGACCCACTACATACTAGGCACTGTGATTGGAACTGGGATATGGTATCTTAATAAAACAGATATACCTCCCTAGATAATCTTATTTTTTTGTGGAAAAGAGACATTGAACAAATATTTACAAATACTTATATGTCCAAACATAAAGTGAATTCTTGTTTGTCTACTTCCATATATAAACTTGTAGAGATATAAATGAATTAGTCAAAATCCGTCAATGATACTTAGTAGATTAGTAGTGGACAGCTCCATGTAGATCAATGAAGTTAGAACACTCCCTCACACCATAAACAAAAACAAGCTCAAAATGGCTTAAAGACTTAACATAATACAAGACACTAAAAACCTCTTAGAGGAAAACATAGCAAATCATTATCTGACATAAGTCTTAGCAATGTTCTCATAGGGCAGTCTACCCAGGCAATAGAAAGAAAAGGGGAAAAAAACAAATGGGACCTAATTAAACTTACAAGCTTTTGCACAGCAAAGGAAACTATAAGTAAAACTAAAAGACAACCTGTGGAATGGGAGAAAATATTTGTTTATATATTTAATTGAGGCATTTATTTACTTTTATTCATTTTTCTACTCTTTAATGTGTGCAGTCTACATGGTACATGCACCGCTTGGTACAGGACTTTAAAGTATTCTTGGTGGTTTGTATGAGTTATATTTTAGTCAATTATCTATACCTCCCAAACACATTGAGATTTTTTGGGTTATTTTAATGTTCCTGTTGTAATCATTGTTGCCTTGTTTGTCTTTTTATATGATCTTCCATATATTTTTCCTTTTGCTATGAGATAAATGTGACTTTCTGAATGTACACACTGTCCCCTTTCTTTGCTTCTTTGTGTCTTCCTCCCTCCCTTTCCATGTGGGAGATGCATCCTGTGGGATGTGCACCAGGTGGTCCAAGACTTTAAAGTACTCTTGGCCTATTCTTTAAAGTGGTTGGGTTTCATGCACGAAGCTCCCCTCTTTTCTGCTGGTCTTCCATATGTCTTTTATGTTAAAGCCATTCAGAGTGATTCCTTCTTCCATCTTGGATTTCAGGGAAGACCAAAGTGCTTCATGAATAAGTAGTAACATAAAAATAAAACAGTAAATTAAAACACAAGGAAAAAAACCTTCTTGATTTGTGACATGTGGATTCTTGATTTCTGTGGATTGTTCAGGCCCTAGTGATTTCAAACAACAGCATGAAAGAGATATAATAACATGATTAACTTGGGTATATGTGGGAGAGTGAGGGTGCAAAACAAAACAAAAATTCTCTTAAGGGCTCTAGATAACCTGTCACTCAGTGCATATGTGAAAAATTTGCTCTATCTACTGTTACTGGTAATAATATATCAATAGCAGAAACAAGATTTTCTGACAAGGATTTTATAAACACCCTGCTTTAATCTTTCCATTACATCTTCTATCACTTCAACTCTTCAGCTATCTCACCTTCAAAACAGCAAAAATGATTCAATATTGTTAAACTGAACAACTGGTTTTCCCATTCAGAAAAAATTTTGGAATTAGTCTTCAATGTTGTTTGCTGGCCGTGTTGATTATATGTTTTTATTTAATTTACTAATTCTATACAAACCACCAAGAGTACTTTAAAGTCCTGTACCTGGGTAAAGTATTTGGTTTGATTTCCCAGAGTAAGAATAGCTAATTACCTGAGTTAAACCCCTCTGTACCTAATAAAGCTATCCAAATAATAAAGCTATCCAAAGTCTTAATTATTATTTAGGCTTTATGAAGCTATCTAACCAAGCAAGTTATTATCCAGTACTCTGTCAAAATTTGCTATGTTATAGTAATCTAATTTTCTCATTAAATAAATATAAAGAAATTTATGTATTTTTAGCAGAGTTCCCTTAATTCTTAAGCTGTTCCTTTTATTTAAATCTCAAGAATGTTCATACAAGTTGAAGATAAAAGTTTATGGAGGGTTATTTCAAAATTAATGTTTAATTTGGTGGCTGCAAATAACTGCTCACAAATGGTTACTATCTGAATTATTTTCTCTGAAAATAACAGATAAATTACATGATTTTTATTTCATGTAGTATTTAGTGTTACAGAGGACTTCAATATGCAGAATATGCAAATTATGTCACTCAGCAGTTTAGAACTGGCATGTCATAAGAAATCATATGCTGACAGTGTTCCCTGTCTTCAGGAGTCTAAAGATCAAAGCAAAACACTATTTTTTTCAAAATGCATTCAAAAACTGTGATTGAGTTCTTACTCTCTGCCAGGTGCATTATATTGAAAAGAAAATACTTCTTTATCTTAAAATTCATACTTTCTATTCCCTTATCTAGATTATAGCAATTCTGTTCTTTAAAAGACTTGGTTGGTGTCAAAATTTGGATTCTAACACATTGTCCTGCTCATGGCTATATTTCACAAAAGCATTAAAATGTACCATTTAGGTTTCCTTTGTTACCCTCCTGAGAATGTGTGTTTATTATGTGTACAGGTACAATAATGAGGAATCCATGACACATGGGTTAGATGAATGTTTTTGTAACTCCTTTATCCAAGTTCTGATTGTTCCACCTGGCACAGGGATCCCTGGCATAGAAGGAAGAACAGTGGTCCTCTCTGCATTAGAGATGAAGGTCTGTGTGACTAGCTTATCATTTTTGCTGATGGACCAGGTGCGATTAATTACTGTTTTTATCAGTGTTCATTGACCCACTGGAATGCAATTGTTTTTCTGGCTTAAAGGGAGGGGAAATGTTACAATTTATTTAGAAAAAATTTAATTTTTCTCTAACTTGTGATCTTATGCTTTATGTGTATATATTGGAAGATTCAAATTCAGTTCAAGGTGATTAACTGAGCAAATTTACCATTTAAGAAAGATCAGACATTTAAGTGTACAATACAGTATTGCTGACTGTAGACACAATGTTGTAGAGCAGATCTCTAGAACTTACTCATCTTGCTTATCAGAAAATTTATGCTTGTTGGTTAGTAATTTAAGAGGGTAAATCTCACGTTAAGTGTTCATACCACAGTAAGATAAAATATTTTAAAAGGACTGTTTAACATTGATATTGGCTCTTTTTGAGTTACACTAGTTGCTCAGAAGCTGACTTTCAGTTATTGAAACACAACAGTATTTAATGTGTTAATTTGGATTTCTGAGTCTTCTAGTTGATAAAATTTGGCTTATTTCTCACTAAAGACACTGATACTGTTAGGCTGCACAGTAAGTGTACCAGGGAGCTGGGTGCTTGGTCACCACGGCATCCCCTCTAACCTTCTTTTAAGTCAGAAAAAACCCATTCAGTAATGCCAGCCCCCAGTCAACACCCTCCAGAGAATCTTTCCCATTATTAACTGATGCTATCCTAAGCACGAGCCTCGGCACTTTTTGTCACTGTCTTATTTCTCATAAAGATTAATTGTTACATGTGATTTGTGTTCCACAAGCACAAGATGTCACTCTGGAACAGAGCAAACTTGTACTATCAGGAACAAAAGGGGCAAAAATTAAGCCTGTTAATAAGGGTAACTTAGAGGTGCTTTGCCCTAAATCTGAGAACAATAGCCTAACCGAGGGAATGAGCTCTTCTTCCCTGGTGGTCCTTTCTGGGGTTGCCTGTTTAAAGTGGTGGGAATATCTCAGGGCATTGGACCTGGTGTCAATGAAGTAGACTGGTCCATGTGTTTGTTGGTTTTGCCAGTTCTGACTGACACCAAAGGAAAATATCTCAAATCCCCAGAATAAATCAAGACTTAAACTTTTATTCTTTTTAGAATTTAATTCCAATTCATTTACTTAGTACCTTCAGAAAAATGACACATAACCACCACTATGAGCCTAGTACCAGAAAATAAACTTTACTGGGCACCTACCCGGGGAAAGACACGATGTGCTCTACTTTTCTATTTATCTGTTCTTTTATACCCATTTCGATAGGATATCCCTTTACTGGCTTCCTGTGCCAGAATTAGCAGCATCAGAAATCCTATTATTAGACCTAAATGGAAGAGTTTATAACACATAATTGTAGTCTGGAAGAAAGAATAGTCAGTAGACCAAATGATTCTGGCACATGTGATGAATGAGCTCAGCCTTTTGATAATTCAGAATCAACACAGCGTGGAATGATGGACCACCCTCTATTCTGTGTGTTCCTCAAAGCAGACGTACCATATGCACAGTGATGTTCAGACAGGTTTTCCACAAAGCACTATAACTTAAGGCACTGTAAGGGTTGGTGAGTACTACAACTACTATCTCTGTTTCCATCCAACTTGCAGAATTTTTTTTTAACCCTCATTTTGCTCGATATTGCTAGTTGCCCTTTCCCATACATGAATTTACCAAATTTCACAAAGCAAATATTTGTACTTAGAATGTCAGATACATAAAGACCCAAGTGCACCCTGGCATATTGGGAAAGTGGGGGAACACTGATATGCCATGTGATACTGCAGGAAAAGGGATTGTGCACATACTTTTCTTCTTTATTTCTAACAGAAGCTGGAACTCTGGCACGTAAGGGAAGAGGCTGAGTAGACTGATTAGGGCTTGAAAGTTTGGGGGGACCTGTTTGATAAGGGTCTTCAATAGGAGGGTCATAAACAATGTCGGGAACTTGACATTTCTGAATGAGAAGCATAGCAGGTCTCAGGTGGGGGAGGGAGGGCTGGAGGGAGATCACTGAACTGCCTTAGAGATGTTGCAGCACCTCTGTCAAGAAGAGGCCATTTCTCCCCTCTTCTCTCTCTTTGCAGATTCTTACTATCTTATTGGGCTGCTGCAGGTGCCTTTGATGTTGTCTGGCCCAACTATTTTATTTGGAAAACCAAGGTCCCAAGCTCTCACTTGGTCCTCTTTACTTCTCTCACAATCTAATAATATCACCTCATTAGTTTCCGTGTCTCCTGCTTTTTCTTTACTGCAAGATGAGCTCCCCTGAAGCACAGCTGTCATATCAGCATTCTACTCAAAAATGGCTGTCTTCATACAGTACAAAGTTCAAACTACATAGAATATTAAATAACTCCTAGCAGTTGACTTCATCATCTCTCCATGTGCCTCATTTTCCTGATGGGAGGATTAAGAGCAATGCCCCAAACATAGTTAAGTGTTCAAGGAGCACTTGGTAATCCCCACCCCCTTCTCACCGTTACTCGTTCCTCTCTACGTCTGCTGTATTTGTACACTTCCCTCTATCTGCAGTGTCTTTTCCTCCATTTTTGTCTGGGCAATTCTATGGCACATCCAAAGCCTTTCCTCACTTTTCTCATCCATATGTATGTCTCCTTTTTCGGTCCTCCCACTCTTTTCTTGGTACTATTGCTAATCCAGCTCTCACCACATTCTACTCGTATTATGATTAGCTGCGTACACATTTAGGTGGATGGGAAAGGGGAGTTTTGCACTGTAGTCTCCATGATGGGGGGGATCATGTCTTGTTTCATATAGAATATAGTGTATAACAAGTACTCAGTATATGTTAGAGGAATTGCCAAGATCTTATTGCTAAGGTATAAAGGAACATTTGTAGAGGGTGATTCTGGCCATTTTTTTTTTTCTGTTTCCTCAAATTAATATAATAGATGAAAGTGGCAATTCACACTTGGAAGGATTCATTGCTACTTATTTGAAAGAATTAAAATACATTTAATATACTAAGATGTTTCACTTGTCTCATTCACTTAGTGTAGATGTATACAAGCTACATGTGAAAACAAATATCAGGGATATTTTTAATTCACTAAAAGTCAAATAGTGACACTGCAAAGATCAGAACTGTGGGGTCCTGACTCCCAGATCAGTGCTCCTTCTGTTCCTCTTCCTGCCAGATCCAGAGGCAAATGGACTCAGGAGGGAGATGAGCAGTTGTGGAGATAAGTGCTTTAGATTCTGGAGCAAAATACACTGAATATATTTTTCTTGTTCTTTTTAGCCTCCCCCAAAGTAATTCCCAGATTATTATTCCACAAGTTTAGCCACTGAATTCAGCTCTACTCACACCAATTTAACACATTCTTTAACAGAAGTGACTGATTGTATGTCCTTCTGTCATGTTCTATAAAACACTCCCACACAGGTGCTAATAAACAGTGTATTGAAGCGGGATTTACAATTTGATGATCAAAGGAAAGACTCAATGATCATGTGTATTCCTCTTCTGGATTAAGGAAAATTCACTCTAATTATTTTTTGGGTTTTTTTTCGTTTGTTTTTTTGATATGAGACAAAATTCTTGAAAAAGGAATTGTCTCTTTGTCATGCTTGGGATCAATATACTTATAATTTGTGTGCTTAAAAGTGACCCTGGGATGTCACCAAACCAGTATATTATTTCTAAGTTCAGTGCAGTGAATGGGATTTGATTCTGTGCTTTTCAAGTGATGTATCTGAAAACATTGCCTACGGCACAGACAGATATTTTTTATTACTGACTATGTACTCATACCACTTTGTTTTTGGTATGGTTCATTCCTCAAGCACAAGCAAATAATAAGAAAAAGCACGGACAATTATTGAGAAAAATGCCCATAGGCACATAAATAGTGATTTTATGTAGCAGGCAGCACTTCCCCCTTCCCCTCCGAGTTGGAAGCCCAGCTCTCCTGGCCAAAGGGGGGTCAGCCGTCATCTTCCCAGCCACTTCTAGGTTATTCCAATCTCACAGAATGATTCTAGTTGAAGTTATTAAAAATCCCAACTCCCTCATTTTAGTTGAGATTTCAGTACTTTGGGGGAAGTATTTTTCTCAAACCTAGTTACCTTCGTTTTCCATTTTTCATGTCACTTTGTTTATAAACGTTCCACCCTCCTCAAGCCCCCAACCTCATCCCACATCATCATTCTCAACGACTTATCTTGAAACTCACTTCAGTGTGAAAATAAAGATTCTCAGGCAGAACTCTTTCAACATCCACAACCTCTGAATCAAAAAATGATACCCATAATTTCCATAACTTGGTTGAAAGTGTGTAGTTTCTTTCCACAATTTGGTGAATTTACCAGTTTTCTTTTTATTATTGATTTCTGACTTTATTCCATTGTGTTCAGAAGATACTTTGTATGGTATCTATCTCTTAATATCTATTGAGACTTAATTTGTGGCCTAGCCTGGAAAGTGTCCCATACGTACTGGAGAAGAATGTGTAGTCTGTTGCAGTTGGGTTGTGTTAGGTGTAATAAGTCTGTTAGATCTGGTTGGTTTATTGCATTTCTTTAAGTGCTCTATTTGTTTTTCTTCTGTCTGGCTATTCTATCCATTGCTATGAGAGAGGTATTGAAGTTGTCCACTGTTAAAGTAGAACTGCCCATTACTCCCCTTGATTCTGTGAGGTTTTGCTTTATATAGTTTGATGGTCTGTCATAATTGTTATATCTTCTTGCTATATTGAATTTTTATTAACATGTCCTTTTTTTCTCTTGTAAACTTTTATAATTTAAAGTCCATTTTTTCTGATAATAGTATAACTGCCACTCCTCCTTTTTAGTTACCATTTGCATGCAATATCTTTTTTTAAATCCTTTGACTTTCAACATGTTGCTGCTTTGGATCGCAAGTGAATCACTTGTAGACAGCATATAATTGGATCATGTGTTTTTATCCATTCTGTTAATCTGTCTTTTGACTGGAGAGCTTAATAAGTTACATTTAAAGTAGTCACTGATAAGGAGAGACTTGTTCCTGTCATTGTGCTATTTTTTTTTGTATGCCTTCGGACTTTTTGTCCCTCATTTCTTGCATTACTATATTCTATTGTGTTTAGTTGATTTTTTTTGTAGTGAAATATTTAAATTCCTTTTTTTGTGTATTCCATAGCTATTTTTGTTACTATAGTGATTATAGTTAACCTCCTAAAGTTATTACACTTTGATTTTAATTTTTACCAGCTTAATGTCAGTAACATATAATAATTCTGCTCCTTTACAGCTCCATCCCCACCCTTTAGCTGTTGATGTCACAAAATTACATCTTTAAACATTTTGAGCCTCCAAACACAAACTAATCATTTTAATGCATTAGTTTCTTAAATTATGTAGAAAACAAGATTTTGAGTTATAAATCAAAGTTGTTGTAATATTAGCTTTTGCACTAATAATGGTTTTTAAGTGTATTAATTACTCCAGTCATGTAGAAAACATGGATTGCTTGCAATTTCTGGTTATCATGTGCCTCAGTAAACATTTTTGTACTTCTCTTTTGGTGAATAAATGTGTTGAATATTTACCTTAGAATGGGACTGTCTGGTCTTTGCAATACTACTGTTACATGTTAACTCCATTTACCAATCCCTTAGACTACTAGGTGGTTGTTGTGCCTATATTTAAAATGACATTGTATGCTATTATCATTTTCTGGATAGTTAATATTAGTTTATTTACTAGTAAATATATTCCTTATTATTCTCCTCACTACTTATTATTCTTCTCATTGCATTTTTAAATGATCACAAATCAGTTTATTAGTCCTAAATTTTCCAATATTTATCTCAAACTCTGAGAATTAAAAGGAGAATAGAAAGGAAAGAGAACTCTCCCTTTTCCCTTCAATCATATTTTCCTTAAACTTAAAGAAAAAGAAAACCCAAAACAGAAACAAGAAGCCAAAGCAAACACATCGTTCACCCAGTGCAACTATTGCCATTTTCAGATACTTCCAGCTTTTTTCTTCCTTGGGTAGAAGTTCCTCAAATGAGTGATTTGTGCATCTTGAACACTTTAAACACAGTTGAACTCACTTGCACCATGGTTTCATCCCCATTTTGTACCGTCTTGGCACTCAGCCAAAATGACCATGTTGTCTTGCTTCCCAAATACTTGGCCATATCCTCATTCTCTTCCTAATCCTTTTTTCTTTTTTTTTAATTGAAGCATAGTCAGTTATAATGTGTCAGTTTCTGGTGTACAGCATAATGTCCCAGTCATGCATATATATACACATATATTTGTTTTCATATTCTTTTTCATTAAAGGTTTTTATAAGATATTGAATATATTTCCCTGTGCTATACAGAAGAAATTTGGTTTTTTTTTAAAATCTATTTTTATATATAGTGGTTAATCTTCGGAAATCTCAAACTCCCAAATTTATCCCTTCACATCCCCTTCCCTCCAGTAACCATAAGATTGTTTACTATGTCTGTGAGTCTGTTTCTGTTTTGTAGATGAGTTCATTAGTGTCCTCTTTTTTATTCTTTCTCGCATTTTAATGTTTCTGGATGAGATCATTTTCCTTGTACTTTATGAACTGCCTTTAGAATTTCTTTTAGTACATATCTGCTAGCAAAAAATTCTTTTAAGTTTTTGTTTGTCAAAAACTTCTTTTTTTAACCATAATTTTGGAGTATTTTCTCTAGTTTTAGAATTCAAGGTTGGCAGTTATTTTCTTTCAACACTTTAATGATGCTGTTCCCTTGCCTTCTGTCTTTGATCATTTCTTTTGACAGTTTAGCTGTCAAACTTATTGATGCCTTTTTGAAGTTACCTTGTATTCTAGATGTTTTTAATCTAATAGAAGAAATAGAGAAGCATAAAAGGGATGGTAAGTGCAAGAAAAAGCCTGAAATACTTGAGAAACTGAAAGAACAGGGTTGCCATGTGCAGTGACTTAGAAGGAAAGTGGCTGAGTTTGGAGAGGTAGGCAGGGACCGCAGTACGCAGGACCTCTTGGTACATGAGAATGCTTGATGACTAAAGGAGAATATAATCTTGATAATCATATGTATCAGTAAAAAAATACACCAAAAAAAATATTAGACAAATTTAAATGAAATTTTCAGTTTATTATCATGCTATTTTACTAATGAGAGAAATTGTTCTCTGTGTTTTTGTTTCTCTTTCTCTTAAGATACATTGTGTTCTAGTCAAAAAGATTATTTGTGGGAGGGTGTCATATATCCATATATCATTAATGATAGTCACTATTTAATTTTAATTTTAAAATGTAACTTAGAAGGCCAGTATAGGTGAAGATGAAAAATGCTCAAGTGGGACAAAGGATAACAATGAGATTTTTCTTAGGAAATGTGCTACATTGTTTTGAAGTGGTCAACCCAAATAGGAAACACTGGTTATTTTTTGTAATGTAAGAGGAATTATCCATTTTGCTGCGTGTGTAGGACTTTTGGAAATGTTTAAGATTTCACAGCAAATGTTAATAGTTTATCTCTAGCATTGTCAGTATGACACTCAGGGATAATTTTGTATGCTTATTTCTTTCTGATTTGATCTATAGTCATCTTTTCTTGTTTTTAGACATGTGTGTTAGGCTTACTATGTATTTAATTTACGGGATGGTCTCTTTATATTTCATTTAAAATTAAGAATTTAGAATTAAGAATTAAAATTAGGAATATTATTGATGGCACTTATAGCCCCATACCAACATGATACAGTATTTATTTAGAAGTTTAAAAATACACTGTATTAAGAAACATACTGATTGGTTTTCTTTTGAATAAACTTAAGATGGACTATAGGCTGAATATTAATAAAGAATCAATGATGTAAATTATTATATTTTTCATAAATAAGTGAAATTAAAATACATTATTTAAATTAAAATTGGGATGGTTTGAATATTGTTCTGCATAGATACAGATTAGAATAGACCAAATTTTGATAACATTTCGAGGTGATTTAAAGTTGATTCTGTGATTCTATGCTTGAATATTTCTCATGATTGTATGCATAGAACTGTGCCAGGTAAATAGTAAATACCATTTATTAAGGGCATGCCACTTCCAGACTTGTACTGAGTGTTTTGCCTAAGACATTTTATTTTTAAGTAGTTCAAGCAATGTTTATTTGAAGAAGGTATCTCATTTTTATTGGCTTTACTATTGAACTTCATAGTAATGGTGAGGGGGGCCTGAGGCGTGTATTAAGGTACATATATTTTTTCCTAAATTCTTATTTTCCCTTAAAAAAATCACCAAGAATTAGTTTCAAGATTTGATTTTGTTTTTGCAAAGTTCTGTTTATCTTCCTATTATAGATCACCACATATGATTTTTATTATTTCTGTATTTTGTGGCTGATAGGTATATAAGTCATTTTAGCTTAAAGAACACTCTGTAGGCAAGAATATGCTTTAAGTAGTTCTCATACTTTAACGTGCCTCAGAGACATCTGGAAAACTTGCTAAACACAGCTGTCTGGGCACAACCTCAGAGTTTCTGATTTAGCAGGTATGTGGCAAAATTTGCAATTTCTCAGGTGTTGGTGATGCTTCTGGTCTGGTTCTCCCAAGCTTTGAGAGCCCCTGCTCTATGAGCATCCAAAATGAGGGAGAGTTATGACATACTCTATCACTGTTATTTTTTCAGTGAGTTTTTTGCAATGTAGCTAAGTTACAGTTGTGCTTAATTTTAAAAATATCAGGGGCTTAAATATTACAAGCACTTTACGTGTATTGGCTTATCTAGCCTTCATTACAACACTGAGGTGAATACTCTTATGAGTACAAATAAGCAGGGTAGGGCACAGAGAGGCTAAGTCATTTGTCCAAAGTCTGGCTAGAGTCAGGAATCAAACTCAGGCAGTCTGGTTCTCGAGATCATGTTCTTACTTGCTGTGCTATGCTGTGTCCCTATGTTAAATATTGGAATTATCATAGCATATGAGCTAACAGAAGACTGAGGCCCTGTATTATGCTTCCTCATATCTGCTCTTTATACAGTGGTTGGTAAATCTGGGTCCTGCCTTAACCTCCTACTCATGTTTAGAGCATTGGTATCACAGTCTATTAAATTCACAATCTAGGGCTAACTTTTTGAAGAAAGTTTCAATGTCCTTTTCTACTCTTTAGTGGGAAAGATACTAATTTATAATCACCAGTTAGTCATTTAGAGATGGCATATCAAATGTTTCCATATTTATGGCTCTTTGAAAACATTCAGCTATGATGTGACATTAATTAAAAAGCTAACACTGAAGAAACTGAACCAAGAAGTATAACTCTTGGGCTGTTTTTGCTTTTTAGAGACATTGCCTAGTAAATGGTTACTAAGTTTAAATAAAAAACAGTATTTTTGTAAATTGATTTTATAATTTTTTGAAGTATAATTGAAAGACAATATTGTATGCATTTTAGTTGTACATCATAGTGATTTGTTATTTATATACATTTTGAAATGGTCACCAGGGCTTCTAGCTACTGTCTCCATACAAAGTTGTTGAAATATTATCGTCTGTATTCCTTACGTTGTACATCACTCCCTCAGTGGTTTGTTTATTTTATAACTGCAAGTCTGTAACTCTTAATCCCTTCAACTATTTCGCCTTCCCCACAAAACCCTTCTTCCCCTGCAACCACGTTTGTTTTCTGAATCTATAAGTCTGTTTTTCTCTTTTGTTTTGTTTGTTGTTTTTTAGATTCCACATATGAGATCATACAGTCTCTGTATTTCTCTGTATGACATTTCATTTTAACATAATACCTTCTAGATACATCTATGTTGTCCCAAGAGGCAAGATTTAAAATTTGTTTTATGGCTGACTAGTATTCCATTGTGTGTGTGTGTGTATATATACATATACCACATTTTTTTTAATCCATTCGTCTATCTATGGACACTTAGGTTGTTTCCATATCTTGCCTACTGTAAATAATGCTGCAATAAACATAGGTATATATTTATCATTTCCAGTTAGTATAAGTGTTTTCTTTGGATAAATAGACAGAAGTAGAATTGCTGGATTTTATAGTAGTTCTATTTTCAATTTTTGAGGAAAATCTGTACTGTTTTCCATAAGGGCTGCACCAATTTACATTTTCACCAACAGTGCATGAGGGTTCCCACTTCTGCACATCCTCGCCAGCACCTATTATCTGTTGTCTTTTTGATAATTGTCATTGAGAGGTGTGGGGTGATATCTCACTGTGGTCTTGACTTGCATATCCCTGATGATTAGTGACGTTGAGCATCTTTTCACAAGCCTGTTGGCCATCTGTATGACTTCTGTGGGGGAAAAATGTCAATTTGGGTCTTCTGCCCATTTTTCAACAGGGGTGTTTTTTGATTTTAAGTTGTATGAGTTTTTAAATATTTTGGATATGAATCCTTTATTATATATATAATTTGAAAATATTTTTCCCATTCAGTAGTTTGCCATTTTGGTTTTTTTTAACATTGTTTTTATTGAGTTATAGTCATTTTACAATGTTGTGTCAAATTCCAGTGTAGAGCACAATTTTTCAGTTATACATGAACATACATATATTCACTGTCAGATTTTTTTTGCTGTGAGCTACTGCAGGATCTTGTATATATTTCCCTGTGCTGTACAGCCATTTTGTTTTGTTGATTGTTTCCTTCATTGTGCAATGACTTTTAGTTTCATGTAATTTCATTTTGTTTCTTTTGCTTTTATTGCCCTTGCCTGAGAAACAGGTTCCAAAAAATATCGCTAAGACCAGTGACAAAAGAACTTAATACTGATGTTTTCTTTTAGGAGTTTTATGGTTTCAGGTCTTATAGTCAAGTCTTTAATGCATTTTGAATTTATTTTTGTACATGGTGTAAGGTAGTGGTCCAGTTCATTCTTTTGCATGTATTTGTTCAGTTTTCCAAACACCATTTACTGAAGACACTATCTTTTCTTCATTTTATATTCTTGCCTCCTTTGTCATGGATTAATTGACCATATGTGCATGGGTTTACTTTGGGGCTCTCTTTCCTGTTCCATTGACCTATGTCTGTTTTTGTGCCAGTACCATACTTTTTTGATTACTAAGCTTTGGAGTATAGTCTGAAGTCAGAGCATGCAATACCTCCAGCTTTACTCTTTTTTCTCAAGATTTCTTTGGCATTTTGGGGTCTATAGTGATTCTATAAAATTTTAGGATTATTTGTTCTAGTTTGGTGAAAAATGCCATGAGTATTGTGGTAAGCATTGCATTAAATCCATAGATTGCTTTGAGCAGTATGGACATTTTAACAATACTAATTTTTCTGACCCCTGAGCATGGTATATCTTTCCATTTATTTATGTTGTCTTCAGTTTCTTTCATCAATATCTTAGTTTTCAGTGTGCAGATCTTTTATCTCTTGGTTAAATTATTCTAGGTATTTCATTCTTTCTGATGCAATCGTAAATGGGATTTTTAAAAATTTCACTTTCTGATAGATCATTACTAGTGTATAGAAATGCAACTGATTTCTGTTTATCAATTTTTATCCTGAAATTACTGACTTAATTCTAGTAGTTTCCTGGTATAGACTAAGAAACTAGTTTTCTATACACAGTATCATGTCATGTCAACTGTGAATAGTGGTAGTTGTATTCCTTTCCAATTTGGGTGCCCTTTTTTTTTTTTGCCTAATTGTGGTGGCAAGGACTTCCAATAATACTATGTTAAATAAAAGTGTTGAGAGTAGACATCCTTGTCTTGTTCCTGATCTTGGGGAAGATGCTTCCAGTTTTTCACTAAAGGGTATGATGTTAGTTGTAGGTTGATCATATTTTGGTTTTTATTATGTTGAAGTACATTTCCTCTGTAACAACTTTGTTGAGAGTTTTTATCATAAGTGGATGTTGAGTTTTGTCAAGCAATTTTTCTGCATCTAATGAGATAATCATATGATTTTTATTCTTTGTTAATATGGTATATTTCATTGATTGAAATGTTGTGAATGTTGAACCATCCTTGCAAATCCAACTTGATTGTGGTGCATGATCCTTTTAATGTATTGTTGAATTTGGTTTGCTAATACTTTGAGGATTTTTGCATCTATGTTAATTAGTGATATTGGCTGTAGTATGTGTGTGTGTGGTATGGTTGGTTTTGGTATCAGGAATGGTGGCCTTGTAAAGTGAGTTTGAAAATGTTTCTTCCTCTTTAATCTTTGGGAATAATTTAAGAAGAATTCAAGTGTTGGCTAGAATTCACCTGTGAGCCTGTCTTGTCCTGGAAATTTGTTGGGAATTTTTTTAAATTACTGATTCAATTTCTCTACTAGTAATTAGTCTATTCAGATTTTCTACTTCATGATTTAGTCTTGGAAGATTGTGTGTTTCCAGGAATTTATCCATCTTTTTCTTGGTTGTCCAATTCGTTGACATAAAATTGTTTGTAGTGGTTTGTATAATCCTTTGAATCACTGAAGCAGATTAGCTCTTTCTCCCATACAGGAACTTAAGAGGTGAAGTTACTTTTTCTAGCTTGTAAGGTATAGAGGACTTGAATCCAAATCTGTTTGATATAGTCATGGAGACTGTAAGTAGGAAAGTCCATGCACTTCCAAACAGTAGTGAAAATTCCAGTCTCATAAGTAAACTCAAATTCTCTCATTACACACACACACATACACACACACCACAAAATAATAATTAAAGGAACTTAAGAGGCTAAGACCTGTCTTACTGATTTAACTGGCTTTAGGTCCAGCTGGTTTTACCAAAAGGTTAGATGTGTTGATGAAAATAATTAATCAATAGTCAATCTAAGAAAGAAATGGAAATTTTTATTTGAGCTAAACTGAGGGTTATAACCTTGGAGGCAGTGTTTCAGAGAGCTCTGAGAACTCTGTGAAAAGGTAAAGGGGAGGCCAGTATCCATGTGATTTCGGTGAAGGGGGTATGTACAATTAAGCACACACCTGGCTAGAAGGTTCCTGCTAGTCATGAGGAACAGACATCTTAATTAATGTTTTTAGTGCTTTTCTAAGTATGGGAAGATGTAAGAATCCAGGTTCACAAAAAATATCTCCTGAGAAATCTCTCTGAAATTCTGTTTCACCAGTTTTCTCAGAGCACAGAGTGCTTCATCCTGATCACTGCCCTGAGTTCCTTTCAGGGTGTCCTGTATGTCAGTGACTGCAGTGGCTAGTGACTTGATTCTTATAGAACTGATTAGTGGACAACACTTTATTCTACAGCCCCTTACCTTATGGTCTTAATTTTGGCCATGGTTTGGGAGGCATTTTGTGGCCAGTTTATCCCACAGTACTAGGAATGCTCATTCCTAGATCAGACAAGGATTTCGTTGATAGACCACTCAATATGCTATTACTGGATGAGGCCCTGTTAACAGTAGCCAAAAGCCCCTGGACCACCTGCCTTACCAGTCTGTTATAGTCCAGGAAATTGTTCCCTCTTGCTGCTTCTTCCCATGTCTAGAGTTACACTATTACAATCATTGATGTTACAGGACTATATATTTGGTCAGTTGTTTCAAGTCACCTGATTATTATTCATTTTATTTGCAGCTCAGTCACACATTTGGTAATTCAGGAAACAATAATCTTATAAAATGGGTAGAATATAAGAAATATACCCAGTAACATTAATAAAGTCTTAAGTAAGTATTTAAGCTAAGAACTTCCATTAGGTGTGGCCCAGTACCTCCCCAGGTCATCTGATGAGTTTGTTCTGCACCAATTGCTATCTTAAAGGGAAATGATATATTGTCATTTTACATAAAGTTAGCCAAAGATGTCTGCATTATGAAAGTTGACTGGTGGGTCATCGTGACTCCTTAGAGGATTGAGAAAGGAATGTTATCTTCTAAGGAGTGACAGAAGAAGAAAATTGACCTTTATGGTTGAGCAGGTATTGCTGCCTTTGAGGAGTTCTGCTTAACATGAAATGCAGAAGCACAATGCACACTAGAGGGCACAGGGAGGAGGCCAATGAGCAGAGACAAAGTTTTATCTTTAAATTTTTCTTGTCTTGCCTTAAAATGTGAACTTTTATTTCATCAGATGGATATTTGGAAATCTTTGTCAGGGGTGCAGATAGTAATGTTAATGTGAAAGTTGAATAAAACTAGATGAGTGTAGAAGGAACAAATTAATATTTTCCTTACAAAATTAAAGAGGTAGAGTTGCCTTTGAACAATATAGGTTTGAAGTGTGCAGGTCTACTTACACACACAGTTTTTTTCAAAAAACACCTACTACAGTACTACAGGATCCCAGATTGGTTGAATCCATGGGTGTGGAACTGGAGAAATGGAGGAACTGAAGAGAGGGAGGTCTGACTGTAAAGTTTTATTCAGATTTTCATCTGCATAGAGGATGGGCACCCCTAACCATTGCTTTGTTCAAGGGCCAACTATACTTAATTTTCTATGAATTTAGTGCATTGTGTTTCTGTATTTCAGAATAAGACTCTTCTTAGGAAGTTCATATATTAAACTGTCACATAATTTCCAAAATCATCCCACAGACAGTGCATCTGAGTCAGTGAAAATTTCCGCTATTCATAGTTCAGTCAATAATTAATTGGCAAATTTGTAAATCCAAATTTTAATATGTCTATAAGAGTGTTCACTACTCATTAAGCAGCAGTTGGTGGATAACATTCAATTTCCATTCAAACGTAAGACATCATCTCAATTCCTTTTTAGTTATCAGTTTTCACTATGAATTAATTACATAATGCTGAATGATTCTCCTGAGGCCGTATCAATTGAGATTCAGTTATAAATGCCTTCTATGTACTTAAAATAGAGCAAAATACTTTTCTTTAAAATATTCTTTGTGTATAATGGTGAATAATATTTAACTGAAAGTGAATTTTTTATTATCTACCTTAACCATTGATTGCTTTTAAATTATGCTTGAGGGTTTCCTCTATTCCACATTCACCCCAGTGGTTAAATTTTATTAAAGTCAGTATAATGAAAGGAAAAATGGAGATGTATGCAGAAAAACTGAACACTTGTTTCAGTGTCAGTTTTATTATTTTTGTGTTTAAATTTTATTTTTAAAAACTAATTTATTATAAAAAACTTATAAAGATAAGAATATAAATATTCATATCTCTGTCACAGAAATAATTATTGATAACACAATGGTTGTTAACTTCCTTTTTTCTCTTAATCACATATGTAGATCATTTTTACAAAAACATTCATAAATATAGATCACAGTTATTAATCGGTGAGAAATTTACTTTTTGTTATTTCCTTCACTTCTTTTCTGGCTGGAAATAAGTCTTCCCTTTTATACTAAAGAGTGCTGTTTGCCAAATATCTTTGGTTCTCCTCACTTCTGAGCATATGGGAATATTTTATTTTCTGTTTATTTTTAGTCAGATGGGGTCATACTTGAGAAAGTTGTGAACAATTAGTTATGATCAGAAATTATGTATGTCATTATACAGTCAGATCATTTATTTGTAAATGAGCATGACCCTCCTAAGAGCCCCAGAACATACCAAAGTGGTAGCTGGCAGCACACCCTAGGGGAATATGTGCCCATGGTCACATCAGATCCAGCTCTCCCGTCAAAGTCACTGAGCACATGCAGACTGAATAGGGACACTTACACAAGGACACCCCTTCAAGACCAGAATAGGTAACTGTTTCACCTAATTTCATAGAGACAGAGAAACTTAAGCAAAATGAGAAAACAGAAATTTGTTTCAATTGAAAGAACAAGGGAAAACCCTTGAGAAAACAACTAATGAAAAAGAAATAATTTCCCACAGAAGAGTTCAAAGCATCAGTAATAAGAGTGCTAACTGACGCAGGGGAAGAAGAGACGAACACAGAAAGAACTGTAAAAAGGAACTAGAAAACATAAAAAAGACCCAGTCATATCTGAGAAATATAATAATTGAAATGAAAAATATAGTAGGAGAAATTAACATCAGACTGGGTGATACAGAGCAATGCATAAGTGATCTGGAATACAGAATATTGAAATAACCCAATCAGAACAACAAAAAGAAAAGCAAATTATAAAAAAATGAAAACAGTTTAAGAGACCTCCGTGGCAACATCACGCATTCCAACATTCTCATTATAGGGATCCCAGAAGGAAAAGAGACAGAAAGAGGTAGAAAATATATAAAATGAAATTATGGCTGAAAACTTCCTGAACCTGAAGAAGGAAAGAGATATCCAGGTACAGGAAGCACAGAGGGTCTCAAACAAGATGAGCACAGACAGACCGACACTCCAACATATCATAATTAGAATGTCAAAAGTTAAAGATTAAATATAAATGAATCCTAAAGGCAGCAAGAGAAAAAGAATCATATACAAGGGAATCACCATAAAGCTATCAGCTGATTGTTCTGCAGAAGCTATCAAAAAGTGAAAGCAAGAAAACAACCCTGTTTAATAATATCACATCAAAAAAATAAAACACCTAACAATAAACTTAACCAAGAAAATGAAAGACCTATACTCTGAAAACTACAAAACACTGATAAAGGAAACTGAAGAGGACATAAAGAAATGGAAAATTATTCCATGTTCATGGATTGGAAGAATTGATATTGTTAAAATGTCCATACTGTCAAAAGCAATCTATAGATTTAATGCAATCCCTATCAAAATATCCATGACATTTTTCACAAAACTAGAAAAAATAACCCAAAAGATCCCAAGTAGCTAAAACAACCTTGAGAAAGAACAGAGCAGGGAGTATCACATTCCATGGCTTCAAAGAAAACTGGAAGTCAGTATTCCAAAGCTGCAATAATCAAAACAGTATGGAACTGGCAGAAAGACACATAGATCAATGGAACAGGATAGAAAATCCAGAAATAAACCCATACATTTACCATCAATTAATCTATGACAAAGAAGCAAGAACATACAATGGAGAAAATACAGTCTCTTCAATAAATGATGCTGGGAACACTAGACAGCTACTTGTGGAAGAATGAAATTAGATTATTTTCTCACCATATACAAAAATAAATTTAAAGTGGATTAAAGGTCTAAATGTAAGACTGGAAACCATACAACTTCAAGAAGAAAACATAGGTAGAACACTTCTTGACATAAATTGTAGCAAAAAAAATTTTGGGGTCTGTCTCCTAAGGTCAAGGAAACAAAAGCAAAAATAAATAAATGGCACCTCATTAAACTTAAAAGCTTTTGCAAAGCAAAGAAAGCCATTGACAAAATGGAAAGACAATCTACTGAATGGAAGAAAACATTTGAAAATGATATGATCAAGGGATTAATACCCAAAATACAGAAACAGTTCATACAACTCAATATTTAAAAAAAAAAAAACCAATTAAAAAATAGGCTGAAGACATGAATAGACATTTCTCCAAAGAAGACATACAGATGTAAATAATGCTGCTGTGAACACTGGGGTGCATGTATCTTTTCAAATTAGTGTTTCTGGTTTCTTTGGATATATTCCCAAGAGTGGTATTGTTGAATCACACTAACTTGAAGACACACAGAGTGGATTATTACCCATCCATAAAAAGAATGATATTCTGCTATTTGCAACAATGTGGATGGATCTAGATGGTATTATGATTAGTGAAATAAGTCAGAGAAGGACTAAAACTGTATGTTATCAATTATATGTGTAATCTAAAACAATAAAACGAATGAACATAACAAAACAGAAAGAGACTTACAGATATAGAGAACAAATTAGTGGTTACCCGTGGGAAGAGAGGGAATACCTCCAGACAGAGGTAGAGAATTAAGAGATACAAACTACTGTGTGTCAAATAAATAATTAACAAGAAACTGTAATAATTTTAAATGGAGGATAATCCATAAAAACATTGGATCACTAAGTCATATGCCTGAAACTAATATAATATTGTAAATCAACCATACTTCAACTAAAAAAAAATGGGAGAGGAGTGCTTGCTATCACCCATGCTATTAAATAATAGTACTGAAGACCTAACCAGTTCAATAAGACAGGAAAAAGAAGTAAAAGGAGTAATATACAAAAAGGACAAAATAAAATTATTCTTGTTCAAACATATAATTTTGTATATTAAAAAAAAAGCATCTACATGTGACCTATTATATATTCATTCTTATAATGAGTCTAGCAAGGATACTTGATATAGGTCCAAAAAAATCCACTGTATTTTGACATGTCAGCAACAAATGCTTAGAAAACAACACTATTACATATCTTAAAAACATTAATTTCCTACTACTTGAGAGAAAGATGACCTATTTAAAGGAAGGAATGTTTATGGACTAGGACATTCAATAGTCTAAATATGTTTATCTCTGGGATTTGAGCAGTGAATTGACTATAGTCCCAATCAAAATGCTAGTAGAAGAAGCAGCAGAATTGGAAAAGGGAGTGGAACAAGAAGATTTTGGTAAAATTAGAGTGTGTGGAGTTAGTGAGTTCAAGGAATGTGAACAAATTAGCAAGACCTTATGAAAACAGAAAAATAAGAATACTCTGCCGAATATTTGCATTCTTAACACTACAAGGGCAGAACTAACAAACACAAGCCTGAGTTTGATCTAATAGAGTAGAAGGTGCAACCCAGTGCCTTGACCATAAAATTAATTTTCATAATAAGTGTAGAATGTAAAAAGTATATGAAAATGAAAGCACTTGAGACATGTACAGATGTTCAATACACCCTTCTTGGACAAAGTTCTGGGGAGGCTCATGGGAATGGTTTTGCAATAAAGAATGAGGTAATTAGGAAATTTTTAGTTAAGAGTAAAAGGATTAAATTGAGAACTTAGGCTCACTGAGAGCTTATTGATTACCATATTGCAAGCCTGTTTCATCATTTGTGAACTTTAGACATTGATATTGTAGAAAAGAGATTAAACATTTACTTAATGCACTTTGCCTCCTCTGTGCTGTCTGCTGCATTGTTTCACAGAAGGAAATCTTAAAGAGAGCAGATTTAAAATAAAATTTAACTTTAGTCATATTAAACAAGTAGTTTTCTAAACTAATAAAACTTACCAATTTTTTTCTTTTATGGGTCATGCTTTTGATGTTGTATCCAAGAAATCTTTTGCAAGCCAAAGTTACTAAAATTTTCTCCTAAGTTTTCTTACAACATCTTTTAGAGGATTCATTTTTACATGTAGATCTATGATACATTGTGGATTACTATTTGTATTTGGTGCTGAGGATCAAAGTCCATTTTTTTGCATGTGGGTATCTAATTTTTCCAACACCATTTGTTAAAAAGAATATTATTACTCCACAGAATTTACTTAGCACTTTTGTCAAATCAGTTGGCCATATATTTGTGGGTTTGCTTACTCTTTTTTCAGTGATATACTTGTTGGTCTTTACACTGATACCACATTTTCTTGATTAAAATCAGATAACTTTAGTCTTCCAACTTTTTTTTTTTTTTAATCAGAGTCGTTTTGGTCATATTCAGTCCTCTGCATTTCCATTTGAATTTTAGAATCAACTTGTTTTCTACCAAAAAAGTACTTGTTAGGATTTTTTATTAGGATAGAGTTGATTCTGTAAATAAACTTAGGTAAAGTACATTTTCACATTACTGACTCATGAATGGAATTTATTTCTCTATCTGAATATTTTGAAATTTCTTTTTAAACAATGTTTTGTGGTTTTCATTGTGCATATATTATGTACCTTTATCAGATTTATTCCTAAGTGTTTCATATTTCTTGACATTATTGTAGATGATATTTTTCAAATTTCAATTTCCAATTTAGTAGTGGTGTGTGGAAATGGATTTTTGTGTGTAACTACTTAATACCTTGTAAACATGCTAATTAGCTTTAGTAGCTTATTTATAGATTCCACTGGATTTTGTATATGTACAATCACATTATCTGTACAGAGAGTTTACTTATTTTCTTCTCACTATATCTTTTTTTCCTCCCCTTTGTCTTGCCTGATTGTACTGGTGAGATCTTCCAATAGAATGTTGAAAAAACTTGCCATGTTCCTGACATTGGGAGGCAAACATTCAATAGATAACATTAACTGTTAACATTAAATGACAGTTTTTTATGTTGAGAAACTTCCTTTGCATTCTTAATGTGCTGAGGAATTTTTTAAATCAGGAATGGGTAATGGATTTTGTCAAATGCCTTTTCTTCTGTTAAGATGATAATGTGGTTTTCTTCTAAAATTTGTTTATATGGCAAACTACGTTAATTTTCATTGTTAAGCCATTCCTCAGATAAACCCCATATAGGCATTTGGATGTATTACTCTATGTATTGATGGATTGGACTTGCTAAACATTATAAAACATTTTTGCATTTATGGGCATGATAGATACTACTTTATTCTTTTCTTGTCTAATTATTAAAGCTTGCCTCATAGAATGAGTTGGGAAGTAATACCACCTCTTAATATTTTGGAAGAGTTTTTGTAGACTTGGTATTACTTTCTTAAATATTTGGAATTCACAAGTGAAGTCATCTGAAGTTTTCTTTGTTGGATGTTTCTAAGTAGAAATTTAATTTCTATTAGAGATATAGGACTATTCAGGTTATTTGTATCTTCTTGGTAATTTATGTCTTTCTAAAAATTTTCCCATTTCATCTGACTGTCATTTTTTTGGCATAAAGTTTTTCATAATAATTTCTCTACATGTTTAACATCTGTGGAATATTTAGTGATGTCACCTCTCTCATTCTTGATATTGGCGATTTTTGTCTTCTCTCTTTTTCCTTATCACTCTGATCAGAAAATTACGAATTTTATTGATCTTTACAAGCCAGCATTTGATTTGAGTTGCTCTATTTTTCCTGTCTTTTAAATTTCATCAGTTACTGCTCCTGTTTTCTTTCTTCTGCTCACTTTGGTTTTTAAGCATTTACCACTGATTTTTAGATCTTTCTTCTTTTCTAATAATATAAGCACTTAATGCAATAATTTATTCTCTGAAGACTGCTTTTGAAGCATCTGCCAACTAACTTTTGTTAGACAGAAAAACACTTAAGTCTGTCTAAAATATATTTTATTTTCTACTCTGATTTCTTTTTTGGCCTGTGGATTTGCAGTATTTTTGTTGTTGTTGTTGTCTAAATACTGGGGTATTTTCCAAATATCTTTAAAAATTGATTTCTGGTTTTATTCTGTTGTGTTTAAGACAATCACTTTATGATTCAGTACTTTGAGATTTACTGAGAATTATTTTATGGCTTAGCATGTTTTATCCTAGTAAATGATTTGTCTGTGGTTGAAAATAATGTGTATACTCTTGTTAGATTGAGCATTCTTTGATTATCAGTTAGATCCAACTAGTTGATAGCATTGCTCATGAAAGTAAGATGAGAAATTCTATTGTCATCCTTATGTTTGTTTCTCTGCACCTAGTTTTGTTTTCCTTTGGTTGCTTTTTAAGATGTTTGACTTTTTATTTTCCAGCAATTGGTGATGTGCCGTAATGTGATTTCCTTTGTTTATTCTGCTTAGGGTTTGTTGACCATTTTTGGTCTGTGGGTTTATTGTTTTCATAAAGTTTTAAAAATATTTTTAAAACATTTTTTAAAAATTATTTTTTCAAATATTTGTCCTATTCCCTCACCTTCTCTCCTCCTGGGACCCCATTTGTATATACATTATTCTGATTGATATTATCAAACATGTCACTGTACTCTGTTCATTTCTCTTTTTCCTCATTGTGCTGCATTTTGGATATTTCTGTTGCTATACATTCAAATTCAGTGATTTTTTTATTTTTTCTTTTCTAATATGTTGTTAATCCCAAATATTTCTTATTTCTGATATTTTATTTCTCGAAATTCTACATGTCTTTTTAAAAATTTTTTTCATTTCTTTCTTTATCATGTTCATAATTTCTTCCACTTTCCTAAATATAGGAAGTATATTTTTCAAAGGATTTTTCAGTGTTCTTCATATTCTTTTTACTTTTTGTTTATCATAAAGGATAAATATCAATTCATAGATTAGGATAGAGTTAAAGGTCAAGTCTCCTGCTCATCCCTTCTATTCTGAATCTTTTTTTTTGTATTATTGATATTGGTTTTATTTTTCAAATTGTGGTAAAAGGAATAACATGAGATATACCCTCCCAACAAACTTTTAAGTGTACAGTATTAACTATAAGCACAAAGTTGTTCAGCAGATCTCTAGAACTTGTTCATCTCGTCTAACTGAAACTTTATACGCAATGAATAGCAACTCTCCATTTCCCCCACCCTCATTCCTGTCAACCAGCATTGTACTTTTTGCTTCTATGGGTTTGACTACTTTACCTACCTCATGTAAGTGGAATCATGCAGTTTTTGTTCTTTTGGGACTGACTGACTCACTTAGCATAATGTCCTCAAGTTTCATCCATGTTGTTGCATATAACATGATTTCCTTTCTTTATAAGGCTGAAGAATTCTATGTATGCACCACAATTTCCTTAAACATTCATTTGTCTATGGACATTTAAGTCACTTCTGTATCTTGACTATTATAAACAATGCTTCAGTAAACACAGGAGCCCAAATATCTCTTTGAGATCCTGATTTAAGTTCTTTTGTATAAATACCCAGAGGTAGGATCGCTGGCTCATATAAGTAGTTCTATTTTTAATTTTTGAGGACCCTCCATACAGTTTTCCATAGCAACTGCACCAGTTTGCGTTCCCACCAATAATGCACAAGCGTCCCAATTTCTCCAAATACTTCCCAACATTATTTATTTATTTAGACACTAACTGTCCTAACTTGTATGAGGTAATATCTCATTGTGGTTTTGATTTTCATTTCTCTGATAATTAGTGATAAGCATCTTCTCAGATATCTGTTGGCTATTTATATGTCTTCCTTGTAGAAATGTCTATTCAACCCTGTGGCCATTTTTAAAATCAAGTTATTAATTTTTTAACTATTGAGATGTCAAAGTTCCTTTATATTTTTGATACTGACCCTTTGTTAGATATGTGGTTTGCTAATACTTAACTTTCCTTCTGTTGCCTTTTTATTGTGTTGTTTCCTTTGCTGTACAGCTTTTTGAGACAAAAGAACCATACAGTTTACCTCACAGATGCCAATGGAAAGAATCATTGCCTATTTCATATTTTCATTTTCAAGAAACACAGAACATAAATGTGGCAATAATAGCAAAATATTCTGTAAGGATCATCAATGTTCTTTGGTCAAAAAGTTACCAAACCAGCACTCAGTGCTGTCTGTGGTGTCAATCTGCAAATTATTTGTTCCTAGTTTGTGGCAAGATAAGTGCAGAAACTGAACATAAGCATTCTGAGACTTTTATAGAAGTTTGGCTTGGCTGTGACATGCAAGCAGGTGATCATTTTGTCTAGAAATTTGTTTAAGGTGTACTTTAAAAAGGTGTTCATATTGAAAGATTAAAAATTAAAGAAATTGATATTCAACATAGCTTATGAAGTGCTTGTCTCAATTAATATGGAACTAATAATCTTATTTTGAAATCAATCATAAATATAATTTGGGGGGAAAATTGTATTTCTCTAGAATTATATCATATTCTTCAACTGTTCTCAAATCCCATTTTGAGAGAGCACTTTATCAAAGCAATACTCCTTTCATCCACATAGATGTTTAGATTCTAGGAGTTCTGGTGATATGGCCAACATTTTATATTTAAATATTCATATTGAATTTTCCAACTATGCTTATAATATTGAAGACCTAAAGGACTACAATTAAATAAGGAAACTAGGAATCTAAAATCATGAAGTTTTCATTGAACTGCTTGGGCAAAACTTTTGAACAACATAATTATATTGACTCAACTTTAGGACACATTTCTTTTCCATTTTTAAATTTCTGATACAAGGTCATATCCTTTGATATTAAAGAAAAGCATCCTGACACTTGGCAGAGGAGTTCATTGTGACATAGTTTTCATTGTTTGCATAGTGTGAAACAATTATTACCTTAGTTGTTTGTATTAAGTTTCTGTATTATTTTTCTTAAATGTGAAACTCTACTTTGTACTTGAAATGTCTTCAAAAATTATTCTCTGATGCAGAGAAATGAAAAATTATTGTGTCCAAAAAGATTGCTTGCCACATAAAGTGCAATGAAAGACAGTAAAACTTGTCAAATTTATCAGAAAAAAAAATCCCAGGATTTTCTATGGTATATTATTCAGTATTCCTTGAAATTATGCTATCAGCTTGAATAGCACTAAAATGGAAGAACAAATTACAAAAGCAGTATTTCAAAATTTATTCAGAGTTTGGAACTGTTTGGAACTGTGCTACTGTAAGTAGCCAGTCCACTGCTGGTTGTTCCTGTTTTCAATATTATAAGGAGCTTGCACTAGGATATAAATTGGCACATTGCTTGGTTCATCAAGAAAGTCTTGCTAGGTAAAAACAATGTGCTTAAGGATGTAGATGATTTACATTCTGCACAGCTCATTATTTCTTTATGAACCAATCAACCTTTAAGTAGGATGGGTTTAGACTCTTGTATCTGTTAGAACTCTCATAGACTCTGATTAATGTGTCTCCTTAGGCAAGGGTAACAAAAGCAAAAATAAACAAATGGGACTACATCAAACTAAAAACCTTTTGCACAGTGAAGGAAACCATCAATAAAATGAAAAGGCTGCCTACTTAATAGAGGATGTTTGAAAATTATATATCCAGTTTGGGGTTAGTATCCAAAATATACAAAGAACTCACACAACTCAACATTAAAAAAAAAAACCCAATTAAAACAGGAGATAGAGGGTCTGATAGACGTTTCTCCAAAGAAGACATATAAATGGCCAACAGACACATGAAAAGATGCTCAACGTCACTGATCATCAGGAATATGCAAATCAAAACCCATCATTAGATACCACCTCACATCTGTCAGAATGGTTATTATTAAAAAAAAGACAACAAATAACAAGTGTTGGTGAGAAAAAGAGACCCTCACCCACTGTTGCTGGGAATGTCAATTGGTGTCACTGGAAAATAGTATGAAGAGTCCTTAAAAAGTTAAAAGTAGAACCATTATGCAATTTAACAATTCCACTCCTGGATATGTATCTGAAGAAAATGAAAACACTAATTAGAAAAGATATATGCACCTCTATGTTCATTGCAGAATTATTTATAATAGCCAAGACAAGGAAGCAACTTAAGTATCCATCAATAGATGAATGGTTAAAGAAAATGTGGAATGTAAATATATGTACATATTATTACTCAACTTTGATTTATGTCTTTTTTTGAAATCTCCTTTCCCCAGCTAACAAAAAATCCAGAGGTATGCATGTAATTGCTTGTTGATATTGGTACCAACTACTCAATGTATCCAGACTATCCAGGCTCTTTTTTATCCTTTATCATCATTACCATGCTGGCCTTTTGTCCTCACATTGTCACCTATGATCATAAGATGTTTACAATCAAGTAAGTAAAATGCAGAGCCAATTGCATTTGTTCTTTTTAAGAGGAAAGTAAGTTTTTCCAGAACACTCCTATGGATATTACCTTAATTCTTATTGGACAGAAACTTGAAACATGACATACTTAGCTGCAAGCGTCGATGAAAAATCTAATATACTGCAGAGGTAAGAGTTTCAGTGTTGGTTATGGGATAAGTTAGGTTATGCTGAATTAGCATACAACTTCAAATTCTCAGTGGCTTGATAGAAGTTTATTTGTTGCTTACACAAAATTTGGGGTCCATATGAGCTACAGGTAGCTCTTTTCCACGTAGTGACTTCATGATCCAGGCTGGTCTGATTTTATGGCTAGTGGCTGGAGGGTAATGCTCTGTGTGCTTACGTTCTCCTGTTCTCCTTAGCTGCTTTGTGTGCTTCATTGTGTTTATATGCAAATCTGTTTATTTTTTTGTATCTAGTAATTTAGTTAAAATTCTGTATAAAATAATATATGAATATAAAAAACAGGGTTGTTTATTGAAACTCAATTCGATGCTTTTGGAATAAGTGATAAGGAAGAATCACTAAAAATTACTCTAAGTTAGGTATAAGATACCAAAGAAACCTAGAGGGATTCTGAACTCACACTGTTTCATAGGTATCTTTAATTTGTTGCTCCACTTTAAAAAAATGAAATTGGAAACCACAGACAATATATTGTGAGGATAAACTCTTAAAGAAAGACACATCAACATGGCTCTCCAATCAGAGAAATTAAGCTTAAGGAAATTGTTATGGGCTTGTATTTAAAGACAAGAAGACCTCTATTGTACTTGTCAATATTCATCACAATTCAGTTCATGGTTTTTGACCTGTTTCATGGAATATTTTGGTTTGTTTTCCAGTTTTTGCATTGATTTTGGTTGGTTTCACAATGGAGTGAAATAGAAATAGCTTTTACCAACCACCTTTAGCTGAATCCCTCACTGCATTTTAAAGGAGTTTAAAAACCAAAAGTCAAACTGACTATGATCACCTGATTTGCTTTCCTCTGAGAGGTAGACAGTCACAGTGAGAATTGAGGTTGAAATTAGTTATTGCAGAAACTAAAGAAAATTATATAAATTGTGGCTACCATTTTCCAATATGATTTTTTTTTCCTTTTTATCTCTGTGTTCACTTTATTCAATCTGTTGTCTGAGTATACAGACCTTGACTTTCACTCACAGCCTTGAATTCTTCTGTTCTCTTGGCTATTCTATGATATTTTCAAAATCATTTTGAATTCTATATACCATCCTCTGAATATCTAGCTCAAGAGTGCTTGCCTTAGGGAATACATAATCAGAAACATCAAGGGAGATACTAACGGTAAGGATAAAGACTGTGAGCCTCTTATTTACTCCACAGAATATCTTTCTAGGCCAAAGCCCTTATAGTTTCTTTCTTCTTGACTGTTTTGTTCACAAAGACATTGTTTCTTCGATTCCTGTCCTATGTGGCAAGTCACATTTCTTTGGCTATTTTTCTCAGCTTTTAGATAAGATTACTTTCTTCAGATATCTCTCACACTAACATTTATCCTTGTTCTATCAAAATTCAATTTGTCAGGCTTTTTTTTTCAAATGCTCGTGTCTTCCTATAATCAGATCTCTATTTACTTACTCATTCTTTCCTACAGGTATCTCAGTGTTCCAGGTGAGACCTGGGGCTGCTGTAAGACTGGCTTTGAGATGGATGTTTATGGTTTAGAACATACACATTTCTTTTCAGCTTGCAAACACTCTCACATCAACATTTAATTTACTCTTCATAAGTGGTATTATTATTGCTGCTTTTTTCCCCCCATGGGAGACTGAAGGCTAGAAAGTAGTCATCATTTACTCAAGGACATGAAGAGTAAGCAGCAGAATTGGTACTGTTAGCTATTCTCCCGGCACCTCCACATTGTTGCACCCAAACACCAGATTAACATGAACATGGCAAGTCTCTATAGCCCCCAAGATATTGGGGGAGGAGGCACTCATGCAAAAGAGGATAAAGCAAGACTCATTCCAAGGATGCAGTGTGGGTCCTCCATGACCAACTGCTTACCCACTATATGATGGATGCTCTACTTTTTTCTCTACCGATGACTTCCTTTTCCTTAAAAGACTCCTCTGTTGGTTAATATAGCACCAATTCTCTTGTATCTTTGTTTCCTATTTTCATTTATTTCCTTCTCTGGCCATCCTTTCCAAGGTTTACCTTTGGCATTATTTTACAACTTTTCTTGCTCTATGCATTTACCTTGGGGAACTGTGAGCTTTCATATATTAATCAATCATTAATTACAGATAACAGAAACCTAAGGAATTGGTTGCTTACAAAATCATTGGATGGTCTAGAGCTGTGCTGTCCACCATGGTAGCCACTAACTGCATGTGGCTATTTAAGTTTTACATTTAAATTAATTTAAATTAAATAGAAGTAATAATTCAGATCCTTAGTTGAGCTAACCATATTTCAAGTGATCCGTAGTCACATATGGCTAGTGGCTACCATATTTGACAACAGATTTATAGAACATTTTCCTCATGACAGAATATTCTATTGGCCTAGAGAATTGAGTTACAGGTTGAGCTTGTGGCAATGACTCTCAGAACAACATGATATAATTGGTTCATCAAGAGAGCTACTACCTCCACAAAGATTAGCAAGCAAGGAAAACAGGAAACCAATACTACAGATGGTGACTACAGGGTCACATGACCTCTGCATAATCTTTGCCAGCATAGAGAATGCCCCATGCCCTAACTCTTGACACACATTAAGCTAAGGACTAGAACCTGGGACTTCTGTTACAACTGCAACACAAAAACCCAATACACTCAAATTTGGGCTTGCCAGCAGAAAGAACAAAAGTGAGTCTTTCCCTCATCAGGCTGAATTTTGCTTCCAGACTTTATGAGGATACATTTGTTCAGTGGAATCTAGGTCATGTGTTGAAACTGAACGGCAATGGGATTTGTGAAATGTGTCTTCAGATTTCCAGCCTCTAGCTGAAGATACACTGCAGGGGTGGTGAAATTAAGCTGAATGAGCCAGTCTTTATCATCTGCCACAATTTCCAGGTCCTCTTATTTGCTGACAGAAAAGTTTTTATCCCTTTTCTCTATTATAGACAGTGCACCCATGTATGTAACTGCCGCCCTTATATCTTCCCGTGAACATCCTACAGGTACCTCCCACTTGCACGAGTCTTCTCATGTTCCAGCATATGTTCCATCTCAGTGAATAACCAGCCATTCAACTTTGCTTTCCCCCTCCCCTTCTCTCTCATGCTCTTCATCTAGTCAGTCAACAGTTTCTGTTGCCTCCATCTCCCAACTTCTGTAGACCCTTCCACATATCTTCATCATCGTTGCCCCTGTTCAAACTGAGGTTTAATCATCTCCAATTTCCTCTACTGATTACCTGTAACATACTTGAAATCATTTTAGATTCTCATAATATACTTCCCCATTTATTCTTCATTGACAGGTCAGTGTTCTTACTCTCCTTTTCAACTGGGGTGTCTGATGCTTAAAGGGAATAATCAATTGTTGAAGGTCATACAACTCAAAAATTGTGGAACAGAATTTAAACTTTAATCTCTTTGGTTGCTAGTCTTATGTTCTTAAGTGATGGTCCGTTTCTGTAGCTGTGCTCCCTGAATCGTCTGGAGCACTTAAAATACAGATTCATACGTTTCACCACAAACACTCTGAATCACAATGGCTGGGCTTTCTTTCCAGGGATTTGTTTGCTCTAAAATCTAAGGTGATTGTGTTCAATCTCTTCTCCATATGTACAATAGGAATTTTGGAGCAAGGATTTTCAGATACGTTTTTATTGGCAGAATTGCTTTATCAAATAATCTATAAAGTTACTCTATATATTATAAATACATATAAACATACATAGAATATATATGATATGTATGGATCTACCTACTGACCAATATATCTAAAACTAAGTATCATATAATATATATCTGTCTACTGATACATCTGCTGATCCACCTACTTATTTATCTTTCTATCTATTTATATCATAGCTGTTTGATTAGAGCTGTAAAGGGATGCCAAGCTACAAATGTTCAACTCACCTTGCATAGATGATCCTAAAGTATGTCCACTGAAAACAGCTGTCCTTGAAGACCTGTGATATCTTTTCCATCTTTGAATTAATGTGCCTCTAAGAGTGCTGGCACTCTGGGAATATACAAATGAGGAGTGAATACCACCCCATACTCCAGCCCCTCTACCCCACCACAGTGCCACCTCTGCATCTTCACAAACACAGCATTACTTATGATTTTGTTTTTCTTACTCTCCATTATCCTTTATTCAGTGGTTCTTGGTGGGGAGAATGGCATGAGAAATTTAAGGAATGATCATCATTATTATAACATTTGCTTTTGGTTCTCCATTTTTTTTTCATAGTTTACATAGCCCTTTCAGAACTATCATTTTATATATTCCTGACAATTACTCATATAGAAATTATTGATCCATGACATGTATGGTAAGACTTGGCTCTACCTGACCTAAAACCATTAGTCAACTTACTCTTCCTGCATCCCCAACCACCCTCAATCTGCAATCATTCACAGCTCAATATTTCCCTCAGCTCCCATTCTCAGCATAGGTGCATAACCTTTCATTCATTCATTCATTCAATCACAGACAGACTCTTACTAACCAGAGGTTTGGGGTTTGGGGCTTTTAGCTCCACACCCAGTAAGGTAACACCTGTTTAGACATCATGTACATACATCAGAATTCCTAGGTTACCTCAGAATCCTGTGGCTACCCAATCTTTATTAGCTGTGGCTTCCACATGTGCAAGGGGTTTCCAGTATACCCTGGTTGGAGCAGGATGTCAGCTCAGTGGAATTTCAGCTGTTGACCCCAGATGGGCTTGGGAATAAACTCATGGGAGTAGTAAGGCATCACCAACAAGGACTTTAAAATCTTTGAAGGCTAGAAGCACCTTTCTCTTCTCTCATTTTTAAACATCAGAAAAGCTTATAAGATTTTTCAAATAGGTTCTTTTCTTAATTGAATGAATAGGATACATATTTATTTCATACCTCTTATTTGTAAAATATTAGCAGGAGTTTGGGGGATATTCAGATGAAGTAGATGCATCCTGTCTTTAAGGATTACTTTACATCTAGTGTGTAGAGTCAAGAGAAAAATGATGAACAGTAAAGAGTGACTAAGTATCATACATGGGGATATAGGGTCCTCAGGGGTCTCTTCTGTGGACTAATCTCAACAGGATACCCATCGTGGATAGTCCATACTCAGCCTAGGGGTGTAGGATGGGTAAAGAGGTTGGACAGACGATCTGGAGAATCAAAGACAGAATGTCTAGAACAGTGAACAACTGAAGGCTCTTGAAAAGGCTATAACATGTTCTTACTATGCTACAAGAAGGTGAGCGGCAGGGAACTAAGCACAGAAAAAAATTAGAAAGCTTTAGCCAAAGGCAGTTAAGAAAAGATAATTTCTCTGCAGTGATATCTTAATAGAACTTGGAAACCTTCCATTTTATTAGCCAAATAATTGGGCCAAAATGAAAATTTCTGCAAGTATTTATGTCTGCAGTGCTATTATCTAATTTTCTATGTATCATGATTCAGATACCACAATCAGAAGATAGCATTCTCTCATAAACTTATTCTTTCTACAGCTTCAGTAAATTCTTGATGAAATTTGTATATTAAATTAGTGAAACCTTATAGAATACATAAAATTATAATCTTTTAGGTATCTGTCAATGGATATGAAAATTTCAGATTAGGTTTTTTATACAAAGTAGAAAGTTTACAGAATTATGTCAAAACCTCCCAGACATACTTTTGGAAATTGAAATTAACTCATCCACACAGGTCGTATTAATTGATGACTCAGATCAGACAATTCTCTGTTGGAATATAAAAATTTACAAAATGAAGAGAAGTGGCCTGGCTGTACTTGCCAATAAGCTTCATATTTTCAACATGTTGTTATCAGTTGACTTAGGAAGCAAAGTGAACTCTGCTGAGAATCATAGTAAGATTTCCAAATTAACGACTCTTGCTGGTCTTCTAAAGATCTCTAGATTGAATCTTTCAAAATTCACTTCCCATACAGTTCTGTAACTGATGAGGGTGTGATCAGTTTAGAAATACCATTTACTTAACAGGTGCCCTGTCATTTGTTAAGAATAATGGGATTGGAAAGAGAGCAACAGTTAATTGTGTGGAAAAGGATGGCTCTCAGTTGCTCCTTGTTAATGTTCTGTTCTTAAATATCTATTTTTGGTCTTTTAAAAAATTCTAGTCTACGGCAGTCCATTTCTTCTAGTAGTTCAGGCCAATTAGGCCCTACTCTTTCCCTTATAAGCTCAATTACTCAGCAGATTCTACAGAGTCAACCTCCAAAATGTCCAGAATCTGACCATTTCTCACTTCTGCTGCCACCTTGGTTCCAGCCACCATCATATCTCTTACGTATCACTGCAACCACCTCCTCAGTGGAGGATGCCCCTTCTGCCCTTCCCTAGCTCAGCAGCCAGCGTGTAAAATGAGTCAAATCATGTCCTACTCCAGTCTCTCAATGACTTATAAGGTTCTACATGTGCTGACCTCCGCTCTGAGTTTATTTCCTATTACTACATTCAAGCCACATTGGCCTAGCTGTTCCCTCTTGAAGATATTTATACAGGCCCAGAGCACTTTTTCCATACCTCTCCTTCTCCAAATTCACTTTCTTTGCTGTTTTTCTCTCCATGAGTACTATGTTATGTTATCAACATCTAACATAATACAGATTTCCTGTATATATTTGTTTTTTGGTTTATTGTCTGTTTCTGTGACTAGAATGTAAGCCAAGAGAGGAAGGGTGTTTTTCACCCTTTTATCCCCCAGAACTTAAAGCAATTCCTATAAAATAGTGAGTGCCCAAAACAAACTGAAAAAAGCCAAAATCTTTGTTGAATGTAGTCAATGAATAACAAATATAATAAAGGTGTACTTATTTTTGAGGCATTCTGGAATATTTTAAGTAAATGAAAAATATTAAAAGCAAACATATGTACAGGAATGATATGTTTTCTGTATCTATCTGCCTCCCTTCCTTCATTCCATTCATCCACCTACTTACCTACATGAGACCCATGGTGTAATTGGAAGTAGAGGGGACTGAAGATACAAACCAGCCTCTGGGTAATACACAGACCCTGTACTCCTTTGACACTCTTGAGTTACCAGGCCATCCACAGTGATGACAGTTCAGCTTGGCAGACTGTTGACTGTTTTTTAAATGTGCCCTGCCCTTAACTGTGACTATAAAGAGAAGGCTGACTATCTTTTTTGGGGTTGTGACTTACAAGATCTATGAATGTCAGTGCCTCTGGTACATTAATCATATTCCTAACCTCCGATCTGATGGATCGATTGATACTATGGCCCTTATGTGTACTTTACACGTTATTAGACTTGGGATATATAATCTTTCCTACTGTTTTTGTTGAATATTAAAATTGAATATTAAACTATATATACTAACAATATGACTTCCCATAGTTTTACCATGCAAAATTTCCCTCTTGTTTTTATAGATTTTGTTCCCCCAAAATATATATATATTGTAAGTAATGAGTAGTAAATACTGTAAATGTAAATGCACTTGGGAATTATTTTTGTCTTCTCTACAAACTACAGTTAGAAGAGAAGATTCACTTTTTCCCAGGCTGATCTGACTACTTCCAGTTCTTCTTCATGTAACTTGTATCTTTGGAGCCACCAGAAGTTTATGCGTTTAAAATTGTGCTCTTTTGACCTTATAGTACTCATAACTTGCTTGTAAATTTATTAGTAAGTTTTCCATACCATATAATTTTTAGCTTAAATTTTTCTAGAATTCAATTCGACAGGGAAAATGTTCTGAATTTTCTTACATTTTTATTGCTATTGATTTATCTCTTAGGTCTATGAATGTACACTCTATATCTATCTAAACTTATTTTAGAACAGTTTTGATTTCCAAAAAATTGCAGAGTACAGAGTTCCCATATCTTGCACATCTATTTCCCTGTATTGTGAATATCTTACATTGATTTCACCATTTTAAATTTGTTAACCTTTCCTTCTGTCCTGTTTATAGTCAATTTTTATATAAAGTTCCTTTTATGTTGAAAAGAATGTATACTCTTCAGTGACTGATGCAATTTTTATTGGCCATCGCCAGGTACTGGAGATGCTACATATCCATATCCACCATATCCACTTTAAATAACGTCTTAGGCTTGAGGTTCCTTGGACCACTCAATGACAAGTGGGCTAAAAGTCCTTACGAAGGCTGTTTTACTTTCGGTTCATTATCACCTGGATAAAATGCCTGATGGCTTATCAAGGTCTTCCATTTAAGTTGACAGTGGTCTTTGAAGATTCCCCCAGTCCTTCTGAGGCTGACACACTGCAGCTCAATTTTACAGCAGTCTCTCCTGGATGTGCAGATAGTGTCAGGGTAAACAAAGCTTGGAGCCATGTTTGCCTCTCTGATTCTATCTTCTCCTGAGATTTTGGCCTGTTAATTGCTTGCAGTCTCATTAATATTTGGAGAGGAAGCATTTTTTACACCATTCAGCAAAGAAGGAGTTTAAATTGTCTGATTTTTTAGTCAAAGAGGCAAAAAACCTGATTATTCTTTCTTTATTTCTGTTGTAGCTCTAGTTTTGTGTGCTGTCTCAATTCAAATATTTTTCTTGATTAATTTTTCTAAATGTTTGCCAATTTTATTAATATTTTTTATTTTTTGTGTGTTTATTGAATGTCTTCATTGTATTTTTGCTCTCTGTTGTAACAGATTCTTGCTTTTATCTGTAGTTTCTTTATTCATATATTTTAGAGATTTATCTTCAAATTACTTGCTTTCCTTTTTTGATATGTGAATGAAAAGTAATAATTTGTTCCTTTGGTGCTTTAAGGCATCTCATTAGTTTATAAATGATGTGTTTTTATCATTCAGTTCTAAACATTTGTAGTTCTCGTAAGATTTATTTAGTGGTGTGGTTTATTTAGTTGCATCTTTTCAATATACATAAAATAGGAGAATAGTATAATGAATCCCCATGGACAATCACTCAGCTTCAATAATTATCAGTCTTGTTAATCATATTTCAAATATCCCTGCTCACTACTTCCCTTCCACTGGATTATTTTGAAGCGTATCTAAGATTTCAAATTATACCTTTATTAAATACCTCAATATGAAGTTCAAAAGATAAGACTTTTTTTTTTAAATAACATAATCACAATGCCATTATCACAGCTAAAATTTAATCAAGGTATCTTTTAAAAATTTTTTATTGAGTTATAGTCATTTTACAGTGTTGTGTCAAATTCCAGTGTAGTGCACAATTTTTCAGTTATACATGAACATACATATACTCATTGTCACATTTTTTTCGCTGTAAGCTACCACAAGATCTTGTATATATTTCCCTGTGCTATACAATATAATCTTGTTTATCTATTCTGCACATGCCTGTCAGTATCTACAAATTTTGAAATCCCATTCTGTCCCTTCCCACCCCCTCCCCCTTGGCAACCACAAGTTTGTATTCTATGTCTAGGAGTCTGTTTCTATTTTGTTCTTATGTTCTTTTTTTTTTTTTAGATTCCACATATGAGCAATCTCATATGGTATTTTTCTTTCTCTTTCTGGCTTACTTCACTTACAATGCCATTCTCCAGGGACATCCATGTTGCTGCAAATGGTATTATATTGTCATTTTTTATGGCTGAATAGTATTCCGTTGTATAAATATACCACATCTTCTTTACCAGTCATCTGTTGATGGGCATTTAGGCTGTTTCCATGTCTTGGCTATTGTAAATAGTGCTGCTGTGAACATTGGGGTGCAGGTGTCTTTTTGAAGTAGGGTTCCTTCTGGATATATGCCCAGGAGTAGGATTACTGGGTCATATGGTAAGTCTATTCCTAGTCTTTTGAGGAATCTCCATACTGTTTTCAGGAAACCATAAGTAAAACAAAAAGACAACTTATGGAATGGGAAAAAAGTTTTGCAAACGATGAAACCAACAAAGGCTTGATCTCCAGAATATATAAGCAGCTCATACGACTTAATGAGAAAAAAACAAACAACCCAATCCAAAAATGGGCAGAAGACCTAAACAAGCAATTCTCCAAGGAAGAAATACAAATGATCAATAGGCACATGAAAAAATGCTCAGTATCACTAATCATCAGAGAAATGCAAATCAAAACTACGATGAGGTTATCATCACACCCGTCAGAATGGCCATCATTCAAAAGTCCACAAATGACAAATTCTGGAGAGGCTGTGGACAAAAGGGAACCCTCCTACACTGCTGGTGGGAATGCAGTTTGGTGCAGCCACTGTGGAAAACAGTATGGAGATTCCTCAAAGTATCTTAATATTATCAAATAGTGCTCAAATCTTCCCTATTGTCTCACATTTTTTCTTACCAATTGGCTTGTTTGAATCAATATTCAAACATAGGTCATTTGGTGGATGTGACTCTTATATCTCTTAATCTATATGTTCCCTTCCCTTTTTCTTCTTTTCAACTTATTTATGGAAGAAACTAGTCATCTGGCCAGTGTATTTTCCCGTATTCTGAATTTTGCTCATGTCATGTTCCTCTGTGTCTGTATTTCCTATAAACTTAGATCTTGAGGCTTTATATATAAGGTTTGATTTTCTTCAGAGAACATCAACCATAGTGGTGTGTATTTCGTATTGCATCATGTCAGGAGGTGTATAATATATGATTATCTCTTTTTAAAATGTCAAAACTGATCAAGGAATTCAGGTATTTTCAGGGTGATCTAGTCACTGTAATGTCTTTCATCTGCCCTTCCATGGTTTTAGCTGCCACTAACCATCATTATGTAGGTCCTATATTTTGTTAGATCTTACAAAATGGTAATATCCTAATTCTAGTACTTTTAGTACTTTCTAGCACTTCTAGCCACTTTTTACATTCTAATTCTATAACTTCTTATTAGCTGGGATATTTCTATAAAGGTGAACTTTCTGTCATTAACTATTCAGTTACCCTAAGGTATAATTTGTGTAGGAAAGGCAGCATAAATACTTAATATTTTCCTTTTATTTATAAATTTCAGAATAATAATTTGATTCCTTAGCATCTCCAAAGGTGAACATAAAACTTAAAAAAATAAATACCATTATGAATTTGTGAATTTTAACGTACCTGATGCGCTACAATTCACTGCAGTTCTTTTTTTTTTTTTTTTTTTCTAGTTGAGTTTGGTGAAAGAGCGGCTCGGCTGCGAGCTACTTCATTTTACCTGGTAGCAAAAGTTCTGATTCATTTTTAATGTATATTTTACACTGAAAATTAACATCTGTATATACGTCTGCAAATCATAAATAAATAACTTAAAGCAGCACCACTTTCTTACATCCAGGAGTGTTCCAAGGGCAACCTGTCCTGAATTCTAACACTGTGGCTAACTTTTGACCAGTTTTTTATATCGATAAAAGTGACTTCATATAGTATGTACCTTTTTGTACTTGTTTTCCTTCATTCCACATTAATTTGGGGAAGTTCGTCTCTGTTGCTCCATGTAGTAATACTTTGTTCATTCTTGTTTTTGTGTTATATTCCATGTATAAATATGCCACTTTTTAGTTATCCATTCTGTGCTGGGGAGTATAGGGTTATCATCAGGTTTTGGCTATAAGAATAACACTACCATGGACAATGTTGATGAACATATTTACTCATTGGAGGCATACCTAGGAGTGGAATTTCTGAGTTATAGGAGATATATATAGAGAGAAGATATTACACACACATAAATATAGTATAGCAAAGTGTATGTGTTTCATTTATAGTACATATTGCTCAACAGTTTTCCAAAGTATTCATACCGCTATTATTCTTTTTAATATTTAATTGTCTCATCTTTGGCTAGGAAAAGCTCCTCTTTTAGAATGCACACACAAACACACATGCACGCACACAAAATATTTTTAGACGAACAGCACCAGTTTTGTTTTTAACAATGTGATTAGCAAACACAACTGAAGATTTTCTTGCAGATTTCCTTGTCCACAAGATACAACACACTGGAGATAAACAGTTTTGAACTAACTTGAGATATTTCTCTCTGATTATGCTGTCAACTAAACCTAAGTCCATTTGTTTCATTTTCCTTCCAAATTCACTTTTTCATTTTGATTTAACTTTCATATTTTATAAGGATATTTTCAAAATGTCTGAAGTCATTTTTTTAAAGTCATTGTTTTGTTACTGAATTCTAAAGTAAGTGGCACTTGAGCAGAAAATGAGTTGCATGTAATATTTTAAAACCTGGCCGTTTAGAAAACATTTCCTATGTTTTAAAAAATACTGCATATATTCTGATTCTTTGAAGTATAGCATTTTACAGATGTTCATTAGCTCAAACTTATAAATGGCATTGTTCAAATTTTCTCTATCCTTTCTAAGAAGTGAGGGTCAAATTTTCCAAGCCTGATTCCCTTCAGCTGGCCTACTAGAGAAGGATTATGCCTCTTACCAAGCTCTCATAAACCAAGTAAATCCAGTTGCTTAAGCCAACAGATCCTGGCTAATCAGAAGACGGGGACCCAGCTCTGACAGTGCCCAGAGGAAGGAGGCCAGCGCATACTTAGCCATGAGCACCAGCGTGCAAATCCTGCAACTTGTTCCCATCACATATAGCAGTATCTGCTAGTCTTGGATGCTGGCCCCTGGTCACACCAGGGGTGGGATGATTATGCTTCTAGTTGTATATGTGGGGCTGGCAGGAGGAACAGCTGGATCCACATTTTCTCACATTATATAGGTTACATCACAACCTATGATAACACCAGAGGAATGATTAGTTTTGTTAATGAGCCAGCCTAAAGCCCCATGGCCCAATCATCAGGATCCCTCTGCTGAAGCCTGATGTCTGGCCCTGCCGGATTGCTCTGTGCTGCATCTTGTGACGGGCAATGGGGGCCATGCAAGCCTGCCATGGATCCTTGTCTTCCTGAGATTTCCCCCAGGGAATGCCAGTTCAGCAAGCCTTATTTATCTGCCTGAAGGTCATTTGTCTTTGCTTGCATGACATAACTAATTGATTACTGCTTGATCAATCAATTAACTAAAAATATTAAATACAATGTCCTACTAGGATACTGATTAGTAAATTCCTTTATATAGGACACAACCAGGCCAGATAATCATGGCTGAGCGTTCTGGCTCTGTGGGGATTTGGGGCTCTGACAAATGCAGTTGTAGAGACAGCAGGTGGCTTGGCTCCGTTCCTAGAAAGGAGGCTGCTGTCTGCCTGTCTAGCCTCAGTTAGTAGGTGCAGAGATTTTTCAGTCTTCTTTGACATAGCCTGGGGCTTGCTAGCTCTAGCTATAAGTAGTGATCCTATTTCTGGCCCACCATTCGCTCCTGTACTATTCTGGTCCCCTTTGCCCTCTAGGAGCCAAATTCCTGCCTGCCTGCCTCTGTACTAACACTCCAGTAAACCCACAGATGAGCTCCTGCCAAGCTGGGTTGCTCTGGTTTTCTTTTTAATCTCATTTATCCAAACTTTTTATCTCTTTGGAACAAGTTTTTGAAGGAAAAACCCAATATTCCACATTGATCTCTGCAAATCTGAGGCATACTTAGTCATTTTTATTTTCTATGACTTTAACTTTGTTAGCTCCAACTATTTATTCTGTTGCCTTATCATCGGATTTCTTTATATGATTTAGAACTATAGTTTGGTCTTGACGGGGAAGTTGTCCACTCATCTATTTCACTTTGTGTTCACCCTCCCCTGCCTGGCAGTTCTGAGGCTGTTGTCACCATGCCTCTGAGGCCTGGGTCTAGAAGCAGGTCTTATATTAGTGGCTCTGCTCTCCCATCCCACAGTTATTTTCTAGATCCAGCAACTGAATGAATCAGCTGGCATTTTGCCCAGCCCTGATCCAAGTTATCTTTATTTCCTTCTGGCAGATTATACACAGTTCAATCCTGAGTAGGTATCAGACACTTTCAGCTTATTATATGGGTGGGGGAATTTTGCCACAGTCCTTACATTCATGAAGCGACACCTCATCTGACCCCTGCGATGGTCTCTCTTCTGCTATACGTACTCACATCTGCCTCCACTGGTTTTATGACTCGGGTCCATCAAGGCTTTGACATCAGCTTCAATTTATTGCTCTGTGTTTCTCATCCAAAGAGGCATTTGTCTTGATTTGAATGTAGTGATTTTTCCAAAAAAAATATGCCTGTCATTGTTATATATTTGGAGTGTTGTGTGCCACAATATAACAGTGCTCAAAACCTTGGTACCTTTAAACAGGACAGAAGAGATAGCTTGAAGTGGCCCACACTGGCCAAAGCTGGGACAGTTAATTAAAGGGTCGAAAATAAAAAATGATAATAATGAATTAAAACCCATTAAATAAAATAAAAATCCATCAGTTTATACTGATAATAAATAAGTAAACAAATGGTAGAATATAAACTAAAAATTGTAAAAGGAATGATGAAATTTAAAAGTTACCATAGTGGAAAGAGAGAAGGTATACAGTAAATGGTAACAATTGTAGAATTTGGGTAATGTTCTTTGTGTTATTCAAACATTGTGTGTGTGAGTTTATTTCAATCAGAATGTAAAAACAGCGACATATTAAAAAATTCACAAATTGTGTTGATTCAAGGAATCAAAATTAGGAGATACATAAAAATAAATATAAATCAAATAAATACATTTAAAGGAGAAAAATATATTTAAAAATCCCAACAGAGCCTGTTAAGAATGTTAGGGAATATTCAACATACATTTGTTAAAAAAAAAAAAAAAGTAGGTGGAATAGAAGTGACATACTTTACATGATAAAAGTACCATCTCAAAGCAAAATTTAGCCTTCTGAATATACTAAAATAAAGACTTTCCCATTAAAGTCAATAAAAAGACCTGAGTATCTGTTTTTATCATAAGTTTTTATATTTTGGATCTATCTTCAATATTATAAGAAAAATGATGAATAGATTTTGAAAAGTCTTTTTTTTTTCACAGCATATGATTTCTAGAGAAGCAAATATAGGCAGCAGAGAAACTATTCAACTTTTTAAGGTAGTCATTTGTTAATTGCCTATATAAAAATCAGTGCCATTCTATACATTCATGTAATCATTTTGAAAACACATTGAAAAATAAACGTATGGTAAAAACAGGATAAAGCCTTTGAGTTATTGAAGACTTTTAATAAATTTACAAAAGGTAGAAAACATGAAAGTTTTACAATTTAGATAAACTGAGATGAGGAAGCCACAGATACGCATACATTATAGAAGTACAGTGGAATTTGTCTTCAGTCTGCCTGAAAGAGCCTTTAAGAGACTAACAGCTCAGAGTGGGCAGAGAGCGAGTTCCTGATGCTGCACCTTCTTGCCAGCATTCGGTATTGTGAGTGTGTTGAATTTCAGCCATTCTAATAGGTGTGTAGCGGTATCTCACTGTTGTACTAATTCACATTTCCCTGGTGACATATTATGTGGAACATCTCATATTGCTGTTTTGTCACCTATGTATCTTCTTTGGAGAATTACCCTTTACGTTTTTGACCCTTTTTAAGAAAAATTGGGTTGTTTTTTTCTTATTGTTCAGTTTTAAGAGTTCTTTGTAAATTTTCAGTAATAGTTCTTTATCAGATATGTCTTTTGCAAATTTTGTCTCCCAGTCTGTGGCCTGTCTTCTCATTGTCTTGGCATTGCCTTTCACAGAGTATAAGTTTTACATTTTAATGAAGTCTGACTTACTAATTATTTCTTTCATGAGTTGTGTTTTTGGCGTTGTATCTAAAAAGCATCACCATACCCAGAGTTATCTAGGTTTTTTTCCTATATTGTCTCTGAAGTTTTATAGTTTTGTGTTTTACATTTAGGTCGGTGATTAACTTTGTGTTAATTTTTGTGAAAGATGTGTATGTGTAGATTCTTTTTTTTTTTTTGCATGTAGATGCCCAGTTGTTATTGCCCCGTTTATTGAAAATACTATCTTTGATCCATTGCATTGCCATTGCTCCTTTATCAGAGATCAGTTGATTATATTTATGGGGTCTATATCTTGGGATCTCTATTCTGTTCCATTGTTCTATTTGTCTATTTCTTCACTATTTCCAGTCTGTCTTGACCATGATAGCTTCACAGTAAGTCTTGGAGACAAGTAGTGTCAGTCCTCCAATTTTGTTCTTTTCTTTCAAAATTATCTTGACTATTCTTGTCTTTTGCCTTTCCATATCAACTTTAGAATCAGTTTGTAGATATTCATAAAATAACTTCCAGGGATTTTCATTGGGATTGCATTGGAACTAGATAAATTTGGGGGAGAACTGACACTTTGACAGTGTTGAATCTTCCTGTTCATGAACGTGAGACATCTGACCATTTATTTAGTTCTTTGATTTCATTTATTAGGGTTTTATAGTTTTCCTCGTATAGATATTACACATATTTTGTTAGACATATACCTAAGTATTTCACTTTTTTGGTGTGCTAATATAAATGGTATTGTGTTTATAATTTCATGTTCTACTTTTCCATTGTTGGTATATAGGAAAACAGTTGACTTTTGTATATTAACCTTGTATCTTACAATTTTGCTATAACTGCTTATTAATTCCACAAGTATTTTTGTCAGTTTTTTTTTCAGATTTTCTACATGAATGATCATGTATTTGTGAACAAAGACAATTTTATGTCTTCATTCTCAATCTTTTATTTCCTTCTTTTGCCTTATTGCATAAACAAAGACTTCCAGTATGATGTTGAAAAGGAGTGGTGAGGGGATATCCTTGTCTTGTATCTTATTAACAATTAAGAGTTTTGGGGGATATTTCAAGATGGTTCCTTCCCCCTCTCCTTGCTGGAAGCAGGAGGAAATTTTTCTCTGATGTCACTGTGGGATTCTGTTTGAGCTCCTGGAGTTAAATCTCACAGTATTCTGAGGGATCCTCTATAACTGGGTCCCCTGGAGTTTTTAACTCATGGAGTTGTCTCCACTGAGCCTCCAGGAATTCATTAATTAACAGTTCAGATTTTCTTACTCCAGCACTGGTTCATGTGGTAGTTTCTACTTGGGAGTCTATAATTTGACAAGCTGCTACTCCCTTTATTGTCCTGTCTGATTCTCCAATCTTGGGTGCAGTAGTTTGCCCTGTGTCCTCTCCTCTCTTATGGATCCAGGAAGAGTTGTTGATTTTTCAGTAGCTTCAGTTTTTTACTTGTTGTTAGGGCAGAGTGGCAACTTCCAAGATGCTTACATGTGGAAATGGAAAGCAAAGGCCCTCAATCATTTGATCTTTGACAAAGCAATTTAATGGAAAAAGAAAGTATTTCAACAAATAGTGCTAAAACAGCAGGATAACTCTATGAAAGGAAAATAAATTTTAATTCTACTATGACCTCTGCTTCACCTCTATACCAGACACAGTATGAAAGAATCACATAGATATTAGAATGAAAGAAGCTAGATACAATGGAAAGCATACTATATAATTCTGTGTATATCAAAAATGACACAACTAATTAATGGTGATAAAAATTAGAATGGTGGTTGCTGTGGGAAAATGAGTTGACTGAAATAAAGGAATTTTCTAGGATGATGAGATTATTATATAATTGGATAGGGGTGTTGGTTATACAGATAAATACATGTGTCAAGTTTCATTGAATTGTACACCTAATGTCTAGGCACTTGAAGTTATTTTTCAAGAAACAACAAATATAATACATGAAGCAGATAAAAGAAGTACAGGTGAATCAAATATGGGTATGCTTTTTCCCCTTTATTTTCCTTTTTTCCTCCCAAAATGTGCATGCGTATTTAGAAACGGAAATTATTCAAAACAAGAAGCACACAAAGCACACAGAAACATAACAATGCATATTCTTTTATTATCTCCATTTTACACATGAAGAGTCTGTCAAGTGGGCAGTCTTATGCTCATGAAGCCAGATATTAGTCACAAAGAAAGATGGTAGGGAGAAAAAAAGATAATTACACTAATTAATACAAAACAAAGAATCACTACAACAAATACTCCTGCTTCATAAATTTGACTTCTTCTCACTAAATGGGTTGTCCATTTGCTTAATTTGAAAGTAAAGAAATAAATTTATACTGACAGTTAGAATTAGCAAAACTCTAAAGCCTAAAATAAACAACTTTTGAGTAAGCTGATACTTTTACAGATATTTCAATGCACAGGGGTCACAGAATAGAAGAAACAGAAATAAAACTAATAGATGTTTGTTGTACAAACATATCACATCCTAGATCATTTGATCAACTTAGCTAAATTTTAATCTAGAATGGCTCAAAAGCAAGTTCAACTTCACTATAAGGAAATAGGCTGAATAAGTCAAAGTGAACTGAGCTTTCTGTTTTCATCTATATTGACAGATCTGATCTTGGTCAAATATAAGAATGTTAAATATGAAATTTAGAATGAAATTTAGTTTAGTATTGTAATGGGAGAAGTTTCTAATGCCAGTTAAAAAATAACACAGTTATCCGTATTTGTGTAAATATGCCCCTTGGTTGCATGCTTTTTATTTGGATTCCTTCTATCCATATTTTCTAACAGTAAGATTATCCCTTAGTAACACTATAAGAACCTGTAAAGATACAGGTTCATCTTTAATCTCACCTTTTGTGACCTTTCCCCCAGAATTGAAGTACATTCCCCTTGCTTATTACAATCCTGTTACTTTGCAAATTTCATTCCCTGGAAATAACACATAGGTGAAAGGAAAAATGGGAAGTTTAATGTTTGACCACTCAGCTGAGATAATACTGCTTTGAAATAAAGCACGAGAAACAGATGTCTTCGGTTATAATACTGATCCCAGGAATCTGTTGTGGAAAGAAGGGAACCATTTGGTATATACGATACTGGCTTTTTGGTTTTGGTAATATAATAATTGTGGAAAGGGCACTAGACAAGGGATCAAAGCTTTTAGTTGAGTTACTAACTAGATTTGCCAAATTAAAAAAATCTCTGTAACTAAATTTGGGATTTTGTTTATTCATTTATACTTTACATTATTAGAGTTTTCATATAAAATATTACTTAATCATCAGCCCCTGATAAAATGTTTCACATCTTCCTAGTTAAATACTTACAAAGTCAAAACCAGAAATCCTCATAACATTGAAAAATAAAAATGAGTGGTTAGGATCTTTAGGCTTCCTTCCAAAGTAATTATTCTATTATATAAACGTTTAATGATTCAATAACATTGCAGTCTCTTCGGGCTGCATTTAATCTTCGCTCCACTGTGATTCATTATGATCCATTTAAAAAATGTCAGGAGCTGATATTTTGTTGACTTATATACTCATTTGAATTAGGTTGTTTTCTTCAGAAGTCTAAAATATATCTTTAAAAGGAGTATATTATTATTTTAGGCATTTCCATGAATTTTTAAGCCTGTAGATATTATCAGGTATATTAAATAATAGGATGTATTCAAACAACTTTCAGTAAGAAAAAGTTATCTAGTGTTCCAATTTATCCTAATTTTTATTTAATTAGAGGCTTATGGATAAGAAATGTTTGAGTTTCTTTGCATTATCCTGAGTCAAAGCAACCAAAGTTAGACTTAATATTTGGGAATTTCACTCTGTGGTATAATTTGAAAGCATTTAGACATAATGTGATTTCTAAGGAAACAATTAGTAAATACATGATAAAAAGCTCACTGGATTTCTGTTTCCAGCCAAGTAGGGATAACTAGAATGGAAATTATCTTCCTATGTAAAATAACAAAAAAACTGGACAAAATACATGAAACAGCTATTTCCAGACATTGGCCATCAGGTAGTACGAGACTGTAGTCACTGAGAAAAGGGGAAAGAATGAAGTGAGTTCTGTGTTTACTGGCTAAAGGCAATTTCTGGACTGCAGCAGAGGGGATAGGGAATGTGCCACAGCTGGAGAATAACTACATTCATCACAGAAAGTACTGTCTTGAAAAGAGATCTGAGAGGTGTGTCTCCAGTGGCTACCACAGTCTATACCTTGTATGGCATACTCCACTTTCCCACATGGAGCAGTTCCTCACAGGTCTTTCTTCTTGAGGGAAATTCAGAAGAGAGGTGCAGGTGAGCTAACTGCAGGCTCTGTCATTGAAGTCAGCTTGGGACCTGATGCCAGTACTCCTTTCACTTTTGTCTGATCCTCATCCTCGTCATCCTCAGCTTCTCTCTGTGCAGGTCTTGCTGACTTACCCAGTAGGATGATCCAAACTGTCATTCCTGAAGAGTCTGAGCCCTTGGAAACCATATATTGTTTAGGCATGTATTCATTTGCAGTTATAATTGAAACAGGGAGTCCCAAGAGAATCCCAAGTGGATCACCTGAATTTTACATTCTTCCATTTTGATAGAAGCAGCCGCATCTCCTCTGTGTGATCAGGATAAATTATCCCTGCCAAGATACTGAACCCTCTTTTCACTTTCTGGTTTCTAGACAGCCGTACCTTACAGTGCAAAAAGACCCTCACTATGTCTTGGTGCAAGGGTGCACCCTACTTTGGGCATCAGGACCTCTAATCCTACAGAATATAGAGTTTCAGGGATGAGAAGCACAAATTCTTGCAGTGAGTCATTGGGAATGATGATAAGTGGGACTACTTACCTATAGAAAACTCCCACCCACATGACTATGGATAGGAGCTAAGTGCAGGGCCCTGGTGTGACTCTAGAGGACAAGATAGGGTCTTGTTCTAACTTTTTATAAAAATGGCATAATTGTTCTAAAAATCTTAGACATTACAAAAAATTAAAAATTACAGTATCCCTCATGAACATGATGTAAACATCCTTAACAAAATGGTAGCAGACTGACTTCATCAATATAATCTAGGCTAACTATTTTAGTTTTTGGGTTTATTTTTAGTACTTAAAAAAATGCCATTTTGTAATCCTCTAGCTTATGTTGTTTCTGATGAGGAGTCTGCAAACATTCTCTTATGTTTTTCTGTAAGTAGTGATTCTTTTACTCAGATTTTTTTTCTCCTTTTTACCTAATCATGGTTTTAGTCAAGTTGATTATGATATGACTTTGTTGTATCTTCTCTGTGCTTATGGTTCATTAAACATTTTGAATCTGAGTTTATAGTTTTCATCAAATTTAGAAAATTTTGGCCACTATTTTTTCAAGTATTTTTATGCTTCTTTTTCACTTTCATCTAAAACTCTCATTAAAAGTATTAGACCACTTGATTTACTTGATTTTATCTCACAGGTCAGTGAGGTTTCATTTTTTTTTGTTCGGTCATCTCTATGCTTTAGTTCCAATAGTTTTTATTATCATCTGCTCAAGTTCACTGTCATTGTTTCTGTATTTCTCATCCATTGTTAATTCCATCCAAGTGAGTTTCTCATTTCCAATATTGTATTTTTTACCTCTAGAAGTTCCATGTGGGTCTTTTAAAAAATCTTTTTTCTATCTTCTATTCTTACCTCATTGTGTTCATATTTTTCTTTAAATTCTCAAGCATATGCGTAATTCTGATTTTAAAGTTCTTGTCTGTTGGTTCCATTATGCCTCTTGTCTCTGTCTTTCTACTGAATAATGTTGCTTTGGGTTATGGATCACATTTTGCTCCTATCTTGTAACTTTTGATTAGATATATCAGACATTATAAATGTAACCTTTGTGAATGTTGGGGTTTTTTCTTTTTTAAAAAAGTCTTGAAGTTTGTTTTGACAAGAAGTTAATTCACTTTTTTGTCTTTTCAAAACTTGTTTTTAGGGCTTGTTATGGTGGTTCTAACATAGCCTTTACTTTAGGACTAGTTTAACCTTATTATAGAGACATGACGTTTTAGGTTTCAGTATTGAATTCCTGTGTGTTCAATGAGGTCTCCCTGATACGGAATTTTAATGTCTCCCAACAATGTGCGAGGTCAGAATTTTTCAGATTATAGTTATCTTGTGGTTTTTCTTTGGCATGGAGTTTACCCCTAATCAGATTTGTGTTAAGTTAAAGACTTATTTGGACCCCTATTCAGATTTTTGGTGAACTTCTTTTAAAGTTCCCTCCTTTCTGGTACTTTGTCCACAAATTTCAGTTGCCTTGCCAACCACAGCTCCAATCTCGGTCTCTGAAGTCAGACATCCATACTGTTCATGGCATTCCCCTCTCTGCACTAGGATTCAGAAAGTGCCTTTAGGCAGAAAGCCCAGGTAAATGAAGGACTCACCTTTTCTGTTTGCTTTCTCTAAGGTATATCTTACAACCCCTGTTATCCATTGCTAAAAAAAAAAAAAAATTGTTGTATTTATTTTTCTCAGTTTTCTAATTGTATATGGTTAGAGAGTAAGTTGGGTCCCAGATATTCCATTATGGCCTGAAGTGGAATTATTTTTCACTCAGTTCTGTTACTGCAGAAGTATTCTTAGTGTGGGATTTTGTTCAACCACCAAAAATAGAAGAGATTGAATTGTTTGTTAAGATTATAGATTACCAGGATTTACCTAACATCTGGATAAAACATAATGTTGCAATTTTAACAAGTTTATCAGCTGATTCTTGCATACTCAAGCTGGGAAACCTGCATCTCCCTAAGACAGTCCAACTGAATTAGTACTATACTTCAAAATGTCTTGGGAGCTTTTAAATTCATTCATACCTGGGCCCCACTTTGGAATACAGCAAGCATTTTAAAATATTTCTTGAACGAAATAATTAATGTATAAGTGATTTTACCCATGAGACTAAAGAATTTTAATTATTTTTGAGTTAATTCTCAACAAATACATCATTTTTCATGAATTAAATTTTTAGAGAATACAGATTAAATATTTTCTGAATATTATTATATTTTTCTATAATATTTTTAAATGAAGAAAATTATATATAATCTAGAAATTCTAAGTATCTACCAGCTCATTTCTATTGTTGCAGCCTAGTACCTGAATTAGCCCAAGTTGTACTTGAATTCCCAAATTTACTTGTTTCCCATCAGTGTTGCTCTGCTCAAGTGTAAGTTTATACTTTGGTTTACTCTATAGTTTTTCCTTGAATTCTCTCTTTAGTTTTGTCCAAGTAAAGATTAATGATGCTGTGTGTTAATACTCTTTGTTAATACCTTCCAAATGTTCAGCAGAGCAAGTGCTCAATAAACACTTGTCAAATAGCTGACTGTTTCTTAAAACTGCATTCAGAAGTCTGTAAGCCATCCTCCACATATCTCTTTTTTTAGGAGTAATTTTTCTCCCACTGGAATATTTGGGAAATTAGAAAAGCTATTTTTCCAGCTGTAATGTAAGCTCACTTATTACTGTGGAAGGTAAAAATTTTTTTGTTTTGTATAGATATAATGGTGGGTGTTACGTGGTAACATTCTTTCAAAACAACAATTTTAGTTCAGTATTATTGAGTTTAGTTAATGTAAAAATTATCTGGTCTTCTCAGAATCACACTTGAGATAATCATTATCCTAAGCTTGAAAAATACCCACTTTATTTTAAGATGACAGTGTTGATGTATTTGGTTGCACTCTTGTTGTTCCCTAGGGCTGAGTACGTGTTGAACATTTTAAAACATTTAGATTTCTAATCTGTAAACAAAAAATGTTCAATTCCCTAGGGAGACATTTTATTTGTGAAGTTTCATGAACCTCTGTTTTCTCCTCAGGGCCAACAGCATTTAAGTGGCTAGTGTTATACAATCTATCATATGGGGATATTACTAGATAAGGAGATTCAAAATGATTGTTTGCCCAGTCAGCACATGCACACATCTGTGCACACACACTTACATATATAGAGAGAGTTTTACCACTGTTTGATGGTGAAATTACATACATGGACCTTGCTTTCTGGTAGCTTACAATTTATAAGAGATGAGAGATATTTCATTAATAAGATCAAAACAAGGGATTTAAATCACATATGACTGATACAAAAATCCTATAGTCAAAATAGGGGCTGGGATTATTTCTAGCTGTATTTTAATTTCTTTTTTGGATTGTTCATTCCTAATGTATAGAAACTCAACTAATTTGTGTGTGTTGGTTTTTTTATTCTTTAACTTTGTTAAATTCATTTATTAGTGTAATGGGGTTTTTAAAAGTTAGTATTTTGGCTCAGGGTCTGATGAGAATAGGCCTACTGAACTCTGCACTGGTCAGAATACATATGAAGAATTACATCTGGTTACGTCTGCAATTTAAGAGGGACTATGGGAAACTAAATGTCCTGGAATGCTAGGATTTGATTATTCACTTTTTAAAAAGGGCTGTTTGTGATAGACAAAACAGATTTAGTATCTGTTACTATGGACGACAGGGGGACAGACCACTAAGTGGATGTTTGCCAGAAGCAATTTCTACTGAAGAAATCTTTTCATTATAAGAATTGTCAAAAATGCAATGATCTGAGTGAAAAAACTAGCAAATGTCTCATCCCTATAAGCTTTCAAACAGAGGTCATAGAATCGCATAGTGTTAGGGTATCATCAAGCAACTGAAAAATGTTTTATTAATAATTCATCAATAATAGGTATAAATGTATCATTAAAACTTAAATATTTTTTAGCATATATTAAATTCATGTTTATGTTTATTCTTTTCCTTTTTTATTCTTATTTTTTAATATTGCAGTATAGTTGACAATGTTGTATTAGTTGTTGGTGTACAGCATAGTGATTCAGTTATATATAAATATACACATACTCATTTTCATATTCTTAGATAAATTCATGTTTATTTTGGATGTCAAAGTAATTCTCTAAAGGGTTCATCCTGAAATGAATATGAATACAAATTTATATGTACACATGAAATAGAATATTTAATTTCTTAGGGCTTAAGTAAGAAAATTAAGCTTTCTAATCTCAATAACCAAAGCCTATAATGTTAAGTTTATTTATTTTCAGATTGGTTGGAAAAAATCAGATTTGATTTATTTTACTGTTACATAAATTTTCTAAAGGCTTTCAAATTATCAACTAAAATTTACATATTTGGGTAGTAATCTGTTCTGGAAATGGCAAAACCACACGTTTAAAAGTAAAAGACAAAGGGAAACAACTCATGTGGCAATTGCTGTGTGATATCACTATGACAACAGACCAAGGGTTTATCACAGTCACAATTTGGAGTTATTTAGCTTGCAGAATGCAGACAGATGTTCACTTCTGTACGGCAGATGAGTAATGATGTATAATGAAATCCTGAGGCAGTACAATGGTTAAAGTAACATAAGTTAAGGCTTAATGATTGCGCCTGCAGAGTGTTGACTCTTCCCCTAACTGCATGCTCTGTTTCTTGGCATCATGACACCTATGTTGTATTTATACTTGGTGATTTTAAGTATGTGCTAATGAGGAGAACATGGGAATAAATGAGAAAACCTCTGTTCAACCTTGGCAGATGTCTGAACTCCACGCCCAGTGAACTTATACTCAATCTAGGTATATGAAATTTTACTGTGTTGTGTATTTTTGTTTATGTAGTCAGCCCTCTGTGTCTGAGGGTTCTGCATCCTTGGATTCAACCAACCGTGGATTGAAAATATTTAGAAAAAAATTAATTCCGGAAAGTTCCCCAAAGGAAAATTTGAATTTGCTGTGCTCTGGCATCTACATAGTGTTTACATTGTATTTATAATTGTTTACATAGCATTTACATTGTGTTAGGTATTTAGGATAATCTAGAGATGATTTAAAATGTAGGGTAGGACGTATGTAGGTTATATGCAAATACTAAGCCATTTGACACAAGGGACTTGAACATCCTCAGATTTGGTGTCTGTGAGGGATCTAGGAACCAATCCCTCTCAGATACCTAGGGATAACAGTGTATCTTATTTAGAAAAATTAGATTTTATGACCATTAAATCAATATTTTTAATGTAACACAGGGATAAACTTATAAATCTTTTTTCTGGAATAATGACTCTACTACAACAAGCAGCAGTCTATATTCTCGGGTCCTGGAAAGGCTGCCTTATTAATAACTGCTTGTGAAAAATTCCTGTAAATATTTAATTTGAATAAATTTAAAAAAAAAAAAAGGACATATCTCATCAAGAGGCTAAGTTTGTATTACAATTTTAACAGAGAGGAAAACGCCACCTGCATACTCTCTTCTGTCGAAGAACAGCATCTGCCTTACTGATGTTTAGACACTCAGTGGTGGCCGGCCCAGTTACCAGATCTGTTTTGAAATGCCTTTTTCCCCATTTCTTTTCCACTTCCCCATTGGGTTCTAGGCTTCCGGCAGCCTGCTGTGATGCTGAGAGTGGGCTCCACTGATCCCAAGGTCTGCACTGTCACCTGTGAGCACTTCGTGTCCTCCGACACAGTGGCTCAGTGGAACCCTCTTACTGCACAAGAGCTTACCAGTGAAACCTTTCCCTTAATAAGATTTCCTCCCCAACCCCCTATTTCTCCCAACTGGAGATCTTTAGGAACCTCATCAGAATCCTGAACTACAGCTAAACTGAGGGGTCTGAAGCCGTAGGTGCCTGCTGAGGACCAGTAACTGTACCATGTTTTTCTCACAACACTGTTCCTGGATGTTTTTACATTCCAGGTCTTGAGCTGCATTTCTTTATGGTACACAGTGTCCACACTGATTTACTCAAGTGTTTTTTTTGTTTGTTTCCTTCTGCTCTTTCCCCATTACTTGCGAGAAGGCCCAGTTGAGTTCTTAATACTTTGGCGTGCTTTTAGGTTGGTTTCTTTTTTTCTTTCTCTTTTTTCCCTAACACTCTTGTAGATGGATATTTGTCTTTTTCCAGTTTAGGGCTATTGATGCTATGACAGTTCTTACACATTTTTGATAAACATTTTTTTGTTGCTTATACACGTAGGAGTGGAACTGCTGGGTTGAAGGGTGTGTGGATGTTGTATCTGTTGACATTGCTAAAACGTTGAACAAATTTGTTTCACAAATGTACACTCCCTCCTACATATGTGTGAGGGCTCCAGTAGTAACTGGAGGGTCTTGAGCCAGAGGATGGTCATGTTCTGCTTTGACAGTTTCGCTCTAGCTACTCTCCAGAGGAAGAATTACATGGGTGGAAAGGTAGAAACAGGGACAGCAGCTAGGGAATGACTGCCACCATCTAGGCTTCAACAGAATGGCAGCCGTGGGGGTGAGGAGAAGTGGTTGGGCTCTGGACACATTTTAAAGGCACAGCCAATAAACTTTGCTGACAGATTGGCTGTGGGATATGAAAGAGAGAACTAAAGCTGAACTGGACAAGTTTGCCTGATCAGCTAACAGCAAGGAAGGCTAAGGATAAGATCATAGGCCTGGGTGTGATCAGACGTTCTGTTTCGGACATGTTAAATTTGGGGTGCCTATTTGATATCGAGGGGAAACATAAGCTTTTCACTTGATATGAGTCTAAATTTCAAGGAAGAGATCCAGGCTAGAAATGTAAATTCTACTTACAATGATTTATTGCTTTGAAAACTTATCTAATGCTACTTTGAGAATGTTGTGCTATATTCTGTGTCTTCCCCTCACATATCTGCCTGATGTTTTGTAGCCACTTGTTATAAATGCCTCAGTCTTGGCAGGATGGTTTCCTCAAGAACTGTTACCATAAGCTCTACTCATAACTGTAAGAGGGCATTTTCCATTGTGTTCTTGATTCTAACTGCGGCTGAGAAAGCTGTTCCAGCGTGCTGCTTAGAGATTTTGCTTCTTTTCTTCTGTTAGATTTAATTAATCCTGAAATTCATTACTGATCTAGAACTAGGAAGAAATACTCCCCTTTTCTAAAAGTGTCTTTAAGACCAGTTTTTTCTAGTGCATTTCTTCTCTGTTATATTTGCCAGTTGGGTCTATGCTGGTATTATTCCCCAACCTCATTGCCATCAGTCTAATTGGTTCCCTATGATTTTAATCTTTCTCCTAAAGAAAGATTTTTCTTCCTCCTTTATTTTTATTTCAGTTTTCTTATGCTCTTGTTCTGTAGTAAAAACAGAAGTGTGTTTTTCAAAACCATCTAAGAGAAGGCATTTTAAGCAAAGGATGTGTAAACCGCCTTCTGAGCCTTTGTATTAACAACATAGGAATGGCAGACTATTTTCAGGGGACTTTGTTCTCAGAATCCTAGAGCCATGTTCCGAGAGTTTAATAAATCAAGAGCCAATCTGAAGTCCATGATAGGCAGTGCCCCTTAAATCACTGAATCTATATGATTAGATGTTCTACTGTCCCCTCCTTCAGGCCAGAATATACTATTGAAATATTTACGAAGAGAGAGAATTTGAGCCGGCTCTCTGCCCCTCCTGTGGCTGTCGTAGTCCATATACTAAGACTAATATTTGCTAAAGTTTCAGTGGGCCTGCTGTTTTCCAAAGACTAGCATGTTCAGTTCTGACTCTAGGAAGAGTTATTGGTGGGCTGTTTAAAGCTTCGTGATCAGGACACAACAGAAGAAAGCCAGGCCCACACCTGTGAAAAACAGGCACAGGAAACAACATAAGCTTCTGCAAACAGCTAGAGTATAAATGTTCAGCTTGTTAAACCACTGCAGAACTACCAGAGCCCCACCAGGAGTCCCAGTCTGTTATTTTTCTCCAATGCCATTCCTTGCTTATCTCTTAATTTTACTGGTCAAGGCAGCCAATGTTAGGGCTTGAGGGGGCCCAATAAATAGCAAAACTTCCCCACAAGAATTCTGAACTAATTAAGATAGAGTACTTGGAATAAGATCAGAAAGGAAACATCCCCTTTATTACTGAATGGGCATGCAGACAGGCATAGTATGCTTCCTTGTTCAGATTCCCAGAATTGGGTGTACAGACCTAAGGCAGTGCTAGAGAATCAGTCTTCCCAGAGGGACAAGAGTGGAGGAGCAGATCATCAGGGATGGTTTCAACCTGACTCCCAGGAAGACTAGAGCCACAACGAGCAGTTATTTTTCCAAAGTCTTCAACGAAACAAACTCTTTCCATCCTGGGGCAAGTGAGAACCACATATAACTCATGAGCTCAAGGATGACTTGGGATAGTTCTTCTACACGGCGACCAGAGGATTAAGAAATCCTTCCTCCACTGAAATGCCCCCTTGAAGTGGCAAGGCCCACACAGGATGCACATTTTAGAGTAACCACTCTGCATGCTGCATGGAGAACATGCTGGAGGGAGACAACCAGTTAGGAGGTGTCCATGATCCAGATGAAAGATGACAGTGCTGTATGCAGAAAAGAGGAACAAGCAGGTGTGTCATATCTGGGAGAAAGAATCAACAGGTTCAGATTGGGTGTTGGTGGACAGAGAGTGAATGAAGCCTGCAGATTCCTGGCTTATACAACAGGAAATTAGTTACATCCTTCATTCAGGAAATAGAGGAAAAACTGCCATTCCTGGATGAGTCTAATAAGCTCAAATTTGTACTTACAAAGTTTGAGATTCTATGAGACAGCCAAAGGGAGATGACCATGAGGCTGCAAGAAATAATAATATGATACATTAGAAGAGGTGGCATACCCTGAATGTTTGTCCTTGAGATGGAGTTAATATGGGAATTGTAGCTTTGGGAATTATGAAATCAATCAGGAGGCTGTATATATTGAGAAGAGGGCAGAAAAGAGATCCCTGGGGAACAGGTAAATGAAAGAGGAAGGCAGGGAAAAAGAAGTCCAAGAAGGAGCCGGAAAGGTGCTGCGAAAGTCAAGGATATTAAGGGGGCCGAGGGAAGGGGGTCTTCTAAAGAGAGTAATGCTTCTGATACATCGAATGAGGCTGGTGATATATGCTGGTTGTAATGACAGGGTAGACGAACGTCCTCAGCACCTTCTTAGGAACCACGTCTGTGTTGCACAGAGGAGATGCTGAAAAGACTGAGGGATGAAGTTGAGAGTGACTAGTGAGAATAAAGACTTCTCTCTAAGAAACAATGACATAAAAGGAAGAAATATTGTGGCTAGAGTTCTTTTTTAATTTTGAAAAAATTTTTATTGATGAATTCAAATAATAATAATTGAGTACTTTTTTAAAAAAAATATAGGTCTAATGAGAAGAGTTGAATTTTGCGGGGAGGGGTAACAGTTTGCTTAATTGGGATTCAAAGTTAGTACTGCCTATCACAATCAATTGCAAACATTTATCAGTTAGTGCTGACCGATAATAACATTTTATACATTTCATCTTTGAAAATGTCTTTTCACACAGATATTACCAAATAATAATCTCAGTCTGTGAGCACAAAATTTTAATTGAAAATATTCATCATATGGAAGGGAGCATTTAAGAATTCTATTAGCTGCTTCTCTCTATATTTGCCTTTTATTATTTTTTATTACAAAGTAGATCAATCACTACCAATTGAAGGTTTGGTGAAAACTCTTCAGTTGTTTAATTAAATGGATTTTTAAAACTTTATTGTAAGCTTTAATTTCAGAGCAGTTTTAGATTCACAGCAAAATTGAGTGGGAAGAACAAAGAATTCCCGTAATACCCCCTTGTCCTCCCACATGTACCACCCCACCCTGCCTCCACTATCAGTATCCCACACCATATCAGTCCATTTGTTATAACTGATAAACCTACATTGACATATTATGACTACACAAAGTCCATAGTTCACATTAGGGCTCTATCTTAGTACTGCAAATACTGTGGGTTTGGATAAATGTATAATGACGTGCATCCATCATTCTAGTAACATATGGAATAATTTCACTGTCCTAAAAAATCCTCTGTGCCCTGCCAGTTCTTCCTCCCTATCCACTAATCCCTGGAAACCACTGATCTATTTCCTCCAGGGTTTTTTGCCTTTTCCAGGATGTTATAAAGTTAGAATCATGTAGTTTCTAGCCTTTTCAGATTGGCTTCTTTCCCTTAGTAATATGCATATAAGGTTCCTCATGTCTTTTCATGGCTTGATAGCACATTTCTTTTCAGTACTTAATAATATTCCATTGTCTGGATGTTCTATAGTTTATTCATCCATTCATCTACTGAGAGACATCTTGGTTGCTTCCAAGTTTTGGCAATTATGGATAAAGCTGCTATAAACACCCCTGTGCAGGTTTTTGTGTGGATATAAGTTTTTAAGTCCTATGGGTAAAAACAAAGGAATGTGATTGCTGGTTCATACGGTTAGAATATGTTTAGTTTTGTAAGAAAGTACCAAGCCATCTTCCAAAACAGCTGTACCATTTTGCCATTACCACTAGGAATGAATAAGATTTCCTGTTGCTCTTCATCCTCACCAATATTTGGTATCAGTGTTTTGGATTTTGGCCATTTTAATAGGTGTGTAGTGGTATCTAATTATTGTTTTAATTTGTAATTCCCTAATGATATATAATGTGGAGCATCTCTTTGTATACTGATTTGCCATCTGTATATCTTCTTTGATAGTTGTCTTTAAGATTTTTGACTCTTTTTGAAATTGGGTGGTTTATTTTCTTATTGTTGAGCTTTAAGGATTTTTCATATATTTTGGAAAACAGTCCTTTATCAGATAGGTCTTTTGCAAGTATTTTCGCCTGGTCTGTGGCTTATTGTCTTGGCATTGTCTCTTGCAGAGCAAATGTTTTTAATTTTAATAAAGTCCAGCTTATCCATAGTTTCTTTCACAAATTGTGCCTTTGATAATGTGTCTATAAAGTCATCATTATACTTAAGCTCTTCTAGATTTTTTTCTTACGTTATTATTTTCTTACGTTGCATTTTACATTTAGCATCTATGATCCATTTTGAGTTAATTTTTGTGAAGGCTTTAAGGTCTGTTTCTAGGTTTTGGGTTTTGGTTTTTTTTTGCATGTGGATGTCCAATGGTTCCAGCACCATTTGTTGAATGAACTGTTGTTTCGTCATTGTCTTGCCTTTGCTCCTTTGTCAAAGATGAGTGGGCTGTATTTATGTGGGTCTTTCTCTATTCAGTCCCACTGATGTATTTTGTCTGTTCTTTCACTAACATTCTACTATTTTGATTACTGTAGCTTTGTAATAAATCTTGAAATTGGGTACTGTCAGTCCTCCAACTTTGTTCTTTGTCAGTATTGTGTTGGGAAAGAGTTTTTAGACACAGGGAAAGACTAGAGCATTCCTATATAATGAAGAGAACTTATTAACATACAAGTTAAGTTGAGCTTTAAACCCAATATCTTTTTGTCAAAAGAAAATAGGCACCAGTATACATTTCCAGATAATAGCCTTCTCACCATTAACATTAGACCTAATTATCTGAGTTTAGTATTACAAATTTAATATTTTAACATTGATTCTGATAATTAATAGAAATATTTAATATATGTTAAACTATATTTTTTAAGTATGCAATCTCTAATTGCTTTAAACCAAGTTTAATGGGAAATAAAACTAAAACTCGTTATCATAAATAAATTCCATCCTTGGTCATATTCTCATGATAATTCATAGCCTTGTTGCTCTCTTCCTATTACTATAAAAAGCAATCTCAGTGGTCAAATTTTTCATGACTTGATTTATTATATGGGGGAAAAAATGACAAGGAGGCAATCCCACAAGTTTCTGCATTTCCAGGAGGGGTTGGAGAGAATGCAAGACACAATTTTTAGCTTATAGTTCCACAAATAAAGAAATAAAGAATCAATAGCTTTTTCCTTTCCTTCCTGCATTAGACAGAATTGTTGTCAATGAAAAGGGGTAACATATCAGAAAGAATAAGAATCATTTGCAGTGTTTTAGAAAGTAATATGATAAAGATGAACAACAAGGTCCTACTGTATAGCACAGGGAATTACATTCAGTATCTTGTAATAACCTATAATGAAGAAGAGAATGAAAAAGAATATATGTCTAACTGAATTACTTTGCTGTACACCAGAAACTAACACAACATTGTAAGTCAATTATAATTCAACAACAACAAAATAACATGATAAAAAGAAAACTTCACTTATGTAGGCTATATAAAATAGGTATAAACATACATTGATTTGGATATTAAATTTTATTGGTGTATACTGATATTTATTGTAATAGCAACATATACCTGTTTAAAAATGAGGTTCTTGAAAATCCAAATTGTCTAATTCTTATTATGAAGCATTTTGGTGCATTCAACCACAAACCTGAACACATAGACACACACACACACAAATGGCTGTATGATGAAGACTATATTCTGTGAGGTTGACTAAATTGAAATTTTTATAAGTATTGTCAGAATCATAATAGCCAGGAATAGCAAAATACAATTAATATCACAACAAAATTGTAATCAATAATCATCTCCTTCTACCTCTTCTACCCAAAGACAATGAATTTCTTAAAATAAATTTCTTAATATCAACAACATTAAGCAACAATTAGCAATTATTTGCCAAAGGAATTTTTTAATTAAAAAACTAAAAACAAAAATTCAATTGTTACATCTCTGGCTATTCTCATTTGTAATATTAATTTAAAATGCTCTGCATTGCTTGCCAGAAAATTTGCTAATTGCTACTGATATTTGTATATCCTACTACAGGTATCAAACTCTGTTGCTATGAAGTTATTACTGAGTTCCAAATCCAGGCAAGTTACTAATATCACAGGATGAAAATACAAAAAATTTAATACACCTTTGTGAAGAGACGCGAGCAAGTGCATGAACCTGGGTGGGTGTTTACTATGAGGCAAGCATCATGCTGAATATTCTTGCCACCAAGGCTATCTCATTTAATTCCTATACATTGTCTTTTTTTATGGCATAAATGAACTTATTTACAAAACAGACTCACAGACATTGAAAACATATTTATGGTTACCAAAGGGGAAAGTGGGGGGAGGGATAAATTAAGAGTTTGGGATTAGCAGACACAAACTACTATGTACAAAATAAACAACAGGGCCCTACTACAAAACACAGGGAACTATATTCAATAGCTTATAATGGCCTATAATGAAAAAGAATATGAAAAAGTATGTATGTATGACTGAATCACTACGCTGCACACCAGAAACTAATATAATATTGGATACCAACTATACTTCAATAAAATAAAAAATAAAAGGGATAATTCATTGTCTTTAAACTTATCATAATTTACCCTCTGATTTTATAGATAAGTAAACTGAGGTTCACATAATGTAACTATCGGTGTGTTTCACCAGACGTTTGAACCCAACTCTTCTGATTTAAAACATAAATTAACCACAGTGAAATGAAGAGTATATTAAGCTTGTTAATTATTTTGTCAGAAATGACCCTTGTTTACCTTCACACAGTAAAGGCTGTTGATGGAAAAATTAATAGTTGACCATTTGCTTCTTGAAGTCTTTGTACTGACAGTAATTCAATTTCTATAAACAGTTTAGAAATTTTTTTGGAAGCAGTAAACTTTATCATTTTTCATCCTAGTAAAAATGTTGGCTTCATACGGCTTTTAGAAAAAACAATTGATTGTGCTTGGGCCTGAAATACACTTAGATTTTCCACTGTGCTTAATCTCCCAAGTAGTATAATGTTATGATGTTATTTTACTGCTAAAATAAACAGTTTTGCTGCTTCAAGCAGAATTTTTTTATGGTATCCACAGCTGACAGACACTTTTCTCATGAACTACACCACAGGAAAAGAAATAGATGAGATTATACTGCCTATGATGACAACTCAAAGAAAACTTTAAAGAGAAAATATCTTTAAAGCTGCTACTCTTCTTTTTCATATAGCTAGAGATTTAAAGAGTTAAAAGGAAAACTAGGCATGGCATTTACTATATGCATTAAATTAATTAAATAATCAGAGTTTTGTATGGCCAATTTAAATTGACCTTAAATCAAGCGGATGCTCATGACATGTATTCCTTCTTATTTTCCCCTACATGTCTCCAAAATAGTGATTACTGGGAAACTCTTGATAAATAAGAAGCTGAGAAGAAAGTCTCAGGAACAAAAAGAATTAATTAGGTAGTTCTCAGAGTTAGTGAATATGCAAGATCATCTCAAATGATTTCCTGGCCAGTTGGGTCTGACATGTAGCCTCACCAACAGTATCATCATATCTGGATAAAAGACAAAGGAAGAAGAAGGTTTGGCCAGTGATGAAAACAGGGGGAAAAGGAGAACTCTGTCTGTGGTGATGCACAGGAGGGTGTGCTAACTGTTCACCAACTCACTGTGTCACCATATGGCTTTCCATATGTGCTGTGTCAGCTGTCACAACTCTTCCATCTGCCTGAAAATTCAAGTTCTCACTGCGATGGGATAAGTTTATGTTTCAGTTCATATACCTGCTGTTTTGAGAACTGTCATCACAAGTGAGGATCCTTGAGATCAGTTAAGTTTAGGGCACTGACAAAATGTCTTCATCAGCCTTCAACAAGGCTGTAACCTGCACCTTAGTAAATTCACCAAGGTAATCTCTGGGACCTGGCTGGACAGCCCTCCCTGATGAACATTCCTTCAGCATCAGTAGATGAGCATTTGATCATTCAATAGGTGAACACATTTTTCTCTGGGAAGATTTATACTGCAATTTATAAAAACAATATGATTGGTTTCCAGAATATTCTCTTAAGTGCCTATATTGTGAGCCCCTTGGGAATTTGCGCTCTTCTGTGTTCAGGGCTAATCGCTGTGTTAGACAAATGTTTGTTGAGTTAATAAATGACGGAGTGAATAAGAGGTAATTTAAACAACAATAGAAAATAACTAGATGGGAAAAGGGAAAAGACTGCTGGTTCCCAAGCCAGTGATGTATTAGCACAACATCACCGGTTGTCAGCTTTCAGCCACCATGATAATATAATCTCATATAGTCCCTGATAATGATTACATTTGTAGATCTGGTTTTAGTACCATCTCCCATTTAAGTTAGGTTGCAAAAGTTGGGTTATGGGCTTGAAAGTAAAGAGAAGTCTGGGGAACTTTGGGATCTAGCTCGTCACCCAGAAGAATCTTAAATGAGCCATTCATTAAAAAGAGTAGGCATGTTAAGAGTTTTTGGTTCCTGCTTCCTTGAAACATTTTTCATTTTATTTCTTTCTCATTATTTCTTTCTTTGGGAAAAAAGAAAAAAATGTCTCTTCAGGGACAAGTACAGCAGTTTCTTGAAACTGGGATGCTCTGGTTCAATAAAAACTATTGGCAGTGATTTCTAATTGCTGCTACTATTTGGTAGAAAAGCAGATTGGTCTGTGGATTAGTGAAGGTGAGAGATTCAGGTTTGACAGTCGCCTTTACTGTATTTTTCTAGATAACATGTATTTTATAGAGATTGAGAGCGACTAATTCTCATTCTAAGCACAAAAAGAGCAATTTTTAGTTCCTATTTAAGTGTTCTTTTTTTAAAATTGAAGTATAGTCAGTTATAATGTGTCAATGTATAGTAGTGTGTATATGTTAATCCCACACCCCTAATTTATTCCTCCCCTCCTTTGCTCTTTGGTAACAAAAAATTTGTTTTCTATGTCTGTGAGTCTGTTTTTGTAAATAAGTTCATCACTTATTTCACATCTAAGTGATATCATATGGTATTTGTCTTTCTCTGACTTACTTGGTACAATAATCTCTAGGCTCATCCATGTTGCTGCAAATGGCATTATTTCATTATTTCGTTCTTTTTTATGGTTAGTAATATTTCATTGTGTGTATATACACACACACACACACACACCCCACATCTTTAGTTAGGTTGATTTCATGTCTTGGCTATTGTAAATAATGCTGCTATAAACATTGTGGTGCATGTATCTTTTCAAATTAGAGTTTTCTTCAGATATATGCCCAGGAGTGAGAGTGCTAGATCATATGGTAACACTAGTTTTAGTTTTTTTGGCTTCTGGTGGGGTTTTGTATTCTTTTTTTTTTTTTAATTGAAGTATAGTCAATTTACAGTGTTGTTCTGTCAGTTCCTGGTGTGCAGCATAATGTTTCAGTCATACATACTTGTTTTCATATTCTTTTTCACTATAGGTTACTACAAGATATTGAATATAGTTCTCTGTGCTGTACATTATAAACTTATTATCTATTTTATATATAATAGTATCTGCAAATCTTGAACTTCCAACTTAGTTTTAGTTTTTAAAGGATCCCCCATACTGTTCTCCATTGTAGCTGCACCAATTTACATGCCCACCAACAAGGTACCAGGGTTCCCTTTTCTCCACACACATTCCAGATTCAATTATTTGTAGATGTTTTGATGATAACCATTCTGAACCATGTGAAGTAATACCTCATTAGAGTTTTGATTTGTATTTCTCTAATAATTAGTGATGTTGAGCATCCTTTCATGTGCCTGTTGGCCATCTGAATGTCTTTAGAGAAATGTCTATTTAAGCCTTCTGCCTATTTTTTGATTTTTTTTTTTTTTGATACTGAGCTATATGAGCTGTTTATTTTGGAAATTAAGCCCTCATTGGTCACATTGTTGGCAAATATTTTCTCCCATTCCATAGGCTGTCTTTTGTTTTGTTTATGGTTTCTTTTGCTGTGCAAAAGCATACAAGTTTAATTAGGTCCCATTTGTTAATTTTTACTTTTATTTCTTTAGCCTTGGGTAGACTGATCTAAGAAAATACATCAGAGCATGTTTTGCCTATGTTCTCTTCTAGGAGTTTTATGGTGTCCTACCTTATATTTAGGTCTTTAAGCCATTTTGAGTTTATTTTTGTGTGTGGTATGAGGGAGTATTCTAACTTCACTGATTTACACGTGGCTGTCCATTTTCCCCAAAATATTGTATATTCTTGCCTCCTTTGTTGTGGATTAATTGTAGGTGTGTAGGTTTATTTCTGGGCTCTCTATCTTATTCCATTGATCCATATGTCTTTTTTTGTGCCAGTACTATGCTCTTCTTATTACTGTAGCTCTGTAGTACTGTCTGAAGTGTGGGAGGGTTATGCCTCCAGCTTTGTTCTTTTTCCTCAGGATTGCTTTGGCAATTCTGGTTCTTTTGTGGTTTCATATGAATTTTAGGATTATTTGTTTTAGTTCTATGAAAAATATCCTCGGTAATTTGATAGGGATCACATTACATTTGTAGATTGCTTTGGGTAGTATGGCCACTTAACAATGTTAATTTTTCCAATCCAAGAGCATTGGGGATATCTTTCCATTTCTTTGAATCATCTTTAACTTCCTTTATAAATATTTTATAGTTCTCAGCATGTAAGTCTTTTACCTTCTTGGTTAGGTTTATTCCTAAGTATTTTTTTGGATGCAATTTTAAACAGAATTTTTTTTTTTTTTTTTACTTTATCTGATATTTCATTGTTAGTGTAAAGAAATGCAACTGATTTCTATGTGTATCTTGCTACCTTGCTGAATTTGTTTATCAGTTCTAATGGGTTTTGTGAGGAGTCTTTAGGGTTTTCTATATATAGTATCATGTCTCCTACATATTATAACAATTTTACCTCTTTCTTTGTGATGTAGATTTCTTTTATTTATTTTTCTTGTTTGATTGCTGTGGCTAGGACTTCCAAGACTATGTTGAATAGAAGTGGTGATAGTGGGCATGCTTGTCTGCTTTCAGATTTTAGCAGGAAGGCTATCACCTACCTACCATTGAATATTATGTTGGCTTTGTGTTTGTTATAAATGGCTTTTATTACATTGAAAATGTTCCTTCTATACCCACGTTGGGTGACAGTTTTTATCATGAATAATGTTGAATTTTATCAAATGATTTTTCTACATCTATTGAGATGATCATGTGGTTTTGGTCTTGTCTTTCGTTAACGTGGTATATCACAGTGATTGATTTGTGTATAGTGAACCATCCTTGTGATGCTGGGATGAATGCAGCTTGATCATGGTATATTATCCTTTTTATGCATTGTTGGCTTCAGTTTGCTAATATTTTGAGAATTTTTGCATCTATATTCATCAAATATATTGGCCTATAATTTTCTTTTTTGGTATTGTCTTTGTGTGATTTTGGTATGAGGGTGATTGTGGCTTCATAGAATGAGTTTGGGCGTGTCCCTTCTTCTTCAGTCTTTTGGAAGAGTTTGAGAAAGATGAGTCTAAGTTCTTTGTATGTTTGGTAAAATTCCCCAGTGAAGCCATGTGGTCCTGGACTTCTGTTTGTAAGGAGTTTTTTTAAATCATACATTCTTTTACTTCTAGTGATCAGTCTGTTCAAATGATCAGTATCTTCTTGTTTTAGTTTTGGCAGGCTGTGTGTTTCTACGAACTTTTCCATTTCTTCTAAGTTGTCCATTTTGTTGGCATATAATTCTTCACAGTTTTTTCTTATTTTGTGTATTTCTGCAGTATCTATTATTTCTCCTCTCTATTGTTTTTATGGGTCTTCTTTTCTTGGTGAGCCTGGCCAGAGGTTTGCTGATTATCCTTTCAAAAAATCAGCTCTTGGTTTTATTGATTTTTTTTCTATTTTTAAAAAAATCTGTTATATTTATTTCCTCTCTGATATTTATTATGTCCTTCCTTCTGCTGACTTAGGTATTGTTTGTTCTCCTTTTTCTAATTCTTTTGGGTAGGTTAGGTTATTTGAGTTTGTTTATTGAGAAAGGCCTTGCTATGAACTTCCCTCTTAGGATTATTTTTGCTGCATCCCTTAGATTTTGTATGGTTGTGCTTTCATTGTCATTTGTCTTGAAGTATTTTATTTCCTCTTTGATTTCATCACTGACCCATTGGCTTTTTAGAGCTTTATTTTTAACTCTAAAATACATTTACATCTGTATCCTACAACTATAGTGATAGTGTGTTTTAATCATCATTTATTTACAAGTATTTCCTAATTACTCATGTGATTTCTTCTTTTACCAATGTGTTGTTTAATTTCCAAATATTTGGGGATACTTTGGATACTATTCAGTTATTAATTTAAAAAGAATTCAGTTCTATCCAGAAAATATACTTTATATGAATCATATTGTTCTGAATGTATTGAGACCTAGTTTATGGGCCAGCATATACTGCTAACTTCCTTTGGCATTTTTTTGTAATGCAGTTCATTTGTTAATGAATTTCTCACCTTTTTGTCTGAAAACATGTTTATTTTCCTTCTCTTTCAGCATGCTAGAGATGTCACTTCATTGTCTTCTGAATTAGTGTTTCCCACAAGAAGTTGATGATCTTTAATTTTTTTCTCTTTGCCAGGGTGTTCAGTAATTTGATCATAATGTGCCTTCTTGTGTTATTTGTGAGTCATCTTCTTCTTTAGTATTATCTGGAAATTTTTTCACTTTGTATGCCGTACTTTAATTTCCATTTAGGTCATTGATATATCTTCTATTTCCTTCCTCATTATGTTAATAAAAATTCCAGTTGCTCTGGCTCCCTTGAACATCATCCCTCTCCCCTCATCACAACATAAATGCCATGCTCTGCCTGGAATGTCCCTCCTTGAACTGTGGTCCAGACAGTACATTTAGGTAGAAAGTTAGGGAAATCATGGGACTCCTCTAATTTGTACTACTATTTTTTCATTTTTCTTCTTCTCAGGGATCAGAGTCCTCTACTGCTGATTGCTAAGTGTCTAAACACACATATTTTGGGGGCAGATTCTAGTTGTTTTTAGTGGTAACATAGTTTGGGTCTCTTTTTCCATTATGGCCCAATGAAGAAGTCTACACTGTATTTTTCACTTACGTTTGAAAAAAAGAATATGTCAAACTCATTCAGTTTGTGAAATGTGATTACTTTGAATAATCTAGATACTTCTTAGCTGTCAAATTTTTAGTAAGGTATGCATCTCTGATTCAAGTAGGATAGAGGTATATTTCTTCTGTTTCTCAATCTTGTGTTCTCTAAGCTGGACCCCAGAAAAGTTTTGCCTAAAAATCATGCATATTCATCAAGATCACATATTACATCTTGCAAAATGAGTTTCCCTCATTTCCCTCAGGAGTAAGAAGTCTCTGTCTTCGTCCTTCTCAGTGTAGGTATCCACATCCTTGTTAGGGTACTTCTTATTTACCCTGAAAACAGCAGGTCTCTAATTTTTCCAGGTTGCCTGCCACTTCCATAAAGGCCAGAACCAAAGCATATTTATCTCTCAAACTTCTGTGAGACTACATGATAGATTTTATATAATAAATGATCAAGAAGTATTTTTAAATAAGTGAATAAACTGTTTTGATTGTTTTTGTGTTAATTTACTGTAATAGATATACAGAATATATAGGAACAGTATAAGTTAAAGTTAACCATAGTATACCCAATGTGTCTGTGATAAAGCATTAATCAGTGTTTCAGATGACTGGGGAATCAATCATCCAAATGAGGGAAACAATTGAGGCATGCCTTTAAGATTAGAGCTCAAAACTCAGAAGCACATTCTTTCTGGAGCTTCTTTATGTGCTTCTGTTAATCTTATACATGGATACTCAGAACTGAAAGTTGTCTGGTTCAGTTGTCATATGAATTGAATCACCCTAAAATAAAATTAATTAAGACTATTGTTCTGTCTTTGGAAGCGAAGGAAAAGGAATCAAGATAACTTTTAAAGAAAAAAATAGATGTACCGTATAGCATGTAGAGATATAAAAATAAATGACATTCAAAAGATACCTTATTGCTGCCCAACTTTATTGTTAAATTTTCAAATCTACAGAGAAACTGAAAGACTAATACAAAGAACATTTGCATATCTTTCACACAAATGCACTCACAGTTTACTAATTTGCCACAGTCTTACTCTCTCTACACCCAACCCCCCTCCCCATTTTTGATTGGATCATTTGAACTTGCGTAGCTGACCTCATGATACTTCATCTTCAGTCATTTATTAGAAGTGTAGCAGCTTTCTAAATTAACTTAAAATTATGACTAATGCAGAAATATATACAATCCACACTTAGATTTCCCCCAACTGCACAACACATTTTAATGTTTATCATTCATTCTTTGCTTTGTTTAGTCATTTATTTTAGGTAATAATATCCATAAGCTCTAATGGTTCCTGCACAACTCTTAGGTGTTTAAGTTTATTTAGTCTCTTTTAATGTATAACAGTAGAAAATCCTCAATCAGCTTTTCTTTTTGTTTTTTTGTTTGTTTATGGTATTGAGTGTTTTAAAGGATTTCAGGCCAGTTTTTTTTTAATATGCAATATTCTGGATGAGTCTGATAACCCGTCATTATTAGATGAAGCCTAGACACAGTTTGGCAAAGACACCACATGAGTGACATTGTCTACTATTGCATCACATCAGGAGGAGAAAATTGTCAGATGGTCTTACTGCTTGTGTTGCTAAGGTTGACGACTGTTTAAGTAGAAGAAAGTATAATTTACAAATTTCCACTTATTTTGTGCTGTGTAAAGTATACCAAGTGAAGACATTTTAAAAAGAATGGTATAGAATATATTATTAGGTTTCCCTATTTCATTGTGAAGCACATCAACTTAGACCTAATTCATATTTTTAATCTGAATATTAGTTATTCAGCAGGGGTTTGAGTCCTCAGAAATGTCTGCCAAATAACTCAGCTTTTAGGTTGTGCATTCATTTCAGTTGACATTATGAACTACTTACTCTTTGAGTTATGGATTGAAAATAGTTCTTCCAGTGTTGATATAAAAAATAATTCCTTGCCTGTCTACCTCTGAACTATTTATAAAAATAATTTTATATATATTTTTCACTTGTGTTTACACAGTGAAGAAAACATTTTTTAAAGATTTAGTTGTTTCTCCTATTCATTTATTTCCAACTAATTACCCAGTAGCTACCAGGTGCTTGGCTATAGTTGAATAGGCAAGAAGAAGACAAGTTGTTCTATGGTGCTTACATTTTCATGAGAGACAAATGACAGATATTTACTTACATTAAAACATACCAGATAGGAACCATTACATTAGAAAAGTGGGTATAAAGAGAATGATTGAAAATGAAAGGACACTGTATACTAGGTGACCAGGGAAGGCTTCTCTGCTAACGACACTTTAGCAGAAACCAATGAAGTGAAAGAGTGAAAACATGAATTGATTTGGGGGGACAGTACTTAAGACAAATGGGAGAGCAAGCTTTTCTTGAAATTCTGCTTTTTACAACAGATTGTGTGAGTTTCTTTGCCTTTAAGTGTTCTGTATTTGTTCTTGAAATCTTTTGTCACTTTGGTTAAGTGAATACATATTGTTTCATGGTGACCTATATGACAAGTTTTGAAACCTTTCTGATATTTTTCATAGACGTTCCCAAATATCAAATTCTAATTTAAGTTCTTTGACCTCCAGCTAACTCTAGGATGCTTCAAAGAAATCCCAAGGCATCCCAGAGAGGAATTTTATATGAATTAGGCTTGTTTGGTATGTTAAATTATAGATACTCCAAAATTTATATGGAATGCCTAAAAACCTGATATGCCCTGGTATAATGTTCTCTTAAAGTGTTGTATGTCACAGAACTGTCTAAGTTTCTTGTCAACTGCATTGTAATCAGATCTTTAACCATACCATTTCAAGTCTGTTGTCACTGCTAACTAAAAATTAGCACTCACCATCTGCCTCTACAAGGATTGGATCATGTTGGCACTTGCCATCTAAATCATGAGCCACTGCAGCCGCTGACCTCCAACACATCCTGAAAAGCATTCAGGATGGAGGTCAGGAATGAAGCACTCTGTGCTCCAGGAAAACTGCCTGAATAGGCCTTTAGATATTTTCAGGAGAAGATTTTATGACCCCAATTCTTGCATCTCTTCATATCTAGAAAAGCACTAAAATCATTCACAGTGACATCTGCTCCTCGTGACCAGCAGCAAGCCCCTGCCTAAATGTGTGCTTGACTGCACGCACCCCCTTCACTGAAGTCATATACATAATACTGAGTTCTCCTCCTGTCTCTTTGGAACAGTTTCCCAAAGCTCTCTGGGATGCTGTCTCCTGGGCTGTCGTCCTCACTTTGCCCCCAATAAAACTTAGCCCACAACTTTCACGTTGTGTGATTTTATTTCAGTTGACAGTTTTGGCAACCCCACAAAGGGACCCAGAGCAGACTTCTCTCCTTCGCCTGAACTCTATGAGGAACCAGAGACTTGACCAGCAGAGGCCCTTTGTGCCCATCTGCCTCCTCGGGGAGTCCTGACAAATTTGGGTGAGTCTCTCCTGGTTCTCAGATCTCCCAGATTGGTTGATAATCCTGAGTTTTATTTGGTGGTGTATCTAGGTACCTGGCCCTGCAGTTGAGAGATACTGGGGGGAAATACCCACCTAGAGAGGATGTCCTCGGTGGGGCCCGGTTGAAAGATACCAGGGCCTGGACTGAGTGGTCAGCTAAGAGGCGGAGCTGACGCTTTCCCTCAAGTTGGCTACCTCAATAGACTTTGTCAGGAAAGAAGTGAAATTTTATCCCTGACAAATTCAACTTTAAAATGAGAAATAGTCTTTCAAAAAGAGAAATGAAGGGCGTCCGAAAACCAACCTCCATCTAACACCCCAGCCAAGATTCAAGTACAGAGCTCATGCTTGCAAGCACCTAATTAATTGGGGAAATTATACTAAAGGAAATCTCAATCTACAATGGCCAAATTGGGGTTCTTTTGACATTTCAAAACTAATATTTTTTGTGTGCATAGTTAGAAAAAGCTGGCCCTAACATCAAACAGACTGATTGGTATTTAGAAGCTTCTAAAAGAAATGATAAAGTAACTTCTTTGCAGGAAACCAACAAAGAATTGCTTGAAACTATATCAGAACTAAAAAAAGCCACTGGCACTGACACTGTCTCTCCCTCTGCTCCTCTATGTATCCTTCTATCTGAATTGCCTGGTCCACTCTTTCTCTTCTGTCTTTTCCACCTCCTGCTGTTCCCTCTTCCCTGGTAAAGGAGGATTAAAAAATCTGGTGGTTATAGTTCTCCTTAAGGAAAAATCTATTACAGGGAGAGGTGAACCGTCCTCGGTGCTTATGTATAAACCTAGGACATGAGCAGAACTTAGAGCCTTGGCCAAGGAATTTCCCAATCCAAATCAGGATCCACTGGGATTTGCTAAGGAGTTTGCGTTAACCATCCAAACCTACAACCCTGGGTTTTCAGATCTGTATCGATTAGATTCTGAAAGCAAACCAAGGGAATGGGCAGAGAAAGCAGGTTGAAAATGACCTCTAATGGACTTTGAATTACATAGTCCACAGGCTTGCACTGAATGCAAAGAATTAACTGAAAAATTGCTCAAATTTATCCCAGAGCTTTTTCTAAAAACTGTAGACTGGACAGAGATTTAGCAGTGCGAGCAAAGACCTGATGAACCAATTCCAGACTATTATGAAAGGTTTAAAAAAAACCCAAAAACTTAATATTCTGGCTTGACACCTCAATCATTCTCTAATTACCAAAATGATCCTTTAACTCTGCCTTTTGAGAAGGCTTAGATAAAGAATTGACTACTGCTGTCAAACAACAATCTAGCTTGGTCCTCATTACCTATAAATGGCCTTGTTACACTGGCCGATCAACTTTTAAGACTATTAAAAAGAAAGAAAAGGGGTTATTGTGCTAATTAAGTACTCAGTGCCAGTCAAAGGCTGACCCATCCCCATTCAAAGTCACTTTTACTGCAGAAAACCAGAGTATCAAAAAATAAATGGTAAGTTAAGAAGGAGAAGCCTAGAAGGAAAGCTGGATTTTAGACCAGAATTATGAGTTAAACAAGAACAGGGCTGCTGCAGGGGAACATGGGGAGGCTTTCCACTTCCCCTAACACCCTGGACATAGAAATGATTATGCAAGGAGAAACAATTAAAGGACCCCTGCTTCAGAGTAATTCCTCAGTGCAGATGGTAGGGGCTCCTATTAAGGCTTTTAAATCATTACCTTAGAATGCTACTTAGGGGAACATAAAGGCACTTCCTTTTTTTTCTAGTAGAAAATGCCCCTATTCACCTGATAGGCCAAGATCTATTGGAAACTTATGAAGTCCATATTTCCTTTACTCTTAAGGGAGAAATGTCACATAATGTTTGTGACCCATGATGAGGATGACACTGAACAAGACAAATTGCTAGGCTTAATACCTAAAGAATTATGGGCACTTGATTCTACTGACATTGGAAGAATGAATACATTCTGCATCACCCATTAAAATACTCCTTATCATTCTGTAGTGCCAAACCCCCATACCTTACTGTCCATATTCCTAAAAATGGTGACTTTTCTGTGATAGAGCTCTGGAGCACTTTTTTTTTCCCTAGTATTCCTGTACATCCAGATGATTAGAATTTTTTTGCCTTTACCTGGAATGAGAGGTAATATATGTGGACTGTAATCCCACAGGGTTATACTGAAAGCCCCACTTACTTCTCCCAGACACTAAAGAAGACCTAGAAAATCTCAGAATTCTGACACTAAGGGAACAAGTCCTTCTAGGAAAACTTGCTTTTCTCTCCCTGTGCTTTAACACCAGGCTCTCAGGACCATTTATCTTATCTAGACCATCTCTAATTCCTGAGATTGTAGGAAAGAAAAAAAAAAAGAGGGGGTAAAGGAAACAAAGCCTTTTAAATTTAGTTTGTTTCAACTGTTAAAACTAGTGAGTTTTATATTGTCATACCTGATTCACGACAAGTTTAGAAAATGAAACATACCTGGTGGTTGTCTGTATGTCTATATGTATATTACATGTGTCTTTACCTTTGGATGGTATTATCAAAATTAATTTGTAATTGAACTCTACTTAATTGGCCTAAAGGAAATTAAGCGCTTATATAAATTCTCAGAAATATAAAAGAAAACTGGCCAGAATGAATTTCAGGTTCACATGAACAGTCAAATATTCAATATTAATGCCTGGTATTAAAGTTTACTGATTTAATTAATATAGGCATGTCTTTAAAGTCATCAACATTAAGTATAATACCTTTCTTGTCAGCAAGAAAAATAACTTGGTATGGTAAATTTTTTAAAAATAAATTGAATGCAGATGAGGTAAGAGCCTTTGGATGAATTCTTTAGGAGTAATATATTTTAGAAATGTCTACTTAAAGATAATTTCTCCAGATATTTGGTAACTTAAAATTTTGAGTTGTGCTAAATTAAGTTAAATGATGAAAGTTTATTGAATAGCTAGGTCATCCTCAACTATAGTAAAATACTGAAACATTAATTACTGAATATCGGCTTCCTTTTGCAGAGAAACTAAAGGTATTTAGTACTGCTAACAAATATTTTTAGTGCCAAAATGAGATATTTTCTATAAGAAAGCACATGGTTTTTTAGAAATTATTATTGATATTTGTTTGCCAATCTTCAGAATACTAATGTAAAAGACAATTCATAATTGCTTCTTAGTTTAATAGAAATTGAGGTTTTTAAAAGTTGAGGATTCTATTTTAAAAATTTAATCAAAGTTACTGGGGAAAATAAAGGAAATATTTTGGTATACAGCAGGAAAGTAGATATATGATTCAGCAAAGAAGAATGGAATTGCATTTTAAGTGAAAATAAATGTAGGTTTTTCCTATAGCTGGTTGTTTCTGGATGAAAAAATATATAAGGGGCAAACTAATATGGATACAGAAAATGATGAAAAGTTTGTGGAAAAGGAACCCTAAGAAAAGAGCTTTGTGCATGATCAGGATTGGTTAATTTAGGTTTAATTTAAATAAGTAAATGGATTTGGCTGTTAAAAGTAAGCTGATACAAAACTTGAATTTAATTTTTCTTGGACATTTTTCTTAAAATGTTGACCTATTTTTGATGAGAGTATAAAGTTTCTTTTACCTTCAATCATAAATCTGTTATACATTTCCATATTTGCCTTTGAAATGTTTTATTATCACTTTGGTTAAGTGAGTACGTATTGTTTCACAGTGACCTATGATCCTATCTGATCAAATGTCTTAAAACTTCGATATTTTTTGACAAAATTCCCAAATCAAATTTTAATGAAGTTTCTTTGACCTCTGGCTAACTTTGGGATGCTTCAGAGGGCCCCGAAACATCCCCAAAAGAGATATTAAACTAATTGTGTTCATTTGGAATGTTAAATTTCATGGGAAGTACTGTCAAATAAGTAATTGTCTTAGGTTGTATTAGGAAAAATATTAATAATGTAGATATTCTAGAAATTATATGGAATTCTTTTTTAAAAATCTGGTATATCCTGATAAAATGCTACCAACCATAATTCTAGTTATCTTAAAATGTTGTACATTACAGCAGTACCTAAGTTTCTTGTCAGCTGCATTATAATAAGGTTTTAAAACTGTGCCTTAAGTTTTTTACCATTCTATAGATAGTTATGGCTTACTCTGATGCCATTGCAAAATGCCTCCTCTTCAAGAAGGTTTACAGAAAGACTTCTTTGATACGTAAAGGTTTCTGATAACTTTCAGACTATAATGTTGAACTGGGTACGAAATTTAAAAATTCTAATGGAAAACCTGATGGTTTCATAAAACCATTAACAAAAAGGATTAGTTACATAGGACTGAGTGAACTGGTGAATAAATGGTTATGATTTTTATGCTTCCTGTCCAAAATATTACTAGCTTTTAATCTATTTTCCAGATATAAAGAAACCCTTCTCCTTAAGCAATTTGGTAAATTATACCTACATAAGCAGACTTAGAACAGTTACCTTTTCTATCTGATCCCTCCAGAGATGGGAAACTCTTAGGCTCCCCAGTGGCTTTATCAGATAAATTAGGAAGACCATCTCCTAGCAGGTATAGGAATCTCAAGGTATTTTGGGGATCTTAAAAAAAGAAGAATTCACCTAAATCTGTAAGGCAAAATCTGTCACAAATCCTTGACCTGGCTTTCCTGGCCCTAGGCAACCCTTATGAAAAGTTCTGGCACAGCCAATTTAAAAAGCCTGTATGATCAAATAATCAGACTTAATTTGCAGACAGATTAATCTTGATTTGGCTATATTTGATAAAAATGAGGGTAACTTTAGAGAGGAAAAGATTATGTTTCAGTGGATATTAAATTCTAGTTTTGTTAATGGAGGTCTGTATTTATATCCTAAGACTCACTTCCCAGATAGTTCCTTGTTGTTATAATATTGCAAAGCTTAATTGAATTATTAAAAGGACACTCTAAGTCTTTGGATGAAGAGCTGATGCCCCGTGACCTGTAACCAGGAGATTACGCATACCGGAAAAGACAATTTAAGGACTATCTCGAACCAAGATGGAAGGACCTTTGTCAGGTACTCTTAACTAGTTCATGCACAATACACTGAAGGGAATTAACTCTTGGGTTAATATTCCCACTTACAAAGGGCCTTTGCAATGGACCAGCCTATAGAGAGGACTGCAGACCTTAAAATCACCTTAAAACAATGCTCAAAGTAGGAGCTACCAGACCAGGATGAGAAGACGACATCTGAAGTAGACAGCTGACCCAAGACACCAGACCAGGCCTGTACACCAATTACTTTGATAACTGCTCACACTTTCACTTATGAACTAAGTGTATTTCACAACCTTATGTAGAGTTAAAGTTAATCCAATTGTTAGGTTTATGGTCAGTTACCCATACCCAGTACTTCTGGGTTACCTTCGTAGGCTTCCCCACTCTAAGGTTCTAACTAGACAGTCCTTAGAAAATTTATTCTAGAAGAAAGAAATATTAATATTACCAGGTGGAATCCCCTCACCTGGCCAATTAATAATACCTGCCCTGACCCTGGCCATAAATATGAATTTTCTTATAAGGTACCCAAGCCCATTCAAGGCAACAAGCGTTTCAGCCAAAGAATATGTAAGTTCCCTCCTTTATGGGAAGGACCTATATGGTTAACACCAGGTTATGGTCATTCAAATTTATGTTGGGAAAAATCAAACTATGCCAAGGATAACCAACCTAATAACACTAGGAAATTTGGCTGGGTGCCTTAGGAGCAATGCCTACATAACATCTTCTTTAACGATAAGGTTTGGTACAGAACAGCAAAGTCAGATGACCTGGGGATACACTGGGCCATACCTAATGGAAGTTCTTGGCTTTAAATTCTTACTTATGACCTTACTAATACTGCTAACTATTATTTATATTTTGCCTGTTTTACAAAATTGTTTCTTGCATTACCAAATGTGTGACTGAGGCTCTGATAAAATAATGACTAGGCAAATTGAAACAGTAGACCAGATATATACTTCCGTATGAGACCAATGGATGTTACAGTGCAAGTCTAGACATGGGAAGAAGCCACATGAGGGAATATTTTCCTGGACCATAACAGACTAGTGAGACAGGTGGTCCAGAGACTTTTTGCTACTGTTAATGAGGCCTACTCCTGTAACAGCACACTGAGTGGCCTGTCAATGAAATCCTCGCCTGACCCAGGAATAAGCATTCCTAGCACTGTGGGACAAAATGGTCATGAGATGTCTTCCAAACTATGGTCAAATCTATGGCCATGAGGGGGCCCTGCTAACGAAACCTGGCACTTGCCATCTAACTTCGCGTGGATTAAATCACGAGCGGCTGCAGCCGAAGACCTCCAGCACACCCTGAAAGGAGTTCAGGGTCGAGGTCAGGAATGAGGCACTCTGTGCTCTGGGAAAACTGGCTGAACAGGACTTCAGATAGGTATTTTCAGAAGATTTTATGACCAGCAATTCTTGCATCTCCTCATATCTAGAAAAGCACTGAAACCATGAATGGTGACGTCTGCTCCTCATGCCCAGCAGCAAGTCTCTGCCTAGATGTGTTCTTGACTGCAATATAATACAGAGTTCTCCCCCACCTCTTTGGAGCAGTTTCTCAGAGCTCTCTGGGATGCTGTCTCCCGGGCTGCAGTCCTCACTTTGCCCACAGCTCTCACGTTGTGTGATTTTACTTCAATCAATGTCATAGACAGACTGTTTTACTCTTATGCTTTTATAAAGTGAAGATCTTCAAGAAGATTCATAAAATGGACTCTAACAAATTTTCTGATTAGTTTGAGATCCTCCTGAAGGAGTCAGAAATTGGCTTCCCTGACATTAAGGCAGCTTTAAGAATTTATGGTGATTAATTAACTTGTTTCCTTTAAGTTACTTCTAATTGACTAACTTCTTTTTCTCCTTCCTATCAATCATTTAATTTGCCTGAATGACTACATGCTTAGCAACCCTAACCCTATGATTTACGCCGTACCCTAAATAACTTACACCAAGTTATTTTCCCAAAAGGTCATGGAACAATAACCCTGAAGTAATGGCCAGACCCTCCAGCCCCTGTGACACCAGAGGGATCAGACCAGATAACGCCAAGGCCTTGGGCAACGACCTGCGTGACTGATCAGCAAAAGTCCCCATGACACAAGATGAAAAGACGCTGTGGTTCCTTATCACTGACATGCTCCATCCTGTTTGCCTATATAATCACCAAGCCCCAACCCCAAGATGGGCTCCCAGTCTTTAAGGCATGAGCCTGCTGTGGCTCCCTTTGCTGGGCAAAGCAGTAAAACTGCTCTTTTCTTTGCTCTCAAAACTCTGCCTCCAAGTTTGAATTTGCTTTTTGGGTTACAGAGGCTGATTTTTCAGTAACAATATCACTGAACTGGGTAAGAAATGACAAACTCAAATAAAAAACCTGAAGATTTCATCCAGATCAACTGGCATTAATTACATAGGACTGAATGAACTGATAAATATAATTTTATGGCTTTTCCTAAAATACACTGGCTTTTAATCTTTATTTCCCAGAAAAAACAAAACCTTGCCTCTTATGCTGTGACCAACAAGTTGATAAATATTTCATCTTCATTTATGAAAGTATACTTCATCTTTTTCTCTCTACCTGATCCTTCCAGAATTCGGCCTCTCCAGCTGGATCGCCTGTGGACTTGATGCTTTATTGTGACTAGATTACAACCATTTATACTGATCATTGTTTTAATTTGACCTCTTTGTTTTCAAATTGTTTATGCTTTCAATCTCTATACTATTGAGACAAGAGGGAAGGGGGCAGGGCACAACCATTCAAGGAATGACACAGCAATTAACATCAAAATGGTGGAAGATTCAACTCCCAGTAGGCAGGAGATTTGACTTCTACTAGACCTTGAGCTTCATTATACACTCATTGTAATATATTAGCATAGTAAATGACACTCCCACAGGCTATGACAGCTTTGAGCCTAACCATAAATGTTCAAAGAGTGGGCAGCGGCCCAATTCCTAGGAATCCCAGCCCCTTCCCAGTGTAGCCCGTAAAAACGAGCACCACCACGCCTCACAGCCACTCTTGCTCCCTCGTGCCCAGAGGCAGCCCACACTCTGTCTATGGAGTGTGCTATCTACTTTTACTTTAACCTGAACACGGCAACTCCACACCTGGGGGCCTTTCTCTCACCTTCTGAAACAGCCTATACTCTATGTAGTGTGCATCTCTCTAAATAAATCTTTATTCAACTGTGGCTCACTCCTGAATTCTTTCCTGAACGAAGCCAGGGACCCACACTTGGCAGGGCACATCCCAGGGACTCATCCAAGACCTGGGACATGGCCCTTCTCTCGCCCCACATTTGTTTTTCCTGTATCACGATGACTTTCTGAATGCTACTTGCTATATTACTTACTCTGTCTATTTTGTAAGATTGTCACTTGCATTACCCAATGTGTCAGGCCTGACAAAATTAATGATGGCTAAAAGTCTTGATGCAGTTTATCAAATATATAACTATACATAGAATAATTATAATAGTGCAACTCTAGATATGGGAAGAAGCAAAAAGGAAAAACATTTCTTCAATCATAATAGACAAGTGATCCAGAGAATTTTAGATTATCAACAGGGCCTAATCCAAAGATTAATACATTTACTGGCCTTTAAAGAGAATCTTCACCTGATCTAGGAATGAGCCTTCCAAGCATTGTGGGACAAATTGGTCATGAAATGCTTCCCAAACATTGACTGAGTTTATAACCAAGATGAGACACTGTGAAGAAAGTCACCTGCCATATCATTAAACAAAGGATGTTGCAGCCACCAAGCTATCAGGCACTGCAGCCCTCCCCCCTACCACTGTGCACCCTGAGATGATACAGGATGAAAAACAATGGATACTGGCCCTAGACACCTAGGTGCATATCAATGAAGTACTTTCTGTGAGCTCAGACTCTTGCATCTTCACATACATAGAAAAGTGCTAAATTCATTAACTTGGTATGTTTGGGTTTTCTTTAATAGTAATCTTTTGATGTTCAGACTACCTGGTTTTTGTTGCAAAAACTCATATATCCTGGCTCATCACCTACCTCTTCACAACAATCCCTCAGAGCTATCTGAGAGGCTGTCTCCTGGGCTTAAAACCTTAGTAAGTCCATCAAATGAAATCTAATTCTTAACTTTTAGATTGTGCATTATTTTCCATTGACAATATGAAATTTCAAATATAGAAAAATCATGCATTTTTACATGTTCTATATTTTTACTTTTAAAATGGCATTTCAGTAGATTCTAAAAACAAATTGGAATGGTAGAGAATAATTTTGAGTCCTCCAGCTGCTATGTTATAACATTTTCTTAACATTAATTTTCACACACAATTGCCTCTCTCATTTCAAAATGATATTTTAAGGATGAAAAATAAGAGAAATGCCAAGTTAAAAGAAAACTTTCCTTTTTCATAAGTAAAAGAGATATTATTGGTAATATAACATCAGGAGGGTATATATTCAGTTCCTCACTATTACCTAAAATGAAGAAATAAATACAAGGAATCTATGCAAAGGGAAGCTAGAAAACACAGGTACATGGGGAAGTCACTCATCACGCCAGTCCTAGAAAGACAAACTACCCCTGCCCACCAGTAGCTGGCCTGATACTCATTGCCAGGTCTTGGTATCCTTTTGCTGGACAGATACCACTTCCCAGAGGACTGACATCAGACATGGCAAAAACAAGATTATTGTGTAATCCTGTCTGAACACAGACAAAAATACACATGTTGTATAAACCACATACACACACACACACAAATCTCCAATTTCCAGCTAAGTGATTGCTGTTTTGTTATCAGCTAAGGCTCTAACTTCACTTCATCCTTCCTACCTTCCCGATAAGATTTATTAAGATAGCAAATTACAGAATTAACCTCCACTTCCTGACAGCATCCAAGCCAGTGCAAAGCCCTGCTTTGTTAAACCCTCCCCCCAACCACCTAACATGAAGGCCAGATCCTAAAATAAATCTTTCTCACACCCTCTTACTAAGCTGCCCCAGGGTTTACCAGGGGTCAGTTTTCCCTCACAGCAACAGTAGTAAAATTGAGATTTGTGTCACTGGTTCACTGAATGGGCCAGTTTGTCTCTTATTATTATAATTATATTTACTTCTTTCTGCAGAACATTTTTTCATGACTTATCTGAGTACATGAATTGTCTCTCCAATGTCTAAACTGACTCATTTCTGCTATATAAGTCAATGTTTTTAAAAGGTAAACTTCTACTTCCGCGTTATAACAACATGCTTTAAGTCTACTATCTTTACCCTTCATCTGTATTTTTAAAAATTATCTCAATTTCTTTAATGATTTTTATACAAACTAATATGTGCAAAAAGTTCAGTTTTTACATTTCCCTTTTATGTTTCAGAATGTAACAATAAACAGAACATTCCAGGAAAGAGTGAAACATCTAAATTTATGGAGGGTTACTTTGAGCTTGGCTTCTGTTCCACATGATTGACTATTTTTCCTGGAGTTCACTGATTTTTTAATACCTTCCTTCAGCTGCCTGGGTTATAATCCTACGTTACCCTTAGTTGCTTTCTTTCCTTTACTACTGGTCACTTTCTCCTTCCACTCCCCTCTCCGCTGGGTTGCACCACACCTACAGCCACAGCCACTTCCAACTTAAAGTAAATCCTTTAAAGCATGTGATGACCTGATAATTTATCTCCATCACCGTGTGAACTACTCCAGGTCGAATCATGTGCATCTGTACCCTGCACTATCACAAATGCCGCCTCCTTTACTTTTCTGTGTCCAGTACTTTTGCCTCCCCACTGGACATTTTCTACCCAGTAGCTGGGATGAACTTCTGAAAGCATAAATCATATCATGTCGCTTTCCTTTTTAAAACTTTCCAATCATCTTTCAGTAAACTTGAAACTAAATTCAAATTCCTTATAATGGTCTACGTGCTCTAGCCCTGTCTGTCTCCTGCCTCATTTCCTCATCTTTTCATTTTGTCACTGCTGGCTCCTCTTTAAATCTCTGTTAATATGTCTCCTCTTCAAGAAACTCTTTCCTACCACTCACCTAAAAGTTTCTCTCCTAATTGCTTTCAAATCCCTTGTTCTAGTTTTTTATAGCCTCTGTCACTAACTGATATTACATCATTTATTTGTTTACTTGGCTATTTCCACTTCCCAACCCATCAAATCCCAGAGAATAATGGAAACAAACACTCAGAGAAAACTCCTAGGCACAGAGGTGACTGGAGTTATTAATGCTAAAACTATTAATTTTCAACAATGCAAACTCCCAGGCAATTCTGTCAAATAGAACAGAATTTATAAATTTTGAAGGAAAATTAATAAAAATGGCTGCACTTAGGCTAACAGATCACTTATTCTTATGCTTGCCCTTAAAACAGTCAACTAACCTGACTGCCCAGTTGCTACTCACAGCTCCAGGCCCACCATTAAAATAATTTTAACTGTTTCTACTTTATTCCAGTAATCAAAAGTAATAATCATGCTTGGTCTCTGAGTTCGATCACCAGGGAGAAGGTCATGGAACTGTAACCTTACAACATAGCATGAATTACCAAAAAGACCACGTCTTGGGTGCTTCTAAGAAAAGAGATTGAAAAGAGCGACAACCACTAGCTTCTATAGACGTAGTCACCTGGAGACACCATGACGCCACTCTTGAGTCTTATGAGAAGAAAATAATTCTGTTGATTGTTATCGATGCTTCATTGTTTGAGCTATGGCTGTATAATCACCCTGCCCCATCCCCAAGACTTCAATTCTGAAGGCACTAGCCTGCTGTGAGTCCCCTTTGCCCGGCAAAGCAATAAAGCTGCCTCTCTTCTCCTAAGCTCCGAGACCCTGACTCTGAGTTATCTGGCTCCTCAGGGACGGGGGCTGATCTTTTGGCAACAATATTAGGAAACACAATGAACCAGCTCCTACTCCTCTTCCCAAGAGGTCAGTTTGCTGTTGCAGAAAGTGAAGGCAGTTCTGATAAAGCTCAACAGTATTCTTTCATGTAGACAGACATTGAGGCGCGAGAGAATGCCCGAGGGGGATTTTTCACCAAAAACTGAGGTGATTCCCTTCTCTTCACTACACCCAAAATTACTTTTTAAAAAAAATAAATAAAATACTAATAAACTCAGAATCAGTATGGTTTTTCAGTCAAGTCCCTTCATTTTCTAAGTAGTAATTAGATAATTACCTGTACTTTTCCTTTATGGTAAGGTTTATCTTAATGATGACACTGTTTCAAATTTCTAGCACAGACTTGAGACTTTCTCCAAACTACCCACCCCATCCTAGTTTTATGAAGGGCAAAGAAGGATGCTCCTACATTGACAGTGTCCTGGACCTGGTCCAGTCACTGCTTCTCCCTCTGTGTATAAGGTGACTGATCATGACGGATCCCAGATTCAACCTGTCCTTTCTCATTTTGAGCATAGCGAAGACAGAGTCATCTGTTCTCTAACAGAGCTCTTACAAAATAAGATAAAACAGAATTATCACCACGTATGCCCTAAAACCAAGGAAGATGTTACACTTTTATTCTTTGCCCTAGTCAGAACTATGTAAATTAATCTAGAAGGAACAGAATAATATGACCTTTCTGATTCATGCTACTCAAGTAACCAGCATTCACATGTTCACCAAGAAATACTCATTATCACCCAGAAATTGGCCAAAGACCCCCACTAGTTTTCTAAGGTAGGATTGTCCAAGGTTCTTCAGCAAAGTAGATCTTGGAAGTGAAAAGAGTTGACACATACTTAGAGTCCCTTCCCCTGAACAAACAGTCGTGAAAGGAAATGTTAATTTTCCATTGTTTACCGACAGGGTCCATTAACAGTGAGTAAGCTCACTTTGATGAGGGGGAACCATTCTTGTATTGAGGCCACCCATGCCAAAGGAAGAGATGCACTGGAAGGCAATGTGCAAATATTAACCAACAGTCAAAAGGTGAGTGGTGTTGGTGTGCAAAACAGGTAAGCACTCAAATAAAAAGCCTTCGGTATTAGGACAGTTCTCTCACTCAGTTCCCCCCCTCCATTCCAAAGCAGGGCACCCAACCTGATAATGAAAGAGTCTAAGTCATCTGTAAGGCAGATGGAAAACAAGGATGAAAAGTTATGGTGCATATAATCCTTGAAGAAGAAAACAGCTGAGCAGAGAGAGAGTGACTGCAGGGGCAGTGCTTTAACCCCCATGGAGAAAAAGTAAAAAACTCTTAAAATGACCTATCTCTCTTCATACCTTCAGGCTATTTGGATGACTCCAAGCATAATGTAACCAATATTAATCAGGACTTCAGTATACATTCTAAGCATGACATTTTAACCTTGTTCAGGAAACTTGAGTCTACCCTGGAACCAGGAACCAGCTACCCTGATGACTTTAAGACTTTAGTGGTGCTAGATAAACCTCCTCTCATTAAAGATGAATAAAAGGGAAAGAGAAGGAAGGGAGGAAGAAATACAGGAAATAAAGAACATGGTACCTATGCAAAAGTTCTATAGAAGAAAAAAATTAGCGTAACTTCCAAAGATATTTTAAATGAGCATCCTTTTGAAGAAAACCCTTCATTTCTTAATAGGATTTTTACAAACCATAGTTATAATTTAATTCAATTCTGAAATTATTGTAGGCTACACATCATAAGGACTTTTTTTAGTTTTCACATCATAATCACATTGATAGAACAAATACATATTCGTATTTCTTATTTTTCACATTAAAATATGGGAAAATTGACTAATGCACATACAACATTTAAAACTCTTTTATCTAAATATACCTTGAAACTACAACTATGTAAACATTTTGTCAAAATTTTTATTCCAAACACCAAAACTCAAGTGGTGTTCCCAACTAAAGTTATTGTGATATTACTTTTAACCTGAATGGTTATTTCTTGACATGGGTGGCAGTTACATGAGTGGGTTTATGTTGTGACAACTCATTAAGCTGTATATTTATGATTTGTGGACTTTTCTATATAGCTGTTATCCTTCTACAGACATAATTATTTTTTAAAGGCTTGGATAGTATTTTTTCTTTTTCCCCATGGGCGCTTAGCTTTTTCTTTCCTTTTTTTTTTTTTTTTTTTTTTTTTTTTGACTATGAAAATCCATGTAACTTGGGTAAGCAGCTAGGTACATCAGGAGTCCTGGGGAGCCGTGGGAATAGACAAGACAGAACGACACATTATGATGCTAGAGGTAAAATAAGTGTGTGTGTCTCTGAATAGCAACTTCTCTTTAAAGCAAGCCCTGCCTCGTCTGTCATTAGGAACACAGATAATGGTAGGTTACTATTGAATATCAGCAATACACACTGTTAGGCTCATGTAAACTGTGAAAATCCCAATCTAAATTCAAATCTGTCCTCAGAGAAGACCAAAAAAGAAATTACTGTTCTGGCAAATCTTGCAAAAGCAGATAAACTAGAACAAAAAAAAATACATATAAATAAATATTTTATAACATGTATATTTATAACTATATTTATATACCAGGATAATATTTTGTCATTAAAATGACAGAGTAACTAATAATAAAATCATAATAAGATAACTAATAATGTCTATTAAAATAGCTAGCTATAAAAACTTGTACTAAAAAAAGACTATTTGGAATGAAGTAACATCACCAAAAATTTCAATGTATATTCAAAGATACATTAGCACTTGATGAAGAGAAATTTACAGTGATTCACATAGCTATTACAAGTTGCTTAATGAATAAATTTGAAATTAAAATTGCATTAGTTAAGTTCCATTAAATACCATCTATTTCTATTCCAGCTGAAGCTTGAGCTCATTGCTTAAATGTTTATCAAAAAAATAACAGTAAAAGTCCTAGGTCACTGGATAATACAGGATTTTTCATCCCTTTTCTTTTTTCATCTGTGCCTTAGGCACCAATGGGACTATTCATTACCAACGTGGGAAATCTGACAGGGTGATCAAACTGAAGACTTTTCCTCGAGTATTGTTTACATTATATCATCTCTTCTAACCTTAGTTTTTTGATTACTTCTGTTCTAAATTTGACTCATTTATTACTGTATTCACAAATTTTCCAGTTTTTCCTTTTTTTTTTTTTTTTTTTTTTTTTTTTTGCCTTAAGGGAAAAGTTTCTTTCCACTTTTAGGCTCATTTCTAAATGATAGCTATTGATTTTTATGACAAATAAAAAGCAAACAAAATATTCATAATCACTAGCTTAAAACTATTTTGGTAGGCTTTCCTTATGACTAAGTTTTATTTTTAGAGCAGCTTTAGTTTCACAGCAATACTGAGTGGGAAAGTAGAGTTGCAATATACTCCCTATGCCCCCCCGACACAGCCGCCCCTACAACCTACATCTTGCCCCAGAATGCCAAGTTTGTTACATTCACTAAACCTATGTTGCCACATCATTATTACAGTATAATATTTTTAAATGAAAGTTTTCTAAGAATTTCAATGTTAATCTGTTTCTTCAGGCAGTTTAACTGCTATTGTTTGAGAGAGGGTGCTATATGATTTTAGAATCTCTGAAAATGCATCTGATACAGTGAGGCACAGTTTGCAAACCAGGGTTTTTAAAAAGTAGCAGCTGTAAGTTCTAAAGCATGACTTACTGGATCAACTGGTCATCAATGAGTTCAATTAGTAAGAATGCAACAAAACATAACTTTGTAAACTAGTTTTTGCTTTGTGCATTCCATTTTTTAAACAACTCTTAAGAAATTAAGTTTGAATTACTGGCATACACTGGACATTTTTTAAATAAATTACACTCCTGTATAAGTGGTGTTTATATCTTATATTTGCATATATTGTTTACAAAGCACAGTGTTACCTCATCTGTTAAGCATGAGCACATTTATTAGACTGGAAAATGATCTTCATAATCACAGCCCTGAAACTCCCTGGCATCCTAGGTAATCAAAGAAAGCCCATAATGAGTCCACTGTACCTCAAGTCCAGAGGAGTAGAGACTAAAAAGGATTAGGTAATGGTTTGAAGAAAAAAAAAAACAGTGGCAGCAGCAACAACAAAATAACCAAGTGTTCTGGTTGTTCTTACTGATACAGACACTGCAATTAACTATCTTAAGTTTTCTCATATGCCTGTTAAACTAATATTTCACTGTTTAAAATATACTGCTTTATTAGATAGTTTCTCCATTTATTCTTTATATCTTTTGAATTTTTGTTTGCAAACTAGTAGTATGTAATTTATAGAGATTAAAGGCTTCAAGATATAGAACAAAAATCACTGACTAGGCTGGGGTCCAAGGATTAACCTAAAGGCTTTTGGCAACAGTGTGACTCTCTCCCTAAGTCTGAAGTGGTTGCAACTTTAACTTCCCTTTACTAATTCAATTAATAAAGGCTTTATGTTAGTGTGTGGGTTTTAAGTAAGTCAAAGAGATTGAGAACACACTATAGTTAATATAAATACCCGAATCTAAGGAAGCATCCATGCCCAGTAAAGGCGACATGGAACACAGGAAAATGGATCAGGAAATTTCGAACAGGGCAAAGATGACATTCCTTGACCTCATCTGGTGGCATCCCTGCTAACTAGTCAGGAAAGATAGGAGGTTATCACTGGACAACTTGGGTTTTCTCGGCTATTTCATGGTATTGTCTCTATGTTCATGGTTATGTTACCTACCGTAGTAGTCAGGTGACGGTTTAACCAGGGGTCTCTGCATAACGGGGCCTCAGGCTAGAATGAAAGTGCTGTGCCTTATTTTGGACTTTGTAAACCCAAGGCAGCAAAATGGGATAAGTGACAGCAAGACAAAGGAAAATGAGAAGCATTAGGAAGTGGTACTTGACCACGCTGGCTGCCACATCACCGTGAGCCACAGACACAACATATTTCTTGGGGGTAAATGTACTCGGCCTGGGAGACTTTTCTTGATGGCTGCAAGGAAAAACCATGCATCAGAGCATGATCTGCCTCACTCCCTCCTGTCTCCTATTTCCCACTGGTCGACCACCGTCAACTTCCGGGTTTCATTTCATCACTTGGTCCCATCTGTGGTTGTCTGGGATGCTAAATCTCAATCCCAGTGGGGTGCTATTTCATTTAAGCCCAGAAGGGGTAGCAGGAATCAGAACCTCTAGGCATGTGGCAGGTCAGCCTGATTGTTCTGGAGGTTAGGGAAAGGGCCCCACACCCCCCAGGGTGAGAGATTGGCTGGTCAAAGGCAACAGAGGTCCCAGCAGAGGGTTGACCGAGTGGAGGCAACGTAGGCACAGAGAGCAGGCAGCTGAGGATTCAGGGAAGCTGAGGAGATACGTGAGTCTTACACACAGTCCCAATAAAAAACAGATGGAACACTTTAATTTGGATAATTTGTGATGAATTTATTGCCAAAGGTGCTATTTTAAAAAGCTTATTCTGGAAAGGTGCTGGTGAGTTTCAGCAGAACCACAGGTAATAGTAAAGTTACTCAGAGACAGTAGCAATAAAGCTGCCACCACTCCTAAGCCCAAGGGGACAATGGGAGGGAGCTGCCACTTAAATTAGGGAGAAGAGAATCCTGGAGAGAGGAGACGTGACCTTGATCAAAGGACACAGGCATCCCAAGGCAACCCCATAGAGAGACGGAACCAGGGAAATAAACTGGCCTCATTATCTTTTCTCTGTACACTGTCTTGCTGGGGGCCCCCATGAGCTGAATCCAAGCAGAACCACAGAGCCAGGGACCTTCTTGATGCAGGCTTTACAAGTCAGCTTGCCCTTCCCAGGGCACAGAGCAGGGTGGGAAAGGGTGGAGAGTGGATGGGAAGGGACAAAGAAAAGTTATCAGGTGTTTTGCTAAACATCCGTTTAGCAAATAGAACTCGTTATTTTGTAATATGGAATTACTAAAATGAAATTTCATTTTTTCTTAAAAAAGAAATTCCCGAGGAAGGATCTCTGGGTTTTTCTACAGTTCACTCTACCTCCTACTTTTAAACTAGCCTTACCTGCTAGCCCAGTGGGTCTCAAATTTTTGTGAGAATCAGAACCACCTGGAGGGTTTGTTACAACACAGACCGTGGCGCCCGCTACCAGAAGCCCAGTTTCTGACTGAGTAGGCCTGAGGTGGGCCCAAGAACGCACATGGCTGACAAGTCGCAGGTGAGCGCACTGCTGCTGGCCTGGGGACACACTGTGAGAACCACTCCACCGGCCATCATAAAGGCAAGCCTCCAATGCACATACTGTCCTAGGCAATTACTCAGACCCCTCTTGCACCCTTCACCCTTTATTGCCTATCAATCAGTTGCCCACCAGGCCTGCTGCTCTCGCCACCTCTTCCCCCCACGTCCCCCAACACACAATGGGTTTTGATCCTTATTTGTTTTTGCTTGAGATGTGAATTCATGGCCTTAATGAACTCACTGACTTTAATCCTTGCCTCCTGCTCTTTCTGGACTAGACATTGACCACTGCTCAGCCTCCTGACCACTCCCCTTCCTTTGGGTTACCAATCTTGTTCTGTTTCTGGTTTAGCTCCACTTTAAAGGCTCTGCATCTCCTATTCTTTCAGTTAATAACCCCTTGCTCCTGGTTCTCAGGCATATTCTAGTTTCCAGACTTTCAAAATCCCATTGTTGCTCATTTTCTCCCACAGTGTCCACCCAGGGCTCCTTTCCCTACCTCTGGGACAGGTAGCTGTGCATAACTGAAGAGTATGGACCCCAACCCCAACCAACAGACGTAATCACAATTCTAGTGCCCAGAATGAGAAGATGAAAATGTAGGACATTCTACGTATGGTACAGATTGAGAGCCTTATCAATCTGGGTGTATGGAAAGCACCCTGACCAACCCCTGTAAGTCTAGGTGCTTTCTGTACTTATTGCTTGTTTGCTTTTTTAGGTAGATTAAGCTTGGATCAGTATGCAAGATGCATGGGAGAAGTGAAGAAACCAAAGGCTCTTAGAAGTTTAGAAAAAAAAGAAAAAACTTCCAGCCAGAACATTTACTGTACTTTTAGTGTGTGATGACACACTCATTGGAACTGGGGGAACACAGGAAAAAATAGTCATTCCTTTGTGTCCTAAGAAGATTAAGTTTTCTGCTGGAAAGAGCTTCTAGGCTAAATATCAATCCTGCTGATTCTGAACGAGACTAAGCTCGCATCAGCAGTGAGCAGCTTTAAGGTTTCTGGTCTGCTTTTCTCCCCACAGCTCTGCCACAGTGTGTACCCTTCCTCCTAGTCTTACCCACACGGGTATGGTCATGGCTGTCCTGGGCATCATAGTAAAGTGCATTTCTTTTCTTTTAATTTTTTGATGTACATCATTCTGCTTAAATCATGTTGTTAAACTTGCATATATATGTCATAATAATGATGACATCCCTGGTGATGCTGGAATTAGTTCCAAAAATGGACTGTAGGAGCATCTTTTCCTTACTGCCATAATCACAGCCTCCTGGGAAAGAAAACATACCCTGAAATGTGTTTCAGCTCATAGATATCTGACATAATAATCTCTGAATATCTTCTACATTAATGCATGACTTGTACGATATACAAGACACAGTCTCTGAATTATGTAAACATGTATGTATACATACATAATACACTAAGTGTATGCACACACAGTATAGACAGTGCCATCCAACACTTTATTAGATTGAAAGGCTGCCTATTTTTTTTAATATTTTAAACCTTTAATTTAATATTACTGTTGATTTTGTTTTAACTATAGTTCCTGAGAATGAACTTTATCTTCCATTTCCTTGAGCATAAGGAATTCCTACTATTGAGAGACTGTCAACTGAGGTCTTCCAACAAGAATTCTGGAAAGCCAGTGATGTCATCAAGCACTGCAGGATGGAAGCTCTTGCAAGTGTCTTGCCTGGGTTTAGTGATGGTGGCTGGCAGCATAACTTGGTCTCTCAAGTGGAAGTTTGAGCTAGACTCCATGGGTGGTAGTGGTATTTTCTCAGTCTTAATGAAAGCTCAAAGTTCGGCAAAATGGGAACATCTGGAACAACTATTAACCTAGCTTTACACAAGGCCTCAAGGAAACTTTATGCACAGCGTTCTTTCTTCCGGAAGTGCCCCACCCACTGACACCATGGCCATACTCCCTCTCACAACGTGCTTCCTCCCAGACACTCAATATGTTTGTCCATTCTGGAAAATTCATAATATTCAACTGGTCTCTGATTCACGAAGAGGTCCTCTACTTTTCTCTATTTCAATGAAAGAGCAAAAGAATAACGTTTTTTAAAAAATTCTTCTAGGAGGTTCATACATCTTTTGACATCATCTTCCACAATAAGAACATGACTGTGATTAAAACTAATTTGATGTAGTAGCTTACGGTGAAGAAGAATATGAAAATGAATATATGCACATCCAAGTATGACATTATGCTGTACACCAGAAATTGACACAACATTGTAAACTGACTATACCTCAATTAAAAAAAAGAACTAATTTGAAAAAGTTTCACAGTTGATTCAAGGAGATACAGCATTTGGAGCAAAACTGCTCATGAAGATAGAAGCTAATTCCAAATACTAAAAGAGGGGAAACAATACAATTTTGAAAATGTGAGTAAGAAGTGAGAAGGGAGGAAGTAAAGATGACAGGAATTACTAGACACTAATTAACATCCCTTAGAGTAAATAAACATGGTTTTCTTCTTCCCACACAGAACCAAAGAAACAAAGATTATAGAATTTACAAAAATCAATTTTCTCATTTTCAGTATAATGTAAAAAGATGCAATTAAAAGAAATGTGGTAGTGTTTGTTAGATGCCTCTTTGCTCTCAGATCCATTTTGGCCCTTCCCTTCCTCTGTTCTCTACTTCAAGTAACCAGTCCCCAGGCTTCCATGTCCTTCTGGCTTCTAATCGGTTAGGTCAACAAGAGGCCCTGGCAGAAGATTAGAAAATGGAAGGACAGAAGAAGCCAGAAAATCACTTCTCTTTTCTTTCTGCTGCTTGTGGCATTTTCTGTACCATCTGCATCCCCCTCGTGGCTCCGGCTGTCCACCAGCTCGTCCTTCGCTTTGTGGCCCCAGCTCCAGCCTCACTGCTGTTTCAGCTTCTCCAGGATGGCCAGCACCAGAGCCCACTGACGCCACCCCCTGACCCTCCAGCACCTGGAGGGGCAGCAGCTTTCACCTCTTTTCTGTTTGGTTTCTTAGCTCTTCCATCACTTGTGTAACCAATTCTTGATATTAAGTTTTTCTAATTGAAGTATCTCAAGTAGTTTCAGTTATCCTGATTTATATAGTGAGTGATTTCTTTCTACTGATTTTTAAAGTAAATTTGATCTCTTAAAAGTTACTGATTTACAGAAAACTTGTGAAATAACACAGAGTTCTCATATACCCTGCACCCAGTTTCCCCTATTATTAACATCTTACATTAATATGGTACATGTTCAACAATTAATAAACCAATAAACATACTGACTAATGTCTATAATTCAAACTTCCTTAGTTTACTAGATAACTTTTTTCTGCTCCAGCATCCCATCCAGGATACTATATTATGTTCAGTTGTCTTCTGAGACTCCTGGCTGTGACAGTTTCTTAAACTTTCCTTGGCCTGGCTAGCCTTGACAGATTTGAGAAGTCCTGGTCAGGTATTTTGCAGATGGACTTCTGTCGGGATTTAACTGATGTTTTTCTCATGAGTAGACTGAGTTCGGGGAGAAGACTGCAAAGGTAAAATGCCATTTCCATCGTCTCATATCAGGGGTACATACTATCAACATATTTGTTCACTATTGCTGTTGACCTTGGTCACCTGTCATTGTCTCTTTGTAAAGTTGCCCTCCCCACTCTTCTTTTCATACTGTACTCTTTGGAAAGAAATCACTATGTGCAGCTCACACTTAAGGAGTGCAGGTGCTTTTATCTTGTAATTCTGCCAGATTAAAGGCAGTGCTACTTTATTGTGCAATAGAATGGCTGGCCTCAGTCTACTCTAGAGAACAATTTGTGCCCATCTTGGCTGTGAGCTATATCTCTTACTTAATATAAATAAATTACAGTATGCCTGTGGCTTATCCCACACCACCTTTGTACTGTGAGGAGTTACTGCTTTCTCTAATTCAAATTTAAAAGCCCATATCAGCCAAAGCTCTTTTATCCTATTCCTGTAAATTAGAAATAGTCAACATACGCCACAGCCTGAAGTGGGATGTCGGAGCCTTACAATGTTTAAAACCTCAAAGATTTCCCTTCCCTGGAAGGGAACTGGAAGTGCAATTAGGTATTCATTTGGTAGAATTGTCCCATTACCCTCACATGTGTAGGTGATAAAAACCTCAGTAGCACCAGTGTAACAGGCTCAAATAAAACAGCTGTGTCTGATCCATTGCTCATGCAATTAACCATAAGGACTAAGTTCCTGGCTGTTTCACTGTGAAAAGTAAGTAGTGGAACTGTAGCTTGAGACTACGCAATTCTGTCTTCCATAACTAGGGAGAGTGGCGGGATGGTCTTTAGCTTCTTTTAACAAGACTGTCAGTTAAAGCAAGCATGGAGTACAATTCTACCACAGTGAACATTCATCCCTAACAAGTAACAAACATCTCACAGATTTGCATTTGTCCATGGACCACACAGAGTGTAGTAGCCCTGGTCTAGGGGACGGTACACAAGGGCTTCTCAGTTGTCTGCGCTTTAGCGTTGCCCTCAGAATATAATTGAGACAGAGCTGTATGACTTTAGTTATTGGAAAAATCTGCTTAGAGCTCTTCCTTGCTATTATTCTAGGCATTTTTTTTTAAATCTAAAATCAAGAAGAACTCTAATTTCAGAGATGAGAAGAGCATAGAATCATTCAGGAAGCACACAAGGGATTAGATTCTGACATCAGGAAATCACACCTACGTAACCTTGTAAAGTCTAGAATAACAGAAGGAAGGATTCCACTGGGAATGCAGAATATTTTTTTTTTAATAAGGAGACATCAAATTTATGTGAATTCCTCTATCTCCCTCATCTCTGATAGGAAGAGCCATTAAGTCCTCCATTAAATCCATTCAATTCAATCCCCTCAGATGCTCTTTAGTCTGTTCTGGCCTCTCCATTCCCACCGCCTCTGCTAAGTGCAAGAATCTCATTCCTCCTGTATAATCATTCATAGCCTCTTACTTGTTTCGCTCATATTTTGTGTACCCTGCTTCATTTCCTTAAACATTTCAACACATATTTTACATTGGGTTTCCAATCATCCCAATATCAGAAGTACTGGAGTATCTAATTGTTTGAAAGTTGAATTTGTATGTATATAAATAGATTGATGAATAGATTTAAGTGAATATTGCTGCCGTAGTCCACTGAAATTTAATATTAAGATGTAGATTATTTTCTGGTCTAGCGGATTCCTTTTTTGTCCCGCAAAGAAAGTAGTACTATGTTTTCTTCAAAAGAGACAGGCCTCAAAGACTGTACAGCTCTCTGCTATTTGAAGGGGGGGGGAGTTGTTTGTTTTGGTAATGCTAATATAATCATCCAATGTCAGAAACATGCTTCTGAAAAGTCTAGTACTTTGGGATATGCTCAGTGGATCTCTGTTTTAGACAGAACTATTATACTTTGTTTCTTCTCCAAACTGAGAACATTTAGAAATATCTAATTCTTTAGAACTTTTGAGAATTGATTTGTTATTATAAATAAAAAAAGAGTATAAATAGATTTACCAACTAATCTTTTATTTTCCAGTTCTATGTAGTCAAGATGGACCAGTATGTTATTTTTCAATATTTTTAGTACTTACAGTTTGCTAAAAATGTCAAAATAATGAATGTATCTAATAAGTGATAAATCTTTCAATTTAAGATACAGAACACAATATTTTTATTTCAAAGCCATTAATGGATAATTTGGAATGGGGCCAGTACTTTAATAGAACATTTTGATTTATTACTGGATCAGGCAAGGTTTTACTAACTGAATTTGTTGTAAGGGGGTGACTTCTACAGAATTATATGTAACTTGGTTATAAAAAAAATCACTTCTCAAAAGTACACATTAAAACTTATATTTTTGTAATTATAATTGCATTAAAATTTCCTAACTTTCTATTCTTATAGTCCACATCCATTGTTAGAAACATGTCAAAAAAAAAGAGAAATATTAGCTAATTGTTTTTTAAGTCTCTTAAAATGTCCAGATTTCTTCATTTGCATATTATTGGGAACTCTTCATGGATATAACAAGTAACACTAAACATAAATCTCATTTTCTTTAATTATAAAAAATTTTTTAACATAGTACATGTAATCAATGTCTTAAAAATGGTATAAACCTTACTCAAGTCTGCTGATAAATTTGATCTTTGGCGATTTGTAGGGAGATTCTTTAAGAAAGCAAGAGTTTAGAAATAAAACACTTATTTCAAAGAAAAAACCAGATCTGTTACCTATCTTGTATTTTTAAAAAATTATGTAATTGACTCAAATATCTTTAGCTTCAATACATTTTAAAAGAGGAAAATAAGGATGTGTTTATCAGCCAGGGATCTGGTAGACCACCGTGAAGACTAAAGAGATACTGTTTACACTGCAGTGACAACCATTTAACCCACATGAAAGTAGCCTCAATTCTACTTCCCTCCAGGCTGTGTGGTGAAGAACATTACTCATTGTTAAGTATGTAACTTTTTTCTCTTAGAACCTAAGAAAGGGAGACTTAACCTTGGGGGAGAGAGAGAAATTGGAACTTGTGACTAAAAATATCTACCATATGACTGAATCCCATCATGACCAATCAGGAAATTAATAGCTAATGTCTGAGTTCTCTAACGTACGAGACATTGTTATAGGTTAAATGTACTAACTTATTTAATGGTCACAAATACTTTATGAGTAGATACGACTACTATCTCCATTTAGTAGATAAGAAAACCAAATAACAGAAAGGTTAAGTCACATGTTCAATATCCACAAAGTAAATAGTTATGAAAAAGATTCAAATCCAGGTAGTCTTGCCCCAGAGTCATGCATGCCATTAACAAATACTAATTTTATAACAAATATTTTTGTCAAAGTAAGTGTATGCTGATGACTTTCTCTCTAGTCCTGACTTCCGAAAGCGTTTATTAGCTCAAACAACATCCTCAGCACCTGTTATACAACAGTAACAGTTTAAGTGCTAGGTATTGGGAAGTGATTAAATCAGGACCCCCTCACTAGGTGCTTACATTTTGTGAAGGAGGCGGATAAAACAACAGTGAGATGTGATGAATTTTAATAGATGTATGCATGAAGTACTACAAGGGCACAAGAGAGGAATATTCTCTTCAAGGGAAGTCCAAGAAGATGGAGTAGCGTACGCAAATACTCAGTATTGAAAGAGCAAGGCTTATTCAGAGAATCACAGCTATGGAGCTCAGAATGGCTGGAGCATAAAGATCAAAGGCAGACCGATGGGAAATGAGAATGGAAAAGAGGTGGCGGATACATCAGAAAGCATATTGTATCCAGTTGTCTATGTGGTACTGTTCACTTTGAAAACAACATGTTTAAAACAGAGCTCATTTGAACAAACTAGTGGTTACCAGTGGGAAGAAGGATGGGAGGTGGGGAAAAATAGGGGTTTTATAATAAATAGGTATTTTATAATAACTTTAAATGGAGAATGATCTATAAAAATATTGAATGACTATGTTGTATGCCTGAAACTAATACTGTAAGTCAACTATACTGTAATAATAATAATAGTTATAATAGTAATAATAATGATAATCATAACAGTAAACACCTCATTTTCTTCTGGTGAAACGTGGTCCTTTTGTGGTGTCTCTCCTGTTGGTTAACAGCACCACAAACTACCTAACTGACTAAGGCAGAAGTATCTAAGGCATCTTAAAGGCTTCTTACTAACTAATACTTCACATCTAACGAGTCAAGCTATATTGATCCTACATCCCAAATCTTCGAAGAGTCTCCCATTCATCTCTCAATCTAGGCTGCTACCTCTTTAGTTCAGTTCTTCTCATTTTTTGGGTCAACATCTTTTGATGTAATCCCCTAGGCTTGCTCTCCCTTCAGTGGGCTCGATGTGTTATAGGAAGCAATCATTCTAAAATACCAACACAACCATGTCACTATTATGCTTAAATCTTCAATGGCTCCCTATTACTCTCAGGAAAAACAAAATCTCCAAATCCTTAGCAAACTCAGCTCTTTACCATCTGCCCTAATCTATCTTTCCAGTGTCTTTTTCTGTACTATCTAATGGACACACACTGGAGTCTAGCTATGCTAAACTCAGTTATTCTAATGCAGGTGTTGAATAGTTTAGTGGTAAGCATGTGGCCTACATGCTCAATCTGACTTGATTTCAAATCCTGGCAATTCAACTGTTGGCTGTGTGGTTTTAAGAAAGTGGTTTGACTTCTCTGAGACTGAATATTCTCAGCTACCAAAAAAGAAATATAGAGAATTGTTGGTTGTGAGGAAATGAGATAATGTACTTTGTAAATTTCCTGGCCTTTATTTACATTTAATAAATATTAACTTTGTGTCTTTTTTTAATCCTCTGTACCTGCAAGTAATGCTGTTCTATCTTCTTGTAATACTTTCTTTCTGCACAAGTGTTTGCCTAACAATTTCTTACTGACACTTTAATATTATTTGATATGGTAAGAACTCCAATAGCAAATAGCCAAAATTTCATCTCTCCCAGGGGGTCCTGCCTGGACTCCTGGAGGATTTAGAAAATCTTGTAAAATCCTCCCACAGTGCCTCTATTATAGTAGCTATCACAGGAAGGTAATTATTCATTTTGCTGCCTCTGAGCCCTGAAGGAGGGACACTCTTTTTGCTTGCTATACTCTGGAATTTAGCAAACGCACAATAAATACTTGTTGAAGGAATGATATTGGCCAGTTCGAGAAGATGGTTTGTTGGCTTGACTGTTATCACATTACTAATGTCTGTTATCTTCTCAAGATAATTTTAAGACTGCTAAAAATCAGGTGTTTATGTACACTTACTTATTCACTTGTTAAATACTCATCAGGGTTCTATGCTGGCACTTTGGTAGATTCAGGGATAAAAGCAACAACAATATCAACACAAATACTTAGTTTACACTGTTGATGTTTAAAACCAAAATTTGATGTGCATAACCCCTTTCTTTCAAATAATGCTATAATCATTGACTAAAACAACAAGCTACCTGGATAAGAACTGCTTTGTCCATCTTTTTAATATATATTAATCTGCAAACCCCTGCACAATCACTGCTCTTCAGTCATATGCACACGTGCTGGAAATACACGCAGAATTACTAAAATAGAGACTGAGTTTATTGAGATGACACAGTAAATATCTTTTCCATTACTTTGTAGATTAAATATGCCCCGTTTTAGAAGATAATTTCTAAAACTGGAAATACTTAATAAGTCCACATATGTATCCACAGGTTGGAGTGGGGACATCCCAGGTAGAGTTGTACAGATGCATGCGTATACAGGTGAGATTCTTAGGTCTAGGTCATAGGACATTGATTTTGAGTGAAAATAATGCCATTTGCAGAAACATGGATGGACCTGAAGATTGTCATTCTCAGTGAAGTAAGCCAGAAAGAGAAGCAAAAATACATTATGATATCGCTTATATGTGGAATCTAAAAACAAGACGAACTTATTTACAAAACAGAAACAGACTCACAGACATAGAAAATAAACTTACAGTTACTAGGGGGAACGGGAGTAGGAAGGAATAAATTGGGAGTTCAAAATTTGCAGATACTAACTACTGTATATAAAATAGACATACAAGTTTATACTGTACAGCACAGGGAACTATGTTCAGTTATCTTGTAGTAACCTATAATGAAAAAGAATATGAAAAGGAATATATGTATGCATATGTATGAACTATTATGCCGTACACCAGAAGTTGACACATTGTAAACTATACTTCAATAAAAAAAAATAAAAATGTTTAGAAAAGAAAGAATCCAACTTAATTTAAAAAATGTTTTAAACTCTTTCTCCCTTACCCTTCTCACCTAGAAAAAAGAGAAAACCAAACCATTTGATCACTTAGATCTCCTTACGATTCTCCAGTCTACTCTCTTCATCCAGCTCTGACCCATAACTCGACGCCCTGCCCCACCTCTCGTCGCCTATGTCCCCAGTGGCCTTGTCTCAGTGCTCGTTCGACTTCTTCAGACACTGATCTTAGTATGTCCTTTTTGAAACTTCTCCTACTTTGATTTTCATAAAACGAGACACATGCTTTCCACGCCTCTCCAAGTTATCCTCGTTTGTCTTCCAGGGCTGCCTTCATTTCCTACCTTCTAGGCACCCCCTAAAGCTCTTCACACAGGCTTCTTCTCCTCCCAGTTTTCCCTTGCTGCATCAACTCCTTCCTACAGCTGCAGTTTTCACGTCCACGTGGAAGACGCCCCAAACCTAAATTGGAAATGTGATCTTGCTGGCACACTCCAATTCCATCTTTCAGCTGCTTACTTGGTATCACCATCTGGCTCTCCTGAATTCACTTTAAATTCAGCGTGTCTAAGACTAAGTCCATATTGTCTCCAGGGGCATGTCTGTCTTTGGACTTCGTTATTTTATGCCAAGAGCATTAGCATCTTCTGGTTACTGAAATTCTAAATCTAGCACAATCTCAATTGCCACCTTGCCCCAATTGCCAGTTCCTGCAGTGCGTACCTATTTCTCAAGTATCCCACCCACCCCTTCTTTTCCATTTTTATTGCCTCTTCTTTAATATGGTTCTCTCACTAAGACGACAGAAAATCCCCTGCCCACACTCTCTTCCCCATTTAACTGACCCTGCTTCCTGCTGCCCTCAACTGTGCTCTCCTCTTAGGATTTGCTGTACTAAGTTTAGGTAAAGCTCCTTCTCCTCAGCTAGTTTTGGCCCCAGGGACCCATACACGCCCAGTTAGCCCACAACCCCCACCTCAGGTCCCCAGCCATAGTCCTCAAACCATGGGAGGAAAGATGGCACAGACCATCTCCTGTAATAGATAAGCCAGTGTGTATGACACATCAGAGGGAGTAATTAACACGGTATTCAAGATATGGTCCTTTTATAGAAGTTATGCTTTTTTTTAGTGCTTTAAGAAATTTATCTTAAATAAACCAACTGCAATTAAATCAAATACACACAAATAACAGCATGTTGATTAGTGATAGCACCACTGATTATATTCTCTTTTCCACATCCCATTCTTACAGGTTTCTACATCAGGACATTTGTCAAAGGAATAGCTTAGTTTAGGCAGCTCAAAATGTTAAGGCGAAAGCCTTAGATCTGGAGTCAGAAAACGTATTCTAGTTTCCTTTCCAAATCACGTCAGCTGTGTGAACTCAGGCAGCTTGGAGTGCGGCTGCAGTCCCATCCTTCCACGTTCATCTCATATGCAAGTGATGCCTGTCCTGATTACCCCCGAGAGTTATTGGGAGGACAGATGTAAAAACAATCTTCAGAGGTTCCCAAACCTCTGAGAGTTCGGCTAATCATTCAAGTCATCTGGGAAAACTTCTAAGGGCCTGACCCTCAAAATCTCATTTTTAAAAAGCCCTCCAGGTGATCTGCTATTTGGAACCCATATTGTGCAAATTGTTAAAGTGAGAGTTATCATTGTAACACTATTAGAATCTAACACTTGCCTTTCTAGGTCATTGGTCATCATCGTTTCTGAGTTTAATAGCACTTAGATTGCCTTTGGACTGCTTTTAGTTCTGGACTTTATGTAAGTAGTCATCCTGAGTTAAAACTGAAAAACTTTCGAGAATGACAAGTTCTGGCTTTTACCCTAGTGGAAACCTTGCCTTTAGGCAGAAGGCTGATAAATGGATTTAGTCATTTTAGATGATTATAGCATCTTATAGTCTAAATTGACAACATAAATTCACTCTTACGTGCAATGGATTAAGCTAAATTCTCAAAAGTTATGGGTACTTCAGAAAACCCAGAAACATAGATTTTTTAGAGGTAATAAAATGTATTGAATGAAAAAAAAACTTCACTCTAATGCTTTTTTTGTAGTTCTGAGTATCATCCAAGAACTCTAAGGTTTTGATTTCCTAAGCATTCACCATAACACAATAATATATTTTTCCAGAAGCAATGGATTAAATTTTACCTGCCACATAACTGTTACTAGAGTTTTGGTAAACTAAGATTTTTTCTTTTAGAGGCAGTAGCTTAAATGTAATAAGCTGCCGACATAGAATAATTTCTAACTGCTTACTTGCAATTCTTTTCTAAGATTCAGTCCAACACAAAAGAGATAATAAGCAGGGAGGAAGTCTAAAGATATCATTCCTTGATTTATTAACATTATTTCATAGTATTCAGCAAAGCACTTATCACATTGTAGTAACACAACAAAAAGGTCAAATATATTTTGTTTAGAAAGTGCCTTGATTGACTTTGACTACCATCTCCTTGATAGGAAACTTTCGAGTCTTTAAGCACCAGTTTACGCCAGATGCTTAACCTCCACGTTGCTTTGACACACTCCAACTCTAAGCACACCCAGGCAGTCATGATCATGCTATTAATCAAAGCCTCCCCCTCTGTGTTTGAACTATGCGAGTGGATTTCAATTTTCCTTGCAGCACAGCATAACGGATAATCACAAAAGCTTGGGGCTCAGATTTGGGGTCCAGCACTGTTTCTATCACTTACTAGATGTGTGACTTTGGTTAATTACTCATTTATGTAAGACTTTGCTACCAGAAGTGTGGTCTGTGGCCCAGCAGCATCTGCATCACCTGGAAGCTTTTTAGAAACTGCAGACTCTTGGCTCCACCTCAACACTACTGAGTCGGAATCTCCACTTGAAACATCCTCCATTAAAACTACCAATGGTGTGGGGGTGGGGAGAAGAACCAGGACAATAGTTCTCACAGTGTGAAGTTTTGTAAGATACAGCAGGTGACTCATAATTTAAGGATTATTACATGGCGAGTTTTGTGTGTCTTTTAATTTGTAATAGAATTCTTGCAAGCTAGACATTACCTCACTGTCTGATCAAAAGCATTGCTAGGATTCCTAATTCATCTTGATGAACTATTTTTCCCAGGGGTGAGTGTGAGTGGGATTATATGGGGTGAGGGTTCACAATTTTTTTTTTTTTTGCATTTTGATTTGAGAATTTCAGATTAGATATAGAATGCCTTTCTCGTCTTAGAAGTAGTTCAGGGAAATAAAGCTAAGCCTTGACTCTTACTAGTACCTCTTTATTTAAAGCCTCCCCCCCCCGAGACTTTCTATGCCTTGGGGTATCCTGATAAAAGTCACAGAAGTGTGACCAATATATCCACCATGAACTTGGTAAAGGGTTGGAAAAGATAGCCCTTTCTGGATCCTCAACAGAGCCATATTTCAGGTTTAAACACACACACATCTGAATCTAGAACCTTAATCCAAGACCAAGGAATCCTATTTTAATAAGGTTTCTCCAGGCCACTGTTTCCTGTATCCAACAAGTTGCAGTGATTTAGTCAGAGGTATGTGCTAGTGAGAGAACTGAATTGGGCTACTGCAGCCCTCTTTGTCATTTAAGAACTACCTCTGTGTAATGAGCAAGCCACTTAGTGCCTTGGTGTGGACTGGAAATGATTACACACTACAGCTTAGCAAATCTACCCTAGTTACCATAGTTCTCCCTGCTGTGAGGGTCAGACCTGATAACTTATGCAAAGACCCTTCACAGGCTTTCCCCATACCTAACCTCATCCCTGTTACTCTCTTAAAGTACCTTTATCCCTTTCTCATAATTGTATAAACCTCGAAATTAATACGTTACATTTTAGCGACCTCCAACAAAGCACATTTTCTTGTTAGAATCACTGTGGCTGCCTCCTTTCCCCTTCTAATTAAAATATGAATTCACACTTCCAGAATTCCAGAGAGACTTTCTTGCAAGCTAAAAGTCCGTTATTAGAGCTAACAGATCACCGTCCACTTTAGAGAAGGGGAAGGTTGGTTGTTGTCGCAGACTGCAGCCTGCAGCCTGCAGCCTGCAGCCTGCAGCCTGCACTGAACTCCTCGTTCCTAAGAGAATGTTAAAGCGGTAACGTTTATTGAATACTTAACATGTGCCAGGAACCATTCCAGGCATTTTGCACATACACACTCATTTAATTCTCAGATTACCCAGTGCCTACAATCAACATCACCCGTTAGTTTACAAACAAGGAAACCAGAGGCATAGTGAGGCTTAATCACTAGTCATACTGATGATGCTTACTTTCCTTTGCTGTATGCGGATTGTGAATTTCACAAGAAAGTATTCGGATGTCCCTGAGCAGGACGTGAATAGCTTCTTTGGAATCCCAACTGCTGGCTGCTGCCCCCTGGAGGGTGACGTTACTTCAGAGAGGGAAAGGAAGGCGGTGAGCAAGCGCAGAGCCCCAAGCGCCCAGCCCTAGGGCAGCGCAGCCGCCAGGAGGTGGCAGGTGGCTGGCAGGTGGCAGACCTGGGGCTGGATCGTTGGAACCTGTTGCTGAATCTCAGCGGGGACGCTTCTGGTTCCCAGCGCCGCCGCGGCTCTGCCCTAGCGTGGTGTGCAGGTAAGGGCGCGCGTCCGGCTGCGCGGGAGTCCGCAGCCCTCGCCGCTGGCTTGGATGATCTGTGTTAGCCACTGGAGTGTTACCTTGGGTTTTGCGACTTTACTCTTTCGACCTTTCCCAGCCCCTTGCTAGTAACACGAGCACCCTCTGGAGTCACAGTCCAGGAGGGCGTCGCTTTGGTCACCAGCCTGACTTTTGGGGGCTTCTCTGCCCAAGCTCTGGATCGTGGATGTCTGTTCCCAGGGTCGCAGAGCTGGGATGGGGCGAGGGACCGGGGGTGCTTAAAGTTCTCCAGAAAACCTCTCCAGAGCTGTACTGGTATAACTTCTGTGTTGAAATCTCCTTGAAGAGCATGCTTGAGTTTTCTAAACTACCCTCTTCATCTGTGATGATTATCTGCCAGAAAGGCTAAAATGAGGTTTCTTTTAGGACAGGACAGCACAGAGCCCTCAGTGAAGACAGCTAGAGAGATTTTCAGCGATTCCTCGTGGTGATATACGGTTTCCAGTTTTGCCTCTCTTCTGCCAAACCTCCAGGCATTTTCCAGTGGTTCAGCCCTTGGCCAAAGATAGGGTCTGGTGTCAGAAAACAGGAAAATTCTCTGCTGTGCACTGTAATTTTTATTAAAGGTAGAACTATAAACTAAGAAAAAAAGATACATTTGTTTATCCCTTTTTTCTCCTCAGCAAGACTAGATATTTCAGATTTATTTATTTTAAAGAGTCTTAAATCTAAGATGACATAAGCTAAAAGAATATGCTTGATTTTTTTTTTCTGATCAAAGTAGTCAAAGTTATTTTAACCAGGTGTCTAAATTTCTCTTCCCATTGTTCATCCAAATCGTTTTCAGTTGATAACAACGAATGAGGGGGAAGATGGGCAAATTGTGGTTTGGAAAATGTGGACATAGTTCTCTTTCCAGCTTCAACCCTAATTACATAAACCAAAATAGCTTGTGTAAAGTTATCTTAATAATTTCTTAAGTTATGATTGAATTTACAAAAGTGCTATGAAATGCTCGAAGATAGAAAGTTGAATGGCAATTGTGTGCAGAGTTCTGTTAGAGCCTTTTATCTGTTAAAAGCTTCTCTCAATCATTTAAGGAGAGTTCTTGCACTGTCTTTAAAGGTATACATTAATACTATTAAAAAGTAGGTATTGTAATAATAAAATGTGCTTTCATTTTTGTTTGATAATGTGTTACTCGTGTTACTATCTTCTGCTTTTTTTTTTTAATCAACATAAAAATTTTTCTATAAACCACATCATCCAAAAAGATCTTCCTATCAGCCATATTTTCTTGATGTCTACAGATACCTTTAGGAGAGTTTGAATCTCAGACTTATTTTTTGTCTTCATCTATTATCTATTTATTTTATCTGACATTTTTATTCTTGAGGATTTTGTGAATACATTACGAAGTATTTAAAAGCATGTATTAGAAATTTGTTGATTTTTAGGATTCTTTTACCTCACAGCTCCTGTTAATCACACTGTGGTTAGTATTCTCTTTTATAGATGTCAAAGGCTGTAGAATGTGTAGATAGAAATTACTAGTAACCAGTGAATGATTTGCTCCTGCAATATTAGTTCACTTGCTGTTCCTGGCTGATGTGTTTGTGATTTTTGATGAAAAATTCCATGCAAATGTCTCTCTGATACATATTCACAAACTTTTTCACTATGTTGCATTAAATGGATTTCCACTCTAATCATGACAGAAAAAGAATACCTTTGTTCCTCAAAACTTCATATATTTAAAAATAATCATTTTATAAAATACTACCCTCCTTATTGTGGAGAGGGGGAATTGATTTTAGGTGAACATTTTAAAACTGTCATACATATTTTTAAAAGATAAGTATTACTTCACTTTCCTAAAATATATCTATATTATAAGACTTTAATAATCATATGAAATTATTCTCTTAAACACATGAATTTTTTGCTTGCATTAGCTCGATGCTGGCCACTGATTTTTCTTTCCTTCCTAATTAACTTAAGTTTTAAAGTCCTAGCTCAGTGGGATAAACTGGCTCAAATGAATTTTCCAATTACCTTGAAGCAGAACATTAAGAGTTCACTATCAAACCAAAGGCAGATGGAAATATATTGCCCCAGCAACGAGTTACAGTGGTCACCACAACAGGTAGCTGTTTTGAATGGGTCTTATGTCCTTCATGGACCCTGCAGAATTTTGAGATACAAGATTTATAAAAATGAAGAGATCAGTCTGTTTGTTTTGTAGTTGAGTTCACTAGTGTCCTCTTTTTCTTTTTAGATTCCACATGAGTGATATCATATGGTATTTTTCTTTTTCTTTCTGGCTTACAGACTCGCAGACATAGTAAACAATTTTATGGTTACCAGGGGAAAGGGGATGGGAAGGGATAAATTTGGGAGTTTGAGATTTGCAAATGTTAGCCACCATATATAAAAATAGATTTAAAAAATTTCTTCTGTATAGCTCAGGGAACTCTATTCATTATCTTGTGATAATCTTTAATGAAAATGAATATATGTATGTATGTGCATGACTGGGACCAGAAATTGACACATTGTAACTGACTGTCCTTCAATTTAAAAAAATAGCGATCAGGTTTTCTTCCCAGCCAGGCTTCTGACTGACTCTGTGCCTGAGGCAAATCATTTAACTTCTGTAAGTCTAGGATTTCTCAAATATAAAAGGATGAGTTAGAATATGCTTTTAAAAATCTTTTCACCCCTCTAGGTTTCCCTGTCTATGGTAAGAGGGCAGATGAGCCAGAGTGAGAAGGCTCAGATATCCTTGTTTTGCCTTGGGCAAGGCCCTGAAAATTCTAAGAAATCAGTATCTTGTGTGACCAGTGGGCTATTACAGGGGATGAATGGGATGCTGTGGACGGCTGTGCTGGCTGCAGCATCTGGCACATAGCAGATGCACAGTGACGTTCTTTAAGGCACCCATCTCTGACAAATCTAAGGCTTTTCTCTGTCTCCAGCAGGGGAGATGAGCGAAGTGCAGAGAAGTTCCTTCTACATGTGCAGGTGGCCATTACCAGGCTAGCTCCAACAGTGTGCGACAGGTACCAGGAGATGGGAGGGTCAGAGCCTCAAGCATGTGATGAATGACTCTTTGATGCCTCCCCAACCTTGCCGTCACACACAAAAAAGGTCAGAGTTTGTCAGGGCAGCACAAAACCTGCATGTATCTCCATGTCACACAAGACTGAGAAGACAAGCCCTGTTCAGTTCCCTGTCAAACCAGATGCAATTCTCCGTCACAGCAAAGCACACCAGGCAGACACTGTACACTAGGGGCGTCCGAATAGCAGCACAACCCAAATCACACCACAGCAGTAACTTAAAGAAAGAAAGAAAAAAACTACAAAGTAACACCCGAAATGCCAAGAAATTGGATCTCTCTTTGTTGCCACTGAAAATTTAACATTTACAAATATTTCCAGAGTAGATTCCTTACTTTATTTTCTTCTTGGGCTGTTGAAAGTTCTTATTCACGTGCCTGCAAAAAATCTGGGTTCCATCGCGGCAACTGCAGACTAAGGCATCTTCTACTAGAAAACAGAAATCTCAGTTGACTTCTGTTTTCAAAACTCTTAGAGGATCTACGAAGCATACCAGACTAGCACAGTTCTGGTTGCTTTGGGAAACAACTTCCCAAAGCCAGATGAAACAGTGATGGCCAACCTGCAGCAGGCTGTAACTTTGTGAGTGGTGGCTCATGTAATCCTCATGGTTTTAGAAACTGGGTACATCACAGTCTCTGTTTGGTTGATAAGGAAACTGAGGTTTGGAGAGAATTGGCCCAAAGTAAATACATGTGCTAAACCAAAGAATCAGGATAATGAAGTCACATAGCCCTCAAGTCCACATGCTTAAATTCTATACTGCAAGGCCCCCACATTCATGGTGATGGCAACTTACAATCAAAGTAGTGATTTCTGCATATGCCACATTTCCCTAAGTAAAAGCTGCATTCTTAGGAAGAAATAAATATTACTGGCTTGATGAAGCTTCTTATAAGCAGAAGCAGGAAACATCAGTTACTTGTGAAGCTTTTTCGAATGCCTGTCTCTGAGTCCCACCACTGGACACCAGTGGGTCTGAGGTTGGGTCTGGGTATATGTATTTTTATGACTCTGAGTGAAAATAATCCACATGATTTCTCTTAGTGGAAAAAAAAATTGGTCCCAACCACATTGCTATTTGCAGCCACAGACAGAAGAAACTTAAGTATTGTCTGAAAAAAAGGAATATTTAGAGAAAATGTAACAAGAGGATAAACATTGTGTGCATTCAGTCGCACCAGAATGCCAGTTAAATAGTTGTCTAAACCAGAGCTTATTGCGCATTAACATAAAACTCAGTAAGGGAAAATTTCAGATGAAGAGGTTGCTCATGACCTGATGATTCTCATATGACCTGGGGGAGGACGGCAGGGATCAGTCAGTTTTGCAGACTGTTTCCTCCTTCAGAGAGGGTCATCTCAAACGTCCTGTCTCCTTGCAAAATTTAGACACCTGCAGTACCCAGGGTTTCTCTGAACTTTCCTTCTTTCCTTCAAAGTAGGAGATCTCAATCAGTGGCTTTACTTAAAGACTTTAATTAACTGAATAGAATTTAAAGTACCTATTTAAAGTTTCTGAATTTTCCTTTTCCATTTCACTCCCTGTCCCTGCCATCTTGGCACACTGGTACTGAAGTGACAGTGGGCTCTCTAAGAATACAGCTTCCCATCCTTACACGCAGAGCCTATAGCAGAGTTTGCAGCCTTATACCTCCTTTGGCTCCTTACTCAGAATCTCCTGGAATTCCCCATCCTCAACAGGTTTGCGAGGACTTTTTGTCCTTGGGGGTTGGCGGGGGACATTTATATCACAGTGCTCCTTCAGGCTTGGAAGTCTGTGGCTGGAATCCTGCCTCTCTGAGGGGATTCCTTTTGTCTGTACTTTCAGTGGGAAGCCGCCTCAAATGATTTCTGATCCATAATGCAATTTATGCTTCTTCTATAACGAGCAGCCCTGTGGGGCTTGCTGAAGACAAACCATAACTTGCCCACATCCCCTGTCCTAAGCTTGCTTTTCTTGATATTTTAATTATCCAGGTTTTGGTAACCTTTTAATTTTTTAAGTTTTCCTACCGAAGGAGGGCCTTGGAGGTTCTACAGTCTGTAAGCCTGACAAATTCTCTCTGACTTCATGCTTCACTCTCATGCCTCTTGTCCTCACGTGGTCCCTCCAGCCTTGAATATTCCAGGCTCAGCTTTTGCACTTGCTGTCCTGCCTGCCTGTGAATCTAGCCCGCCAGAGCTGCACAAGCAGGGACTCTTTACCCTTTCAGCTGCAGGGCTGGTGTGCCTCCCAGTGCCACTTGTCATCACAGCATCGTCTGATCTGTAACTGGACCCACCTGGTACCTGACACCACCTCCATTTCTGTGATTACTTCCTTATGATCTTATTCTCCAGTAGGAGAATCTAAGCTCCATGAGAGATGAACTTTGTACCTTTATATTCACTCCTGGCCTCAGTGCCTAGAACGATCTGGCACATAGTAGAAATTCAGCAAATACTTGTTTGGTGAAAATGTCATTTCCATGACCCTATCAGATTCTCCTGCATCTTTTTGAAAGCTCAGCCAAGTTGCTAAAACTTCAACCTTAGCTACCATTCTTCCTTTGTGGTTTTCTTTTTCTCCTTTCCCCTGATTCTAATTTAACTAAAAGAACCATCTGTACATAGTTTTTCATTTCACGTGGGAGAAAAGATTTTGAAAAAGCCCTTTATTTACCATTGTCTTCACTATTTTAATACACATGCAGGTTCCATGGTATCTGTGTATGTTGATTTTTAAGAATAATCTGGGTCTGAGCACTAAGAAAGACTAAAATATGGTATAAAATGGTACGTTTACTTTTTTGATAAAGTTAAATACACCCTTTTTAACTTTTCATTAGCATAATTTTTTATCTGTAAAAATATTTTATTTTAAAAATATAAATGAATGTAATTTGATATAAATGCCCAAATTATATTCTGTTGCTATTAAATTCTTAATTCCTCAATTTCCTTTCTTAATTTACTCTGCCCACTCCTCTGCTTCCAAATCACAGGTGATCCATGTTAGCAACCGCATTCTATCATTCTGGAGTTTCCTGTGGTTTCATAACCATTCACATATACGCATACACAAACATGCTTCTGTATACACACGTGCACATCAATCTTTCTGTCACCATTTTCCAAAAATGCATATCTTCTTTTGCTTATGCACTACTACCTGGTGAAAAATCCTCCACTGCAACTATAATAGATGAAAATAAAACTTTAAATGTCTGTACAATATGATATGGATAAATAAAAAACAATAAATTCAACCTATCCTCCTTTTATAAACATTTACTTTGTTTCCAGGGGGCTTTATTTATTTGGTTTTCTCACAAAACAAGGCTATAATAGTTTATAAATATTTGTATTTTCTAAGTTCAAGAGGTAGAAATACTTTCAAATTATGTACTTGCCATATTGCTTCTAAAGTATTACAAATAGTCACATTTTCACCAGAAAATTATGAAACTACTCTTTATGCATGTCCTCACAGCCACAGACGCTGTAACTCTTTAATTTTTAATTATTACATTAATTTGAATCTCTTAACAACTTGTGAAATTGTGTATCTTTTTTATATTCTTCACATATTTGGATTTTCTCTTATATAAATTGTTTAATCAATACCTATGATCATTTTTCTGGTGGGTTATTTGTCTTTCTGAAGAATTTGTAAGTGTTCTTTGAAAATTATTGATATTAACTCATATAACAAATATTTTCCACATTTTTACTGCCTTAATTCATAACTTTTACTATATATATTCAATTTATTTTTTATAGTTAGAATATTTAATTTTTATTATGTGAATTTTAAGAGTTTGGTATTGATTAATATGATTTTCCCTTTCCCTAGATTGGGCTGGTAGCCATCTAGATTTTATTGGAATTTCCTCATTTTAAAAATTTTTAATGTTTGTACTTAATTCAAGTGAATTTTTTAAAACTTACTTAAAATCTCAATATATTATAAGATAGTAAGCCAACTTTAACTTCTTCCTAATGGATTCTTAAATAGTTCACTCTTCCTCACCAAACAAATATCATTTTTGTCATGTAGTAAAATTTCATATTATATTTCCATATTCCTGATTCTGTTTTTCTGCTCTGTTTATCCATGTCTATGGCAACTCCAAATTGCTTTATGTTTACCATACAGTATTCTGATATTTTAAAAAGCATATCTTTTCACTATCCTTTCTCTTAATTTTCCTGGCTCTTCTTGGGCATTTAGTCCTTCCTCTGAACTTTTTACTGTATTCTGAAACAAATTCCATTACCTGCTTTGGAAACATTTTCTACGAATGAACTTTTGTCTATCCATATTTTAAATGCAATTATATTAAGTTTATATACTAATCTGGGGAGATGACATTTAAATAATTAAAATTTTCCTTCTATAAATATGGTATGTTATTCAATTTGTCAGATTAAAAAAATCTTAGGATTTTATTTTTATGTAATTTATGTGTTATATTCTATCTTTTGTGTTAAATGTATTTCTACATAAACACTATATTTTGCTTACTGCTGTAAAATGAATTTTTTTTTCATTTTAATTTCCAAGTGTTTATTGTCATATTAAGAAAGGCTACTTTTTTAAGGTAATATGTTTTGAACAACCAGTTAACTAATTTGTTAAATGAATTATAGTAGCTATTTACTAGAGCATATTGATTTTTTTTTGGAATAAGATGGTTTTGGCTCTTTTCAATGTTTCTACCAAATATACAATATCTTTGCCATTCTATACTTACTATAATCCACTGAGACAAAGTTGAACAATGATCAAACATAACAATGCTATCAGGCATGGTTATCAAATTTCTGGTTAAAATGAAAGAGTCTTTACAACATTGTAGTTAGAATAGTCTGCTTGGTTTGGGGTGTAAAGTCCTTTTTAGTACTTATTTTACTTCTGTTTCTTGTGTATGTATTTTTTATTAATAATACTAAGTGTTTTTTAAAATGATCTATTAGTACATAATCACGTAATTTATATTTCTTAATTTATTGATGTAATAGACTGTTGATAGATTTCCTGACGTTTAATCACTCTGGTATTCCTAGAACAAGTCCTTGTTGATTTTTCTTTTTATATCTTATTGAATCTGAGGTTTATCTAGAAGTGTGCTTTGTTAGAAGTGTCTAGGAGTCTTTTAGTACATTACTATATTCTATTTGATAATTTTTAAAAATCTGCTTCTATATTTTCTGAATCCATATAAATGAGATTGAATATATATTTATATTACTATTTCTATTAGCAGCTTTCAGCATTATATTAAGGTTTACTTTAAAAGTAATTTGATGAATTTTCTGAATTTTTCTATGGCCTAGATTATTTTAAATAATTTTGGAATTGTCTACTCTTTAAAGGTTACAGTAGAGTTCTTCTCTGAACCATCTTGTTTTGTTATCATTGAATTATTTTTCCATTTACTTCTGCTAGTCTACTCGAGCTTATTATTTCCTTTTGGGAAAAATTTGGTTAAATTGAAGTGTTAAGAAATCATCCATCTAGATATTTGCCATTGTTGCCATAGGTACAAATAATATTCTATAAATTATTTTAATGCAGTGTAATATTTTTATTACATAAAATTTTTATCTTATTTTGTTCTTTTGCCTTTGTCTTTAATAAAGCTCAAGAGAAGTTTATATAATTTTACTGATGTTTTCAAAGATCTAGCTTTTTAAAATGTATTGCTTTTTCTGTTTGACAAACTTTTTATTCATCCCATCTTCCTAACTGCTTTCACTATTATTATTTTGATTGATATTATTGATAATTTTTCTAATTTCTTTAGATAAATACTGTTCTTTTATTTTTGTAATTTCTACTAATAAAGTCAAGGCTACATATTGTTTTAAAAACTATTTTTCATTCTTTCTAGAGTTTTTTTGTTCTTTTTTATGTCTCATCTGACAAGATTTATCTAGAAGTATTTTTGTTAGTTTCCAAATGGTTAGGATATGTTATTCAGCTTTTAATTATTTATATCTAATTTTATTATAGCCAAAGAATATGCAAGTATACATAGATAACTCTGAAAATCAGTGCAGAGACTACAACCCAATAAAAAACAAACAAGGAAAATGAAAAAGTGAATGATATGTAAGCACGTAAAAAAGAGATGCTCAAACTCCCTAGTAATCAGAACATTCAGATTAAAACAAGATAGAGTGACATTAGCAAGAATAGATGGATAAGGCCTCCTTTGCATGTATGCTCCCCTCAACTACAACAATTTGTCGTCCTCCCATGGACAGAAGTGCCTTTGTGCTAAGTGTGGGATCCAACTAGGAGACTGTGAAACCCGAGTGCAGTCTAGGAAGGGAGAGAGCTGTTCTGAGAAGTCAGGGACAGGCCTGCACCCAGGCAGCTGCCTCACGAACCCTGGTTCTGGCTGTAAACCCAGAAACAACTTCATACCCCTGACTGTTCAGCTACAGCCCTGTTTGGCTTTGTTTCCATCAACAACACTGTATACCAAGGGGCCTGGGAGGAGTCTCACCCTCTTGTGCATCAAGTTATAGGCATGCAGACTTCAGTCCCATTTCTGGACGCTGAAGAGGCCTGTGAATTGGCTCCAGCCCCTCTGGGCCCTGGACCGGGAGCCCCTGAAGAACAGTGACTCAGTCACCCACCCACATGTGAGACAGCCTGAGTGGAGCTCCAGGAGTCCAGCGGGAAGTTCCAGCACACCACTGGGAAGACATCAGGGATGAGACACACTGAAGACAGTAAGAGGAACAGGTTGACTTTACTCATACCACCCTTCCCCCAGGAGGCACAGCTCAGTCCCACAACGAGACCTTTGTGGCCTGTGTTTTCTGCTGTGGGGGAAAACGAGAGCCTGGGAGTGAGTGCCTGGCTTCCCCGGCTGCTGCCAAAAAGGCCTGTTCATCTCTTGCCTCATTTGGAGTACTGAGTCATGACCTGCATGACTCAGGGGCAATGAGCAGCTGGGAGAACAGCAGCCAGGGCTCAGAAGAGATGGGGATCCTACTTACTGCATCACAGATTCCATTGGGAGCCTGCCTATAAGCCACCAGGGAAGATTTACCTGCGGATTTCCCCAATTGGCCCACTGGGACCCCCAGGACTCCACATGCCTCACCCACACACACCCTACCCATCCCGTGGCCAGCTCCCAGTGAGTTCCAGGGACTGGAGAGAGAGAGATCTGCAGATTAATGGGCACGTACAATAAGCTGACCCAAATATGTAGACCTGGGAGAGACCATAAACTTGAGCATTTAGCGCTGTCCTTGGGAAAACAAAAGGCAGACTGTCACCACTTGGCCTGGCTTGGCAGGATCAAGAGAATGTATCTAAGCTTAAGGATTACGCTACAAAAGGGAGCAAGAAGTGTGAAGCAGATATATCTACAGAAGGTATGCAAAAACCTCAAACCTGAGCAGGGCTGCTGGAAGGTTTCGTCCTGAAGTGAGTCAGCAAACACTGGAGGAGAGGACTGCTACTTCAGATGTGAAGATATCAGCACGAGACTTCAAGGAACATGAAAAATTAAGGGTACATGGCACCACCAAAGGAAGACAATAATTTTTCAGTAACTGACCCGAAAGACACGGATATTTGTGATTTACCCAATAAAGAATTCAAAATAGCTGTTTTAAAGGAATTCAATGAGCTATAAGAAAACACAGAAAGATAATTCAGTGAAATCATGGAAACGACACATGAATACAGTGAGAAGCTTAACCAAGATACAGAAATCATAAAAAAAGAACCAAACAAATTCTGTAGCTGAAGAACACATGAAATGAAAAATGCAATAAAGGGCTGCAATAACAGAACTGATCCAGCAGAAGACAAAAACTGTGACGTGGAGGACAGGACCTATGAAAGTGTCCAATCAGAAGAGAACAAAGAGAAAGAATGAAAAGAGTGAAAAGAAAGAATATGATATTACCTTACTTGTTAGAAGGGCAGGTATCAGAAAGACAAGAGATGTGTTAGTGAGGACGTGGAGAAAAGGGGATATTGGTAGGACTATAAAGTGGTACAGACACTATGGAAAACAGTATGGAGGATACTCAAAAAATTATATTTAGAACTACCATATGATCCAGAAGTCCATGTCTGGGTACATATCCTAAGGAAATGAAATCACTATCTCAGAGAGATAGCAGCACTCCCAAGTTCACTGCAGCATTATTCATAATGGACAATGTATTGAAACAACTTAAATGTCCATCTGCAGATAAATGAATCAAGAAGATATGGTGTAAAAATACATTGGAATATTATTCAGTCATGAGAAAGAAGGAAACCCTGCCATTTGCAACAACACGGATGGATGTTGAGGGCATTATGTTCAGTGAAATAAATCAGATAAAGACAAATACTGTATGATCTCACTCCTATGTGGAATCTGAAAAATCTGAATTCATAGTAAAATGGAGTAGAATGATGCTTGCTAGGGGTTGGAGAAAATGGGGAGATGTTGGTCAAAGTGTATGAACTTCCAGTTATAAGACTGACCAATTGTGGAGATCTAATGTTCAGCATGGTGACTATAATTCACAACATTGTCTTACATATTTAAAAATTTTATTAAGAGTAAATCTTACATGTTCTCACCACCAAAAAAAAAAAAAAAAAGGTAATTATGTGAGGTGATGGAGATGCTAACTAACCCTACTATGGTAATCATTTTGCAATATATACATAAATTGAATTACCAAGTTGTACATGTTAAGCTTACACAATGCAATATGTCAATTATATCTCAATAAAGCCAGAAAAAAAAAAGAAAATCAATGGAGATACATTTGAATTCGGCCTTAAAGAAGGATGAGCTACACGGAATACTACACAGCTGACTTCCTCTTGAGCTCTTTGGCTTATATTTCTTTACAGCATTGCTTTGGATTCTAAAGAAATAAAATGTCTTTGTTCTTGAGTGCCCAGGGAGACCCAGTGCCATATTTATATGTAACCTGAACCAGGATTAAATAGAGGCTGAATTTGAGTGGTTAATAACATTGTAAACATTTGAAAAAAAATGAGAAAAGAATTAAAACAAGATGTCTCTTCACAACCATCAGACTGAAAAATTTTAGAAAGTCTATCAAAGCCAAGTATCAATGAGGATGTGGAGCAATGGACACTCTTTTAGTTTGATCACTTTGGAAAGCGATAAGATTTGGTAAAATTCAAAATGTACATGCTTGATATATGTGCCTGAAGAGACATGTATAAGTCTCATCATATAATTACAGTATTATCTGTAATAAAAAAAATAGAAACAACTTAAGTCATTAGAAAATGGGTAAATATTCACATGATGACCACTGCAGCTGGACCAAAGAGCAGCTGTCACGCCCGGGTACATGGGGAGACTGTGGAAGGGTTTGGGTCCTGCTCTGTCATAACTTCAGGCAGTTATTTGTTCTTTCTCTGTTGCAGCTCTGTAAAACATGGATAATAATACCTACCTCAAGAGCTAAGTGTAGAATAAGTTAATCCCTGTAAAGTATTTAGAACAATGGCTGTTGCACAGAGAGAATTCACGAAGTATTTCATTATCATGATTGTTAAATAGATGATAGTATCTACCTGCATATGGAAGAATCTTGAAAACACTATGTTGAGTTCAAAAGAAAAAAACTTGCAATTAACTATGCACCGATAACTGAAGTCAATAGTAAACCAAATTCCTACAAATAATAATTGTGATACTAATCTCAAAATAACTTGGTGTAGATATAAAATAGTATTTAGTCACCAGGAAAAATTTTGACATACAGGTTTAATATAAATTTACATTGATTTCATTGCTAGTAAATTAAAAATGCTGAATAAAAAAACTCCATAAACAATAACGTTTGGTTATCAGTACATATTTAACATCCATTGCCATTAGGGTACCATTCAAGTTTTCATTATAGACTAAAAGGTGCTTTTCGATTTGGTCCATGCCTATATATTATATACAGCTTTCCCTGCGCTATATTACCTCCCATGTCTAGATTTTAGCACAGTGAACGTCGGCCAGGCTCTCTGTTTCCTTTTGGTTTTGGTGAATACTGATTTCTGCAACTCTTCCTGACCTTCCCCGACCCCTCCTGCCCATCTTCTGCTTAAATAAGACCCATTCTTCAGGTCTTGACTTAATCTTTTTCCCATAGGAAACCTCTCTGGTCCAGGTTAGACAGATCTCTCTGATATATTTGCCCTAGTTGCTCAGGTTTCCCAGTCATACAACTTATCATCCTTGAAGTCACTTGATTGGTATTTATCTATTTTTCATACAGGACTATTAGCTTTATGCAGACTGGTTAGTTAGTAGTAGAACATACTGAATGAATGCATGAATTAATGTATGAATGAATGAATAAAAATCATAGAAAAATATGCTGACATGTTGATAATTTGGGTTCTATAAAGTTTTATAAATAATAATAACTTCCTTTCTGTCCACCTGAGTTCGGAGCTCTTTAGAGACAGATACAGAGGGCATATAGATGTCAATATATTAACTTTATACCCTCCTACACTGTTGGTTGGAATGTAAATTGGTGCAACCACCATGGAGAACGGTATGGAGGCTCCTTAAAAAACTAAAAGTAGAGCTATCATATGATCCAGCAATCCCACTCCTGGACATAATCCAGAGGGAATTCTAATTTGAAAACATAATGCAACCCAATGTTCACAGCAGATGTATATATACTCCTGGGCATATATCCAGAAAAGATGAAAACTCTAATTCAAAAAGATGAATCACACACTTCAATGTTCATAGCAACACTATTTACAACAGCTGAGACATGGACGCAACCTAAATGTCCATCAACAGATGAATGGATAAAGAAGAATGAGAAGACCCAGCTATAAAAAAGAATGGAGTATTTCTATTGGCAGCAACATGGATGGACCTAGAGATTATCATACTAAGTGAAGTAAGTCAGACAGAGAAAGACAAATATGAATCACTTATGTGTGGAATCTAAAAAAAATACAAATGAACTTATTTACAAAACAGAAACAGACTTACAGACATAGAAAACAAAATTCTGGTTACCAAAGGGGGGAGAGGGGGAGGGATAAATTAGGAGGTTGGGATTAACAGATACAAACTACTGTATATAATGTAGATAAACAACAAGATCCTACTGTATAGCAGAGGGAACTACATTCAACATCTTATAATAACCTGTAACGGAAAAGAATCTGAAAAAAGAATAGATACACACATATATATATACACACACATATATATAATATATATCTGAATAACTTTGCTGCATGCCTGAAACTAACACAATATTGTAAATGAACTATATACTATACTTCAGTTTTTTAAATTAGCTTTATTACTGATGAAACTGTTTGAGAATGTGATTGAGGCTGTGGGCAAGGGGATTTGCTATAAGTTATTCCTAAATCAGAGTTTCCCACATAATTACACGGAAACAACTCAGTTCACGAAATTTTTATGAACACAGAGTATATGATCCCTATAGGCAGCAATTTCCAAAAGAGAGGTATAAAAAGGCCAGAGATTCTTAAGTTCAGTTTTTTCTTCCAAACTCCCTGATTCTTATCAGAGGAGTAAGTGAAAACTCAGAAGTTCCGTCTGAGAAAGTCTCTCTCCCTGTGAAAACGTCAGAAGAAAGGGATGCTCTCTCTAGGTGGTAGTCATGTGGGGTTTTCATTTTTTGTTTATATTTTCTGTATTTTCTAATAATCATGCACTCTTTTTAATTGGAAAAAATGATTCTTAAGACATAAGTTGCAACAGCAATTTTTCTTTGCTACTAGTTTTCTCACAAGTGTTAGCGGAGCCAATCTACAATATATCTATATCCATGCAAAAGTGACCTCATGTGGGGGAGTGAAAGAAGTACCTCAAGGGGAAAATGAACAAATTTCTGGGGAAGATCTAAAAGAAAAACATCCATATTAATGATGTACAGCTTCACGGGGACAGCCTCTTGTGTGAGAAAATGATGTTTTAAATGAAGTGATTGATGCCAAGAGATGTGGGTACTGAGACTTTACAGTACTTTGGTAAAGTAGCCAGAATTTTTTCCATCACCTTCTTTTCCAATATTTTCCCACTATTTTCCACTAGCAGTCAGTAATAATGATTTTTATTGGCGCTAATGTGAAGTTTTAGAGCCAGAATGGACATTAGACATAATCTTGACCTTTAATTTTATAGATTACCAAACTAAAATGTACAAATATGATGTCATGGAACTTAGGGACAGACAGCCAAGGTGAGGAGTCAAATTTCTTATCCTCCGATTTGATGTCTTTTCTGCTTTAGAACATTGCCACCCACCACAGTTCACAACTTTTGAAGACCTTGTGGAGAAGAAATGCAGGGAAGTCCACAGCAGTACATTTCCCAGCAAGGACAAAGGAGAGCGTTTTCATTCCCCTGAGAACTTTGTCAGTAAATTGTTACGGGTAGTATCTCTAGACCTGTTCTCCGTGCAGCATGTTATTAAACTGAAACTACTTATCCCTTATGTTCAAATATCTTTAAAATTCTCCTTTTAATTTTGTGTTTGATGGTTTTAGTGCTCTACTGCACAGTATAATTGGGTTGCTTTCTACGTCAGTGAGTAACAAGGATAGATAACACTTCACAAATAAAACTGAAGTTAAGAGCCTATCCTCTTAAAATTGCTATTCGGAAACAGGAGCCAATGTACATTTATTTAATAGAACCTGACAGCAGTCAGTTTCAAGGCTGGATTGTTTCTTTAGCTATCCTTTTGCTAGACCTAGAGAGGAATTTTCAACTTTGTGTCCTCATGTGTGTTCCGATGCATTTAGTATGAACAGAATTGTAGTTCAGCTTGCCCAGGTATGTAGTGCAAAATGATTTTTGAGCGTGGTTATTTTGGTAAATACTGGTAAAAGGGCCTAGGAAATTATCTTTAGCTAAAGCTGTAGAAAACAGACTGCCATCGGTCTGCAGAATATGTTGTTTGGTGTCTATGTCAAACAACTGGGAAATGTTTGATGGGAGAATTTTTAAAATCTGCCACAATTCTAGCTTTGAACATGATAGGGTTTGATAACTAAGAGATTCACCTTACAAAGCTGTGATGCAAAAGCTGGGTTCTCTTGGGTATTACAAGTCCATGTTTATATCAGCAATTCCAAATATCAATTATTAGATATTGCAGATTTTACATTAGGCAGAGACAGAATGCTAGCCTTTCAGTCAAGAAGATACAAGTTCAATTTAGAATAATGCTACAGTTGCACATTACATAGTAGGCTTTATTTATCTAAAGAGAATACTAAAAAGTTGGGGGGAAAGTCTTCCACATTTTTGGTTCATTTTCAATGTGAATAATTATTTTATAGACTTATAATTAAAACTGTTCTTACATTAGCATCTCCTTAGCTGGAAAACCAATACTATAGTGACTTTTCTTTGACCATCTATGCAAGACCCTTACTTATGCATAGAAGAGAAAATCGTTAATAGTAATGTAAGAAAAAGGAAAATTTCATATGGTAAAGGCTGACCAAATGTGAATGCAGCAATTACAGAAGAAACAGTCTGATACTATTAGATTAGTGATAAATCTCATGGGCATAAGTCAAGTTATAAGAGATGGAATTTGACAGAGCAGTGTTTCCAATTAAAATGCATTATTCACTTGTGCTGGAGTAATCTAAGATACAAAAATAAGTTTTTTTTCTTCCCACAACTATGTCAGCTAGTGTGTTATTTTTGCACATCATGAAGTTTAGCCCTAAGTTGAAGCACATTCCTCCCTGTAAGAAGGCTGGTTTATGTTTAAAACAGTATCTAGGTTATACCCAGGGTAGTCAAGTTAAGGGTTCTATGTGTAAGTCTGAATCTCCAAACTGTACAGACCAACAAGAACAAATAATGTCACACAGTATTCCATTGCCTTTAACCAGAAGACAGAAACAGCCACAAACCACCTTATCTGTAAGCAGAAAAACAACCAAAAAAAGACACTGATTTCCAGCAGGGATGTTTCTCAAGGTCTCCCTCCCCTCAAGCCTTTGTGGAGAGCAAAGTGGATCTGGGGGAGGGGGGGGAAAGCAGCATGGAAAAAAGAACTGGAGAGCAGGGAGCCGAAGACTATACTAAAATTGTCCCTAGGAAGAGAAAGTTTGCCCTCGGAGCAAAAATAATGACACCAGTACTAGTATATTTACAAGAAAAGTATTCATTAACATCTATCAGTAAAGTTTTGTAGTTTAAAAAGGTATGTATTTTACGTATCTTTTCTTAAATTTATTCCTATATATTTTATTTGAGCCACTAAAAATCAAGCAGGTTTTAAAATTTTTCTTTCCAGTTGTTCATTGCCAGTATATAGAAATGCAGTTGACCTTTGTAATTTGACCTTTTATTCTAAGACTTGCCAAATTGTTATTTATGGTAGCCTTTCATAGATACGGGATTTTCTATGTACACAATCATGCTTTATGTGAACAAAGACACTTTTAGTCCTGATCTGTATGTCTTCTGTCTAATGGCTTACCTCTAGTACATCATTAAAGCAGTGTAAGCAGATGTCTTTGCCTCCTCCTTATCTAAGGGTACAGTTTTCAGTCATTTTACCATTAACTATGATAGCAGTTGTATGCTTTGCCTAGATGTCCATTATTGTGTAGAGGAAATTCTCTTTATTCCTAGTTTTAAAACTCTTAAGTAGCAGTGAACACCATATTCACATACTGAATCCACACTCATGGGTTGGAAAATTCTATTATTAAGATTTTAATTCTCTACAAATTGATCCATAGATTCAATGCAATTCCAACAAGTCTCAGCATATTTTTGAAGAAAATGGCAAGCTGTTAATGTGGAAAAGCAAAGCGCCTAGAAGAGACAAACTTTTTTTTTTTAACGAACAAGTTTGGTTTCAAGATTTATTGTAAAACTACAAGACAGTGTTACTGGTGTAAGCATACCCATATGGATCAACAGAACACAATAGTATAGAAATAGACCCATGCTTATTTGCCTCAACTAATTTTAGGCAAAGTATCCAAGATAGTTCAATCAGGAAAGGATAATCACTTGAATAAATTATACTGGAACAATGGGATATCTCAATGAAAAAAGCTAACATAGACCCTTACCTCCCACCATATGCCAAAAGTAGACCAAAACTGAGCACAGGGCTAAACATACGAGCCAAAATGATAAATTTTCCATAAAAAAAAAATAAGAAAATATCTTTTAAATCTTGTATAGGTAAAAATTTCTTAAATACGGCACATGAAGCACAAACTATAAAAGCAATAAAATTCACTTTATCAAAATCAAAGAAAAATAGTTTTGCTCTTTAAAAGACACAATTAGAAAAACAAGAAGACAAGCCACAAGCCATGAGAAAAAATGTTTGCAAAACATATTTTACAAAGAGCTTGTACCCAGAATATATAAATAATTTTCATAACTCAAGAAGTTACTTGTATTATTGTTATAACTTTTCTATAGGTCTGAAATTATTTAAAAATAAAAAGTGAAAAAATTAAAACCCTTGAAAATATATCTATGTACTTTAGAGGAGCCTGGTCCCAGAATGTCAATCTGGCTGGAACACTGATATGATATATGCCCTGTTTTATATAAGCTGGCTTTTGGCAACAGATCTAGCAACTTGACTGGTTTTCCAAAGTATCAGTGATTAGACAGAATAACCACTGCACTTCTTTGTCAACCTGTGAATAGGCTTAGGAAAAATAAAATTTCTCACTTGTTCATGATTTAATTTGAATTATTTCACTGAGTTTTCTATTTATAGAGTTTTATCTGTTTCGATAATGACGAACTCTGCTATGGAATTAAACCAAATTAATTTAGTGTTCAAGGACCAGTTCATTAGAACATGCCAACTGTTTTCCTGCAACATGGGTCAGAGTGCTGTCATCACATCCTGGGGTCCCAATAATAGTCTGCGTCTTTATCTGCACATGGGGGTTTTCTTGTGTCATCTTAATTGCTGTTAGAGATAATTGTGCTCTGATCCCGTGGTGCTCGTGTTACGCCCACTTAATGATGAGAAGAGATGACGGCTTGGTTGCTGCCTGGTGAAAACCTTTGCTACAGTGGGATGTATGTTTCTGTGTTTCTTATCTTGTTTTACGGCCGCGAGACACCTGGATCCTGGTGTTGCCTGACTAAGGTTTTTCATAAGTATGCTTTGGTGAGAATGCCATTGTCAGATTAAATTAGGGAAAATGTTGACTGGAACTTTTGGGAAAGGAAAGCTGCACTTGTATATGATAAAACTTGGAGAGCTAATAAGGCCTTGGCAATATGTGATATTATTACTGGTGTCCTGTACCTCAAGGCGCTAAGGTCCTGACACAGAGACCGGTTGCCTTAAAAGCTCAACATTTGTTTTCCTAGTTGTCGTAGCCCTCACACATTTTAGAACAATCGGTTAAGTTTTCAAATCAGTTTTTAAAATGTGCTGTCACAAAGCTAATCCATTTGTTTAATTTTTAAAATTCTATTTCTTCTTCCCACTGCTAGTACATTTCGCAGCTAATGATAAAGTGGTTGTTGCACAATAAAATTTACTGATTTATTTTCTTCTTAACCAGTGAAAGACTTCCCTTTGTCACTGACAATGTACAAAGGTCAACCTAATGTGGGAATGAAGGCTATCATTAATTTTTTTTAAACTGTAATAAAATCGATTCCACTATAAAGATAATCCTCCATCCTTTCATATAACAAATGTATAACTACAAAGCAATAATTATACCCACTTACTGAAAGTAGAACAAAATGCATTTTTAGGCTTAAGAAAGGAACCAAGGGATTAGTGACATAGCCACAACTGATGAAAAGTTTTGCCTATGTTATGAGTTTAACACAAAGCAAAATAATAGCCATAATATTTTTTGGTAAAATTAGAATAAGGCAATATTTCTTAGTCTGAATTATCTTCTCTCCTTTGCTCATATGAGATACAAAAATAAGATGGGAACAAATATTTAGAGGCTATCAGATGCTTCCACAGGTTATCAGCTATAAAAAACAATGTCCTCCACTCCTTTTTCCTGGGGTTGGATCTTGCAAACTGGGCATATTCTAAAAGACTAATTCCTTTTTTAATTAATAAGATGCACTCAGTCAAAGGGAAGAAACAAAATGTGAAAGGTTGCTACCTAAACGTCAAAAAAATCTAGTGTAATTTTTTTTCACACTACATTAGTATTTTTATTTTTAGTCTCAATATCTGGAATGGAGTATACTGATGGCAATGGCTCCAAATATCTAGAATTATGTATACTGTATATGGGTTCCTTTCACTCTAAGCAAACAATATCCTAATACAAAAAAGAAAAAAAAGTTTACTTTTTCTCAAAAAGAATGCTACCAAACAGCAAAGCATAAAAGACCTATTAGATCAACTATTATCTTAGATGGAATTTACAATTACTAGACAACAGCAATGCAAAGGACACAGCAGACTAATATAAAACTCTGAATTTTTCATTTTCATGGTCACTAGTTGATGGTCATGATAAATGGCTTTAGTTTTTAACTTAGTTTTAATGTAAACACATAGAAATAGTGACTATTTAAACATGATATTAGCTCAACTTTTGTAGGTCACTGCAGGATATGGGAAAGTTATGTCAAATTAATATCAAAGAACAACAGAGACTTTAAAATATGACTCAAAAATTTAATAGAAATAATTCTGCAGGTCAATATTTTTAAGATTCCACAAGCACCAATTTTGAAATATACTAGAACATTAACAATGTTAACACCTAGAAATTTTGTATTTTTTAATGCAAAAGCAATTTTATAAGGTAGAACTCTATAAATTATCTCTGCAAATATCCAAACTTTTATATGAATTAAAATATGCCATGCTCCACATTTATCTTTCTGTAGCAACTGAATGATTAACATGGAAGAGGGGTATGACTGATTTTGAGGGAGGTTACCTAGTAGAAAATCGTATATTGAAGAAGCAGCATAGCCTGTGGGTCTTGTATCAGTAAGGTTTCAGTTAGAAAAGCAGAGATAATTCTATTTTAAGCAAGAAAAAATTAAATACAAATTGTTAGGTGCTTGCAAAATTGTTGGAAGAACTGGAGGAATGAGTCAAGGAAAGCTACTGCTAGATCTCAGGTTCACCTTAGACTTTCAGAGAACCCTGACACAAGAAACTGCCAGTAGTGATCACAGCTCCCTGTCACAGGGGGTGCATAACTTGCAAGGATGCCCTGAGTCTTCCAAAGTCCATGCTACTTCTTTTTGCTGCCAGAGAAGTAATAGTATCACTTCTACTTTCCAAACATCATTTGACTAGCTCTTGTTGTCAGCGTCTAACATGGAACTCTGCTGGCCGGGTTAGATACAAAGAAACACACTGAAGGATGTGGGCATGCTGATGAGTTAGGAACAACCATATAAGATAGTCAATTGCTTTGGCTACTCAGCATTCTTACATGTCTCTCCATGCTTATTTAACTTCTGCGTTACAAGATTAACATCAGTCGTCCATCTAAATTGGTGAGAATACCTCTCATGGAAATGAAGATGTGCTTACCTTCTCCAGAAATAGAGGAAACCTGTTAATCACTGTATCCATTACTGTATGTTGCTCATTCCCCTTTGAATTGTCACAATTTCTCTTTGATACCTAGTAATAGGAAGATTAATTCTAAACTTAACCACTAGCAGTACATCTTACATAATATATTGGTGGAAGAGGGAGAAGGTAAAAAGGAAATAGTATATGTATAGACACATACATACTTGTATTATCTAAAAAAGCAAGAAGCACTCATAGTTCATATACTTTTCATTCATGCACCTGGTCATTAGACCAGAACTGGTATTTATAACTTCGTTCACTACTTACTCATTGCTCATTTGATCTCTATAGGGATATTGACTGGTTGTGTTCCTCACCATGTTGACTAACCCAAACCTTCATTCTTGGTGTCCTACCTGTATTGGGTTGCCGTAGGTTCCGTTCAGTTTTACCACTGAACATGGTAGTAAGGAAATCCTCTAGATGTATCTTCATTATATATAATAAAAACCTGATTCCCTCTTGATAATCTGATAAATTACTTCAACTGGGACAGTAATCTACTTCTTTGCCTCTGGTTCAATGACACTGTGATCCCTGCTAAGTGGGATCTCAACCACCTGTTCATTGGAGCCATTTTTTTTTTGTCCCCTGATACCGGCGCTCTTCTTTAAGAACCCAAAATTTAAACCTAAAGAGCTTAAAGATGGAAGGCTGGAATGGAAAATTTTGCAATTGGATTATTAGGAGTACTAGGGAAAAGAGCCACAGCCACTGTTGCCCTCTGGTGGAAGGGCCTGTGTATTCCACTGCAGGAAAAAGACAGCATCTAATGGTCATGCTTCAGAGAAGACAGAAACATTTGTAAGACTGGCCTCCTTCTGGAAGTGGTGGTTTCTCAAGGAGACAGTCTACTGTTTTATAAAGCCTATTGTTTCTGAATAATAGATTCCATAGGAAGACCATTGAATCCACTAGGTACCATATGATTGCTTTCCTTCTTTTCCCATGAAATATTTCTGGAGAAGTATAATGGGTAATATACCATGAAAATGAATAATACATTCAGTAAGTATTTAGTTAGTAGTGCTGACAAAAGTGTTGCAAGGAGAAAAGCTAAATCCATAGTAAGAGTCTATTTTTTTAAGAAAGGAATCTTACTGCAATGGTGTTAGATCAGTGTCAAAGGAGGGAAACTTATGTTATTGAACCCAGACATAATATTTATGGATACTTTGTTGATAAACCAATTAACTAATCACAGGGTAGCTTGGGAAAGAGGCTAAGTGACTACCTGGAATAGGCCATATTACATACCTGAGTACTGAGGGCCTCCATTTGGTGGGCATTTGTATGAGACATAACCTTACAACCCATGCTCACTTAAATCACTTGTTCTGTATACTTCTTCCCCAGACCCTACACAGCCCTCCAATATTGGTCTATTAGCCATTGGTAATTAATCATTATATACCCATATCTTTGGTAATCTCTCACAATAAACTACACAACCAGATGTACTCATCAAATTGCTGTCTGCCAGAAAGATTTCCTTCTCCTGATGCCCCTCTGAGCCACTCCTGTCTTCTTTTGGTTGGTGTCATTACATCCCATTGAACCACTCAGCATGTCATGAGGAATTCTTCAAGAGGCCTTAGGTGTGGATAGAGGGAGAGGCGATGATATAGCAACAATAGATGTAATAGGAGTATGAGCTTATTTGGAAACTCACCCATAATTTCAGGGTCTACTTAAGTCTGGTCATATATAACCAATTCCACTATAAAGTTTGGTGGATTGGAACACCCAAAGCACAAAAGACAAATGATCATTTATTTTACCATTGTCAGTAATTCTGTCTCAACCTAAGCAGAGTAGCAAGCTAGAAACTGTTTTTGAAAAGGCAGTTTGCCAGAAACAGACTTGCAAGCATAGTAAACAATCTTATGGTTACTGGGGGAAAGAGGGTGGGAAGGGATAAATTGCAAATATTAACCACTATAATGTAAAAATACATTAAAAAATTTCTTCTGTATAGCACAAGGAACTACATTCAATATCTTTAATAACCTTTAATGAAAAAATGAGCATGAAAATGAATATATGTATATATATGCATGACTGGGACATTATGCTGTACACCAGAAATTGACACATTGTAACTGACTATACTGCAACTTAAAAAAAAAATAGAAGAATGGGTCCAGTATCAGAGTAGAAATAACAGAGAAATCTATACCATGTTACCAGAAGTCATATGCGGTTAACCACATCTGATCAATAAAATACTTAATTAAAAAAAGAATAAAAGAGGAAGTTTGCCATTTTCTTAAAAGAAAATGGATTTTCTGTAAAACCCTTAGGATTGGCTTTGTTTTTCTTCCCTTGGAGTTGGCAGAATTTCCCTTCATTATCCCCATCTATCACAGATCTTTTAGGCACAATTGGATCTCTATAACCTTAAGACCCATGACCCAGCATGAATCTGCTGCCAAAAAAAAAAAAAAACAATTTAGCACTATTAGGGGTTATTTAGCAAATATGTCAATTACCTATTAGTAAGTATTGTTTATAGAAGCCAGATGAGACCATCAAGTACTGTGTTTCTAAGTTTTTGAAGGGTACAAGATACAGCAACTGCCCTTCCCTTTGGAGTGAATAACCATTCATGCCTTGGACCATTATTCCCCTAGAAACTTCATTAAGTTGGCAGGTTCCTGAATTTTCATGGGGATTATCTCCTACCCTCTGATACTCATGTGTCTCATCAAGTCATCAACTGTATTAGCTAATTTCTGCTCACCAGGTTGGATTAATATGATACTGTTTTAGTAGAACAGTAATAGGAATGTGATCAAGGTCCCTGTGAGCTAGATTATGAAACAGAGCTGAAGAACTTACATAGTTTGACAGGGCCCTGTGGTAGCGGAATGAAGATATGCTACTGTCTCTGCACAGAGAAAGCAAACCGGCTCTTGTAGACTTTGTTCACGTGCAAAAAGATATTTTTTAGACAGAGACCTACATGCCAGGTTTCTGAGGCTTTGCTGATTTATTCTTGTAAAAGTACTTCTGGAATAGCAGTCAATGGAATTAATACCTGATTTTGATTTACAATAAGACCCCACCATTCTCAAAGACCTGTCTTCCTCCCCACTCTGCTTGAGTTTGGACGCATGTAAACACCCATGATAGCAGCACAGTCAAGGTAATAGACATATCCAGCACTTCCCAGAGTTTCCTCGTGTCCCTTTGCTTTTGTTTTATTTTGTTTTCTGGTAATAACACATGAGCTCTACCCTCTTAAATTCTGCAGTGCACAATACCATAATGTTAACTCCCGGCACTAGGTTGCAGAGCCGATCTCTAGAACGTCTTCATCTAGCACAACTGAAACTTTATAAACGTTAAATAGCAACTCCCTGTTTCCCCACTTCCTGGCCCCTGGCAACCAAGACTGCATTCTCTGCTTCTAAGAGCTTGACTATTTTAGACACTTCATAGATGTGAATCATGCCGTCTTTTTCTTTCTATGACTGGCTTATTTCACTTCACCTAATATACTCTAGGTCCATGCATGTTGTCACAAATGATAGGATTTCCTTCTTTGTAAAGGCTAAATAATATTCCATCATGTGCATGTGTGTAGAAGTATATATACATATATATATATACATATAAGAAGTTAGAGGATAGTGAAAGACTTTGCATCTGCTGAAGCCCATGTATCTGCCCACCATTACTGGGGGAGCAAAGTACAGTTTCTGCTTCTCCTCCATTTTCCAGATCTCATGTCACTGCCTCTCATGGTTGATCTAGCCTAGAGCAGAGTACATTTCTTGATTTCCAGCCCTTGTTATCAGGGAAAGTATAGACAAGGGTGAGAATGGTGCTAATCCATTACTAGGCAAACTGACACAGTTGTTAAAGAGAATGAGCCACACTACTTGGGTTCAGATTCTGGTTCTACCACCTGCCAGTTGTGTGACCTTGGACAGGCCACCTAACTTCTCTGTGACTTGGCTGTGCTAGCTATGAAATACAGAAAATCTCCCTTCCTCAAAGAAATGTTGAGAGTTAATGCACACACACTGTGTATAACCATACCTGGCATATAGTAAGTCTCCATGTGTTCAGGAACCATTATTATTAAAATGGAAATGTAGAATATGGTTTTTACCAAGATCCAAATAAAATGATTAGGCATCAATAATCTATTTGTAACTGTGTGGTACCTGAGGATTTTTGTTTTAGGTATTCCTTTGCACATGTGTCATAATAATTTAACATCTCTAGGTGTACTTTATGTTTAAAGCAACATATTCTAGAAGCTAGTGTAAGTGTAAATAGCAATGCTGTTAGGTAAGGGAGGCATCACTATCTGAAGACTCAGGGTAATACATTTTAATCATTATTTTTTACTTTTTCATGAAGCCCAAGGAACATTTTTTAATGTTTTTAGCACTTATTTCTTTTCTGGGTAAGATCACAAATGTGTTTGTTTAAAATGTCCATCTTAGGAATCTTTAAATAATTAAAACAGCTTCAAAGTTTTGCTCTCTACCCATAAGGTAATGAAATAAAAACTAATGATCTTACGATTTAAATTTATCTAGAATATTTCTCCAGAAACAGTGATTGCAAAGTAATCAATGACATATTTTATAAGCTGAGTTTATAGTTCCTTTATGTTTTAAATCCCTTTAAGAGTAAACATACTGTAATAGATTGCCCCCCCCCCCAAAAAGTTGCAAGTCTTTATCCTTCCCTGTAACTATGCACTTCCCAAGTGAACTTGTAGATTCTCTCATAAAGAGATGGAGACTTTCCCTACCCCCTGAATCTAGGCTGCGCTTGTGATTTTCTGTTAACAGGAAGATGGTATTCCAGGATTTGAGGCTTTGTGACCTGGACTCTTTCTTGCTCCTGTCTTTATCATGAGAACATGCCCATGCTCCAGCTAGCCCGCAGGATGTGACTTACAGAGACACCTGCAGGCAGGACTGACTCAGCCCAGCTGTCCCAGCTGAAGCCTCAGACACTTCAGAAAGCCCAGTTGATAACAGCAAAGCCAACCTATAGCTGTTCATAGATGTGCGGGTGAGACTTACCATGCCCAGTTCAGATTAGCAGAATTTCCAATGGCCTTTAGAAGGAAAACAAAATTATTACAGGCCTCTAAAGTTGCATGGTTGTTTGTTACATAGCATTCTTGTAGTAATCGGTAAGTAGACATGACACAAAGATTAAAAAACTGAACAGTATGCATATTTAAATTCAAAAGATATTTTTGTTTAGCAAAATCAGGAAAGCAGCATTCCCATGCATTTGATTCTTTTTCTACATATACAATGCAAAGATTTCAAAAACCTATTTTAGGGAAAACTTGGAATATTTGCTTTTATAACCAAAAGCATGCTTGAATTTCTTATTCTTCCAAGAATCTGTTGACACCACAAACAAGTCAAACGAACTTGTTCCTTCTTTAAATTTTACACTCTACGTGCACTTGCTGCCTATGTTGAAATAAACAAGGCAATTTGAAGAAACAAATGGTTTCTCTTCAGTTTTGCTGTGCAGCAGGGAAGTCAGCCTCTAAAGAAATTGCTTTGAAGCAACTAAGTGTAAAAAATGTAAGTATTTTGGGAGGTGTGGAATAATCTGAAGATAAGTAAGAGAAAAGTTATGAGTGTAAAGGAATACAGTTCAAGCATTCAACATGAACATTTTCAAAACAAAATATTAGTTGACATAAATAAAAATAAAACCATCTGCTTGAGAAAGGTGACAGTGGTTATTTCTCAGTAACTCCACTTTCACTCAAGAGCGAGTGAAGTTTTCCAGCTGAGGGAAATAGGACATGGGAAAAATCTTTATGAGAAGAGGAGATTCAACTTAGTTCAGGAAAATCTAGTCTTTTACCTACAATGTGCTAGTCACCCTACTAGGTGCTAAGGGTGCAGTCTTAGCCAAAGGAAATGACTGAATCTATGTGAAAAGAAGAATAAAAGCATAGGTAGGATCTGAGTCATAAAATTTGTCCATGTGATCAGAGAAAGAGTCAGGGAGAAGTAACTGACTGGGTCTCAATTTATGTTTATATTTTACCAGATGGGGAAAAAGGGGGGCATAAAAAGGAACTGCATATACAAAGGCATGGAGATGTGGATAAGTGACTCACAATGGGAAAACTCCATCCACCAGGAGCATAGGCACTCGGGATGGAAGAGGATGGAGATAAAAGGTAATAGTGATAATGGGTATGTTAGCTATCTACTGCTGCAGACAAATTATCTCAAAACTTAGTGGCTTAAGGCATTTATCTGACAGCTTCTGAGGGTCCGGAGCCGGGTATGCCATGTCCTCTGACTCCCAATCCCTCCCAAGCCGGCAGCAAAGGTCAGCACCAGAGCTGTGCCATCTGGCGGCACAGCAGGGGAAGAATCTGCTTCCAAGCCCACTCACAAGGGAGTTGGAAAGATCTAGTTTCTTGTGGGCTCTTGGCCCAAGGTCCCCCACCCCCCAGTTCCTTGCTGCTCTCTCTAGGCAGCTTACAACTTGTCAGCTTGCTTCATCAGAATAAGCAAGGAAGGGCCAGAGAAAGAGCGTGAGCAACATGGAAGTCACGGTCCTCTGTACCCTAATCTCAGAAGTGACTTCCGTGACTTTTGTCATATTCTATCCATTAAGAGCAAGTCATGAGGTCCGGCACCTATTTAAGGAAGACAGTGGGCAGATTACACAAGGGCATAGATACTAGGAGGCAGAGGTCCCCAGGAGCTACTTTAGAAACAGTAATTTCATCCATCAGGAGTACCGGTGCTCGAGAAGAAATGGGTGATAAGGAAAAATAAAATTGATGATATAGGCAAATTACGGAGGACATTTATCACCCCAGTGGAATGACAGAGTTTTCATAGGAGCGCTATACCGATCCCTGTGCTTGAGACTAAGAAATACTGATGCTCATCACTAGAGACATCTAGGAATAAAAGGGTGTCAGTGCCTCAGCAAAGGCTCACGGCTTGCAGACGAGCAGAGCACTCGCCCACAGCGGGGGGACTCTGGTTCCCTGCTCCTGCCCCACAGCTGTACTGCTGCTGGAGAGACGCCCACAGCCTCGCCCCACTTGCCAGACACGAACAGGGACATGAGCAGGCAGATGACAGAGGGCAAGGCCAATTCATTTAAGGGTGTCAGTGGTCAGAGAGAGGAACCTAAAACAAAACCACCAGCACAGGCAACTCAGAGAAAAACAGCACTACTGGACATGACACAGACAATTTGCACAAAAACAATATCAAGAACATTTAAAAAAAATTTAAGTCAGCATGTAAGAAAAGACTGCAAAAAAATCATTCTCTTGGAATTAAATCATTCTGTAGGCAAGTGAAAAGAGCTAATGGTAGTAACTGAGAATTGAATCTGTGACCCAGAACATCAAGTTAAAGAAATAGTTCACTAAAAAAAATCAGAGAGGAGGGTGTAGCTCAAAGTAGCAGAGCACAAGCTTAGCATGCACGGGGTCCTGGGTTCCATCCCCAGCACCTCCTCTAAAAAAAAGTAAATAAATAAATAAACCTAATTACCTCCCTCCCCTCCCCCCAAAAAACCTAAAAATCTAAAAAATCAAAGGGATAAAATATGAGGGGAAAATAATGGATACCTAAAATGCAAATAGTATTATTCTAGAAGGATAAAAAGAATGGAGAAATAATAAGCAATTATTAAATAAATAAGAAAGAAATATGTCCTTGATCTGAAGAAAGCTGTCTTCCCCGACAACTTAAGAGGAATAAACATCCAATATTAATGATTTTAAAGAAACTGCTAGTCATGTGTTAACATAAATATTTAATTCTGACAAAAATGATTTCTCATCCTATAATAACATAAATAATAAAAATTTACCAATTTACCCAAGGAGATAACACATTTTCCTCTAGTGCACTCCACTCCTGCCAACGTGGTCTATTTGCTCTTCACTGAACCCATCCCACCACCCTTCACAGTCTCAATTCCTTCTGCTGGGGGCAGCCTCCCCCAAGTGATAGATGAACTCCGCAGTTTGTACTGGAGAACAAAACAGCGTGCTGTAATAATTACACAGAGACAGCAGCTGGATTCTGGAACCATCCCAAGCAAACCTAGTCCTAAGTTCGCCCTACCCAATCTCCAGAAGGCTCACCATTGCACTGCCTTAAGAATCTGCTCAAGTCTCAGCTCATCAGCCAGCCCCCTGCTGACCATATGTGAAACAGCAATCACCACTACCCTGCAATTCCTACCCCCCTACCCTGACTTAATATTTCGCCTTGCATATTATGCATTTACTTATTAATTATCTCTCCCCACCTCTGAGAGTATTTGGTTTACTGCTGTATCCCCAGTGTGTAGATCAGAGAGGGACACATGGCAGGCATTTAACAAATACACACAGAATGGATCAATTAACAAATGAGTATAAATGAACAAAGTAGAAAACTCAAGTAGACCGATTTCATTGGAAGAAAGTTGGGTCTAGTTGACACAGCGTAGAGCAGTGGTTAAGTCTAAGTTTCTGGAATTTGACAGCCTCAGCTTCATGCATGACTCTTCCTTGATTGGCTGCATGTCTTTGGACACATACTATTTCATTTATTTTCAAATTTCCTCAGTTTTGACATTGGGATGATAAGTACAGCTTCTAACTAATAAGGAACATCATAAGGACTGAGTGTCACAATAAGAGCAAAGCACATAGATCAGGGAGTGGCATAAAAGTACTCTATTATTTTTTTGCTCTTTTGAAGAATAAATAATATCAAGGCTATTTAAGCTATTCTAATAAGGAAAGCAAAGAATAGCCTAACACTAATGCTATGACTTGTGAAGACTACCTAAATCTCACGTTTGACTAATCTCATTTACGACTACAGATTTTTTTTCTAGAAATCTGAAGATTATCTGTGTGTCAAAGGAACAAGGGAGTCTGACCTATAAAAGAACACCCTATGAATACAAAGGTATTTAATAGTCAATTACCAAAATGAGTCATTATAGTAACACAACCAACAATTTTAAAAACTAATTTTATCATTGCATACTAAAAGGCATTTCATAAAATTTGAGTCTTTCCTAATCAATGTGCTAAAAAATGAAGGAATAAATAAAAATTATGTAACTACAATAGTCTTCACCAAAGTCCAACTGAAAAAATTATAAGAAGTGGATTATTTAAGCCATTTTTATTAAAATAGGAATAAGGGACCACTGCAGGCGTTGTATCTATTATTCCACATGAAAGTTCCAAAGCATTTGCAGTAAGACAAGAAAATAAACAATGTTGATGAAAGACGTAATATAGTCAAAAAGCCTTTCCACAGATTGGAGGAAAAAAAACTTTTGGATTGGAAACCCCAACTTTTGGAGGTAGATATTTAATGTACAGAATATTTCTATAAATTAATAAAGAAATGACAATCAATTCAATAGAAATACTGCTTGAGATGTAAATAGGTAGTTCACAGCAAAATTAATCTAAATAGGCAAACACCGTATGGAAATATGTTCAACCTAGCAATAAAGAACTAGAAATTAAATTAAAAATTAGGTAATACTTTTCATATAGCATATTGGTAAAGATCAGAAGGGGTGAACATACTCATTTCCCTTAATAACAGCTGACATTATGAAGCACTGATTACATGCTCAGTGCTGTTCTCATGCTTCACATATATGAACTCACTTATTCTTCATAACAAGTCGATGACTTAAGTGCTATTAGTACCATTCCCGTTTCACACCTGGTTAATCTGAGGAACATGGAGTTTTAGTAATTTGCTCAAAGTCACAGTTAAAAAGTTGCAAAGCTAGAATGTGAACCCAAGCAGCCTGGCTCCAGAGACTGTGGCTTTAACCACTGTGTCAAACTGCCTCACTGCTGTCAGCAGCAAAGCTAAGAGGCCTTCCTCATGTACTACTCATTGAAATGGGAATTAAGGACACTTTAGAGGGTAATCACACACTATCTATTGAAATCAAAATGATATGTATTCTTTGGCCCCACATTTTACTCCAAGGAATCCATTCCCTAGGAAAACACAACACAAGAATGTAAGGATATGCATCCAAGACTGTGGATTACAACGTGTAGGTCTAAGGAACAGAGGTAAAGTCAACATGACAACAGAATGGTGATTGAAAAACCAATTGTATGCTTGTAATGGACCTTGTGATTGCTTCCTTAATATTCATATCCGTTTTCCTAGAAACAACTTTATTTTTATTTGGCAGTTTTCCCTGTCTATACCTCCCTTGATCCATGCCACTAGTCTATGCTCTTTGAAAGATGGTGACAGTTTTAAGCAGGAGATGTATAATTGAGGCCTCATCAGTACTATGAATTAGAACTTTCTGCAATGATGGAAATATCCAATATAGTAGCCAGCAGCCAGTAAGCTACTGAGTGCTTGAAATGCGGCTAGTGTGACTAACAAAATTAAATTATTTTATTTAATTAAAGTAGCCACAAGTGGCTAGCGTCTACCATATTAGCTGATCAGTGTAATATCATCACCTGATATGAGCTCAAGGATCATCATATTACTGATTCAAATCAACGAGACTAATGGAGTTTTCCTGGGATCTTCTGGGAAAGAAGTTTTCTGTCTCTTTTGAGCAGATGCTTTTGATAAACCCTTTCTCCCTGGGTGTAGTTGTGAGGAGTGACTGAGAGCCACACTGGAAACGTGAAAGGTAGCCATCCTTAGAATAAGTAGACATGATGGAAGACACCTGCAGACAGACAGAAACCAGTTTCTTTCTGATGCTAAGCTACTAAATAAAACCAACTCTGATGTTGCCCCTACTTCTGTATTTTCCAGTAACATATGCCTTAAATCTCTCTCAGTGTTAAACACAACTGAAATGGGTCTCGTCTTGGATTGGAGTGTATCTGCAACATGGAACAGCCTGTATCAATCAAAGTGCCGTTTATAGCTATTTCAGTTAAACTGGAATTAGTTCTCAGAAATATTTTAAAGGCAAAAAAGATGCAGAACAGATTATATGATGTCACATTTAAGTGAATGATTCAAAAAAATCCCTGTAAGTGAGAGATTACAGACAAGCAAGGAGAGAGTCTAGAATGGTGTCTATGGTGATAGATTAGTGGAGACATCACTATGAATTCACATTTAGCTAAATACAGACAAACATGGTTACATGTAGAAACGTTTACAGACGTGTGTATACACAGGGGTTAGCGTGCGTATATGTAGCTCCTTGCTCCGACAGCTAAGAGGGCTTGGACCATCTGTTCTTTCCCTTCCCCAGTAGCAATGAGTGCACCCAGGCCCAGCGCTTGGCTTCTAACACCATTCTCTAATAACCAGGGCTCCTCAGAGAAGAGGCTGATTATAGGCCTGGGGCAAGAAATCACACAAGGTGAGCCTGAAGCACCTCACCGTGCCAAAAGTAAGTACATGCCCCCCCATCCGAAAAAGGGCGGGGGGTACATATTATAGGAAATAACTTCAAGAGCTCCCAATGGCCAAAACTGAAATAATCGGGGCAAAAAAAATAAATGAGTCTGTATTGAATTATAACTCAAAATATAAGACAGACACTTATGAGTCCATCTTAATAGAAACAAACAACTGAATAAATAAATAAACGGGAAAGAAGAGACAGCTTCCTCATGCAGGAGAGTTCCAAATGATTTATATAGCTAGCTACTTCAACTTCAAGGAGCTGGAGCATAAAGCCCTACTCCTTAAGAGTGGACTAAGCATGGTAACTTCCTTCCAAAGAGTACACTGTGAAAAGGGGACGGGGCAGAAAGGGTAACTTGATGGTGGAGAAACCTGAGCAACACTACCTCAGTCAGGTGATTAGAGTCAATGTCAAATGTGATAGTCATACTAATGGTAGATGCCTTTGATGATGATGTGATGAGAATGACACTTTGTTTCTGTGGTTCATCCCCCAAGCCCATAACCCCAATTTAATCATGAGAAAAACAGGACATAAACATCATTTTGAGGGACATTCTAAAAAGTACATGACCAGTACTGTTCAAAAATCTCGAGGTTATCAAAAACAATGAAAATCTGAAAAACTGTTACATCCAAGAGAGCCCTAAGGAAGTGTGACCGTTAACTATATTGTGGTATTGTGAGTGGGATTCTGGAACAGAAAAGGACATTAGGTACAAACAAAGGAAATACGAATATTAGTTAAATAATAATGCATCAGTCTTGGTCCAGGAATTTTAACAAATGTACCATACTGATATAAAACATTAATAGGTAAAACTGAGTTTGGAGTAAATGGGAACTCTCTGCACTAACCTCTTAATTTTTCTGTAAATCTAAAACTATTCTAAAATAAAATGTTTATTTAAAACTTACACACAAACACACACACATATGTGTGTATGTTACTACAGAATCAAAGATGGAGAAAGTTTCGAAGTGACGCACAGTAGTCTCACACAGCAGGTAATAATGGTCGAGGGAGTGAGAATTGGGAAGGAAGTAGAGGAGAAAACTGTAGCCACACGTAAAATATCCAGTGCATAAACTAATCAGGGAGTGGAATACAAAATATATCAATGATACTGTAAATATGTAATCATTAAATACACTTGTGAATGAAAATAAAGTTTCACGAATAAATGACAATATTGATAAAATCTTAGGACGAGTCAAGGAGGTTTTCTTTTATTTCTGTTATTTTTATGCAGTACCTGTCGTAAAATATTAGAGGCAAATAATGTTGAAACTTGATGAGAAAAACATAATTCTGGACATCCTCCACAGAAATTATGACTCAACAGATTTGTCGTTACTTCTCCAAGAATTTGCATTTTTTTTTTTACACAACCTCCCCACCCCAGTGTTTCTCATAAGCTAACATGTTTCAGAAACTTGAATGCAATACATGTCAAAACTGTTTGGCAATCTCACCCAGCAGAGGCTGTGGATTCATGGGGAAGAGCGCCGTTAACTGCTAAGATCAGAGGGTCATGCAGGAACTGACATTTCATCAAATTTTAAAGACTGAGTTGCAGCCTGTGGCTGTGAGAAAGAGCGCATCCTACAAAAGAGCAGACAGCACAGCCAAGGCGGGGAGGAATGAATGAAATACTCTGTGTTTGGAAATAGCAAAAGGGCCACCGAGGCTAGAGGGCCTACGTCTAGAAAGATAGGCAAATGCCAAATGCAGCAAGTCATCAAATGCTTCTCTGTGAGACTTTTTCCTTCAGTTTATCACCAATTTATTTTTGTATTTTAAAGAATGAAATAACCTAATTTCATCTATGTCTTGGAAAAAAAATACTCTGAAGAGACTGACTGCAAGAGGAAAGAAAATTGGGTAAAAGATCATTATTTTGTATATATATTTAGGAAAAGCTCATTATTTTATCTTCCTTATAACCAAACTGTTACATTCTAATAAAACTGATTTTACATATTCATTTATATTTCATTTTAAGAAAACTGCATACGAACTACCCCCCGCACCAAGCACGTACCCCCAAAATGAATCTTAAGCATCAAATGTGTTAGACCAGATAAGAAGTCAAGATTCAGACTGAAAAGAAGCCATTGGCTTTGACTGTTAGGAAGTGGCCTTAGCAAGTACAGATACATTGAAAAGTGGAGACAGGAGCCAATATGACTAAAGACAGAAAGTAGTCTTTAGGAAAATTGGTAAGTGAGTGCTAGACAAAAAGGCAGGCTTGAGAGTGATCAAGTCATTTTAGCATAAATACAACCTAATGTACCCAAGCCATGACAGAGGGAGAGTCATCCAGGGAAAAGGACCACTCATCACTCACTTTTGCTGCTCTCTTAGATGGTAGGTCCATGATGTAATCATAAACGGTAATTAAAGAAGCCGTATGCACTGTCAGCAAAACATATTTAAAATGTCTGTTCAATGTTGCTGCCTACAGCAAACAGAATTTCAAGAAAGTGTAAATATTGCCCTTCTAATTACAAAGTAATAAATTACCTAAGTGGAATCTTCTATTTTCTTCAAAATGAGAAAGTGTTTTCTCCACCCCCACGTTATCTAGTAATGACTTGCCCAGGTATGTAGGACAAAATGTTTTTTAAAAATAATCATCTTTTTTATATGTCTCTAGGTTTCCATTATTCACCTCTATGTGCATCCTCATATTCATTCTATTTAAAAATACTCCTTTCCTACAGACTCAGACATAGAAACAAACATATTCACCGAAGGGGAAAGGGGAGAGAGAGAAATTAGGAGTTTGAGATTAGCAGATACAAACTACTATATATAAAATAGATAAACAAGGTCGCACTGTATAGCACTAGGAACGACATTCAACATCTTGTAATAAAGTATAATGGAAAAGAATCTGAAAAAGAATACATATATACACACACACACACACACACACACACACACACACATATATAATCTGAATCAATTTGCTGTAAACCAGAAATTAATACAACATTGTAAATCAACTATACTTCGATAAAAACATTTTTTTAAAAACACTTCTTCCCTGAGTTCCTTTCTTCCGGCTTTTACCAATGTAACCCAGGTACTTGACACTGAATATATTATATTTCTGTTCGCAGCATAAACTACTATTAGGAAAACACCTGCTCCCTATATAACATATTATAGAAATACTTTGAGCACACCTACCACCTCTTCCAGGGGCTGTGGTGGGCCAGGTAAATGGACAATTTACTGCTAAATCTAATAAAAGGTAGAATTACATATAAAGAGAAGGAACATTCAACCACTCTCCTAATCACCACACTCACATAACTGAGGTCTCTTGCGACCCTCTTTCCAAATGACCTTTAATGAGGGAGCACACAATTAACATTCTCTCCATGATTTCAGTCCTGGGGCAAATGAAGTTCTTTTAAAAGGAGGTAGAATATTAATTAGCACCCCTAAATGTCGTTCATCTTGCCAGTCTTTAACACTCAAGCTGGAAGTGCTGCGGAGCCTGATAGGCACCCACTTAAAACCTTCACTGCAGGAGCTCACTGCTCAGATGAGGGCTCCATCTGGAACCAGCATATCTCTTGGCACAGATGTGTCCTGATTTCTAAGGCAAACTCTCCCCGAGGCTTTAATTTTCACTTCATTTCGTTTGCCTGTTTTGCTATGGCAGTTTTTCACACATTTTAGCTCTTAGGAAGCCAGTATTAAATGACGTATTCTTATAAAAAATAGATTTGCCTAGAGGATATTTCAGTCAGATAAAGTGAGCGTAAATTACGTTTAGTTTTCAATCTCAATTTCAATCTCTGGATTTTAAAGGTCATTTATATTGTGTATATGTGTTGGGGTGATATGGTGGTGACATTTCCTCTTTTCTTTATAGAACCACTCTTGTATTAAAAACAAAAAGTGCATAAAACTTGGGAAAATAATGGTATCTGATCCTTATAAAAGTATAATTGATGTGTTGTCTCTTAATGTTTGTTCCATAGGACATGTCATAATTTATTAGACATAAATGATCATGTTTTAGTTTTTTGAAGTTCTTCCATAATGGGCTGTCTTATCCATCACTCAAACATAATTTTAAAAAGCATGCTTTTATTTCTTAATTGTAGCTAATTTGTAATGAAAGTTGATCATGTTGACTCACTGGCTGTATGCTTTATTTTAGAGTGAGAATTTGCATGCATAATACCACTAACAGGTTTTAAAACACTATCATCCAAACAGTAGTACATGAACGCATACAATATTTTTCCCCCCAGGAACTCAAGAAACAAAGGTAAATAAGATCGAATCATTTCTCTTCCATTCTTTTTAAACATTTTGTCTTGAGTTAACTGTAGATTCACACACAGTTATTAGAAATAATACAGAGAGATACTGTTTACCAAGTGTCCCAAAATGTAACATCTTACATAACTATAGTATAAAACTGCAACCATTGGAATTGCTCAGATTTTACCAGTTTCATGTACTCTTCTGTGTGTTTACACATTTAGTTATATGCAATTTTATAATATGTGCAGATTTGTTTGACCACCACAACTGTCAGAATACTGAACAACTTCATCACAAGGATCCCTCACGCTACCCATCCACAGCAACAGCCACCTCCCACTCTCCAGCCTCCTTAAGCCCTGGAAACCACTAATATAGTCTCCATTTCTAGAATTTTGTGATCTCTAGAATGTTATATAAAAAAATCACATAACATGAAAATTTTTGAGATTGATCTTTTCAGCTCAGCATAATTCTATTAAATTGCTTCTGCATATTTGTCAAAAAACAGTTGGACACCTTTGTGTGGGTCTGTTTCTGGGTTCTCTATTCTGTTCCACTGATGTATGTGTCTATCCCCACATTGATCTACACATTTATTGCATTTCTATCAAAATCTACACAAGGATTTTTTGTGGACATAGGCAACTTTATTCTAACCTTTACATGGAAAGGCACAGGGTCTAGAATAAAACAACTTTAAAAAGAAGGATAAAGTGGAAGGAATCACTCTACTTGTTGCTTAGGCTTTCTATACAGCTACATTCATAAAGGCAACATGATGCTGGGACAAAAATTAACTTAAAATGGATCAGAGACCTAATGTCAAACTTCAACAATAAAAAAGACAAAAATAAGAGAAACTATTTGTTATCTGGGTTTGGAAAAGATAAAATTCATAAATTGGATTTGATAAAAACTGAGAACTTCAGCTCTTCAAAAGCCTGACTGAACCCTTACTGATATACAACCTAACTAGGACATATAAAGGTGAAGGTTAATAACTGATTCAGTAGGTCTTAGCTGACCTTCCACCACCCACTGCTGAAAAAATTTAGAGACGCCAAGAGTGCAGTGAACACCTGGAGAGGGTATTTTGTCGGAGAAAACTGGTGAAGGACAGATTGGGAGAAAATGTTTGCAAACCACACATCTGATAAATGAATTGCATCCAGACTATATTAAAAAATCTCGCAAAATTCAATATTAAGAAAACAAACAACCCAGGGAAAGCATGGCAAAAGATTTAAACAAACACCCACTAAAGATACATACATAGCAAATAAACACATGGAAACATGCTCACCACCATTATCATTAGGGAAATGCAAATTAAAACCACACTGATGTAAATAAGGACAGAAGACCTTCAGCTTACTTCCTCTCAGAAGTACAACAAAATCACAACTACCTACAGAACAACTGTCCGTGAAAGAGACTGAAACCCACCAGAAGACATTTACAACTTAACACACAAAGCAGGAACCACAATGAGCCCCGTAGGAGGGGTGGACTTGTGATATAAGCAAGCCTCATATCCCAGGTGGGCGACCCACAAACTGGAGAATAACTACACTGCCGAGGTTCTCCCGCAGGAGTGAGTTCTGAGCCCTGCGTCGGGCTTCCCAGTCTGGGGGTCCTGCACTAGGAAGACAAGCCCCCAGAACATTTGGTTTTGAAGGCCAGCAGGGCTTAATTTCAGGAGCCCCACAGGACTGGAGGAAATAGAGACTTCACTCCTAAATGCGCATACAAAACCTCACTTGCACCGAGACCCACGGCAAAAGCGATAATTTGACAGAAGCATGAGCCAGACCTACCTGCTCATTTTGGAGGGTCTCCTGGAGAGGTGAGGGGTGGCTGCGGCTCACCCCGGGGACAAAGACGCCAGCGGCAGCCATACTCGCAAGCTCCTTCCGCAGCTTGGAAGCGGTTCTGGCAGGCAACAAGGTGAGATCCGCCTTCCAGCTCATTAGTGCCAACACCTGGCCCCACCCAACTGCCTATGAGCGCCAGTGCCGGGACACCTCAGGCCAGACAACTGATTGGGTGGAGACACAGCCCCACCCACCAGCCGACTACTTCCTGAGCCCACAGCAGCCTCTAAACAAGCTTCAGTACAAGGCCCTGCACGCCAGAGGGCCAAGACCCAGCTCCCCCCACCAGTGGGCAGGCACTGGCCCTGCCCTCCAGGAAGCCTGCACAAGCCTCTAGACCAGCTTCACCCACCAGGGGGCAGACAGCAGACCCACAAAAGCCACAGTCCTGCAGCCTCTGGAGCCAGCCCACCCACAATAGGCCAGATGCTACCCTTGGACCAGCTGGGCCCTGGCCCTGCCCACTAGTAGGCCAATGTGAGCTTCGTTACATCCCAGACCCCATATGTCATGGAGGTTCCCCCACAGGAGTGGGAGTTCTGAGCCACTTGTCAGTCTTCGCAGTCTGGGGGTCCTGCATCAGGAAGACAAGCCCCCAGAACAACTGTGTCAGGACCTATCCCCCCTCAAAGTGATCTGACACCAGTCCTGGGATCCCTGGGCCCTGCAGCTAGACTCCAGAGCCTGCCAGGAGTTTGGCACTAACCCTAGGACCTGGCTTTCTGCTGCAGCCTGTGGGCAGGCAACAGCCCTGGAGTCTTCAGGACCCCGGCTCCACCCACCAGGGAGCCAGAACGCGTTCCAAGGGTCCTAGGCTTCTGCAGCTGGCTGCCTTGTGACCAGGCCCGGCTAATCAGCAGCCACAGCATCCACACAAGGCAGGGCCTTAGGTGCCAACCTAGCCTGCCACAGCAGAAGGACCCATGCAGTCCTTTTAGGGGGAACCCCTAGAGAGGCGATGAGAGAGGAGTGCACTGCCAGGATTCAGAAGACATCTCCTATAGAGGCCCCTTCTCTGAGGTCAAGAATGTAACTAATTCATACATAAAAATACCAACAGCAACTTAGACAAAATAAGGCAGCAGAGGAACATGTTCTAGATGAAGTATAACCAAGCAGGACCCTGTGGGGCCTTCCCAGAACACACCTCTTCATATCCTCCACCTGTCTCTTATCTGTAGGGAACCTTTAGTCTTCCAGGCTTCTCTGAGTTCCAAAGAGTACACTTAATCAGAGAAGTGAGAAAATGCGAAAGAAAGGAAAACAGTCAAGCAAGACAAAATAATAATAGTTTTGCCATTAAACAGACTCAAGGACCTGTAGTTCCTCCTCAAGGGCTACAGATAATATTCTAAGCCATGTCCAATGAGCTGTTTTGCAGAGACTGGAACCCCCACCAGGTGGAAGAAGTTAACTGTGTGCCACCCACACGCTCTTAGACCCCAGACCAGCTGGAACCAGAAGGTTGATGATGCTGACTCCCAATTACCTCACCGCCAACCAATCAGAAAAATGCCTACGAGCTGATCACGCACCCCACAACCCCGCTTCCTCGTCCTATCTTTAGAAACCTTTCCCTGAAAGCCTTCAGGGAGCTCCAGCCTTTTAAGCAGTAGCTTCCCTGGACTCTGCCTGGTGCTCTGCAATAAATGCTGCGCTTTCCTTCACCACACCCTGGTGTCAGTAGATTGAGTTTACTGCAATGCCCCGGCAAGCAGACCCAAGTTGGGTTCAGTAACAGAAGGAACAAGATAAAACCCCAGAAGAAGAAGAACCAAGTGACGTGGAGATAGGCAAATCCATCTGAGATAGAGTTCAGAGCAATGATCGTAAAGGTGATGAAAGAACTCGGGAGAATGGATGCACAGAGAGAGAAGTTAGAGGTTTTTAACAAAGAGTTAGAAAATATAAAGAACAACCAGAGATGAAAAATACAGTATTTGAGTCATTATATGTGGATGACATGATACTATATATAGAAAACCCTAAAGTCTCCACACAAAAACTACTGGAGCTGACAAAAGAATTCAGCAAGGTAGCAGGTTACAAGATTAACATACAGAAGTCAGCTGCATTTCTTTACACTAACAATGAAGTATCAGAAAAGGAAAGTAAAGAAACAATCCCTTTTAGAATTCCATCCAAAAAACTAAAATACTTAGGAATAAATCTGACCAAGGAAGTGAAAAACTTGTACATGGAGAACTACAAAACATTGACTAAGGAAGTTAAAAATGACTTAAAGAAATGGAAAGCTATCCCATGTTCTTGGACTGGAAGAATTAATATTGTTTAAAATGGCCACACTGCCCAAGGCAGTCTACAGATTTAATGTGATTCCTATCAAATTACCCAGGAAATTTTTCACAGAACTACAACAAATAATCCTAAAATTTATATGGAATCACAAAAGACCCAGAATTACCAAAGCAATACTGAAGAAAAAGAATGAAGCTGGAGGAATAACCCTCCCAGACTTCAGACAATACTACAGAGCTACAGTAATCAAAACAGAATGGTATTGGTACAAAAACAGACATACGAATCAATGGAACAGAATAGAGAGCCACAAAATGAACCCACAAACTTTTGGTCAATTAATCTTTGACAAAGGAGGCAAGAACATACAATAGAGTAAAGACAGTCTCTTCAGCAAATGGTGTTGGGATAATTGGACAGCTGCATGTAAATCAAAAAAGTTAGAACACTCCCTCACATCATATACAAAAATAAACTCAAAATGGCTTAAAGATTGAAACATAAGAAAAGACACTATACATCTCTTAGAAGAAAACATAGGCAACACATTATCGGACATAAATCTTAGCAATCTTCTCCTAAGGCAATCTACCCAGGCAATAGAAATAAAAGTAAAAATAAACAAATAGGACCTAATTAAACTTACAAGATTTTTGCACAGCAAAGGAAACCATAAGCAAAATAAAAAGACAACCTATGGAATGGGAGAAAATATTTGCAAAAGATGAGACTGACAAGGGCTTAATTTCCATAATATATAAATAGCTCATTCAACTTATGGGCAGAAAACCTAAACAAGCAATTCTCCAATGAAGACATACAAATGGCCAATAGGCACATGAAAAAAAGCTCAATATCATTAATTATCAGAAAAATGCAAATGAAAACTACGATAAGGTGTAACCTCACACCAGTCAGAATGGCCATCATCCAAAAGTCCACAAACAATAAACGTTGGAGAGGGTGTGGAGGAAAGGGAACCCTCCTACACTGCTGGTGGGACTGCAGTTTGGTGCAGCCATTGTGGAAAACAGTATGGAGATTCCTCAAAAGACTAAAAATAGACTTATCATGTGACCCAGCAATCCCACTCCTATGCATATATCCAAAGGGAACCTTAATTTGAAAAGATACATGCACCCCAGTGTTCATAGCAGCATTATTCACAATAGCCAAGACATGGAAACAACTTAAATATCCATCAACAAATGACTGGATAAAGAAGATGTGGTATATTTATACAACGGAATACTACTCAGCCATAAGAAAGGATAAAATAATGCCATTTGCAGCAACATGGATGGACCTGGAGATTGTCATTCTAAGTGAAGTAAGCCAGAAAGAGAAAGAAAAATACCATATGATATCACTTATATGTGGAATCTAAAAAAAAAGGACAAATGAATTTATCTATAAAACAGAAACAGACTCACAGACATAGAAAACAACTTATGGCTACTGGGGTTGGGAAGGGAATGGGAATGGATAAATTGGGGGTTCGAGATTTGCAGATATTGACTACTATATATAAAGTAGATAAACAGCAAGTTCATACTGTATAGCACAGGAAACTGTATTCAGTATCTTATAATAACTTATGGTGAAAAAGAATATGAAAACAAATATATGTATTTTCATGTATGACTGAAGCATTATGCTGTACACCAGAAATTGATACAGCATTGTAAACTAACTATACTTCAGTAAAAAAAATACATATAAAAAAAAAGAAAATGATTAGAAAATAATAAGACTTCTTTCAAATTTTACCCAGGGGCAATGGGGAAATTAGCCTCAGATAATAAAATTAAAGGGTCAGCAGAATATAAATAAAGTTGCTTTTATGTTGCATCCCACGAGCCATGCTTGTTCAATGGAGCCATTATATTTGAACTAAACTGTCTTCATCCCACGTGCTTTGGAGATTCCAGCACCCTCTTGTCTCCCCCACCACAGTACCTCCAAGAATTCTCGGGATCTATAAGAAGCATTCCTGTTTCTATCTCTTCATTGATTGCTGCTCTTTTCTCTCTGCCCTACTAACCCAAACATTAGAACATTTCCCTTGATAACTAAAAAATACCTCCCACAGAGATAGTCATATTTAATAGACTTGCTGACAGTATGGAACTATAGGTAGGGAATAGTACAAAAATTAGTTTAAAATGAAATATTAGGCATGATACATTCTTGAAGGTCCTTGGCCATATCCATCCCATGGAACTGTATTCTGGTTAGTTTCCAACTCTCCAGTTGCCCACCCCACCACCCCATCCTCAGCTATGTTGCTGACCTTCACAGTCTTAGGAGACCCTCTCTGTATGTTTCCCAACTCTTCCAGTTGTTAGCTGTGGAGCCTGGGTCAGATGACTTAACGTTTTTCTATTTTTCTTTCCTTATATATTAAATCAAGATATAATTAGTAGCCATCTCCTACTAGGAAGATTAAATGGGTTGACACATATAAAGCAATTAACATTGTATCCAGCACAGAGATGAAGTGAAAATACTCAATGGTAATTAAGCACTTAAGTTAATAAAGAATTTAAGAATAATAAAGTACTTAACTGTATCTTTGGTTATTCTATTCAACATCATTATACCCTAGAGGATAAGACTGCATCCATTTTCATACAAAGAGAACTTCTCTAAGTATTTTTCTAAATGAAACAGTTCTCACCTCAATAGAATGTGTTACTTCCTTGAAAATAATATTATCATTCTCCCCAGGATATTTATGTAAAAATATAAAGTAAAAATATTGGTAGGAGATAGACTGAAATATTAGATTGTGCATTTCCAGATATATGTGAATGATGTGAATGATTATTCAATTCTCTGTGCATATTGTATTTTATAGCTGAAACCTGAATTACCGTCTTTAAAATCAGAGATCCTACTCAATTTCACGACTTCATAATTTCAAGGATATAGGCAATTAAGGTACTTAATCAAAGGAGGTCTGGGACATCGAAGGTGGCTTTAGGACGCCTCTTCCTGCATTAGACGCTTACTCTGGCTCAGAATAATAGATGAGGTCTCCAAATTAGATGGATATTACCCGTCACAGCAGAGTGTTCCGCCCATGAACGCATCACAGCAGAGTGTTTGGTCTCCATTTTACACCCCAGCTTACATGATATTTCCTAGGGAGTTACACCTCATAAATCCATAGATTTAGTATTTATTTACTATAAGCAAGATTTACACAGGAATATCCTATTAAAGCCTTTAAATAGATAAGGCTCATCCTCTTAGAAAATACCATTACTCTACCTGGAGGTCCAATTATGATGCCCACAAGAACACTAGTCTGAGTCATCAGCCTTCTTTTCTTTCTCTGGGGGCATCTCCTGATGTTTGGGGAGAAGCGGCTTACTGGCCAGCTGCTTTAACATCATCAATCAATTCACTCTCTGACCTCAGCTAATATTTCTTTACCACAAAATTCTGAAGTTAGTATTATTTGTCTTACCACACTCTTTAATTTTTTTAAGCAAAGAATAATGTTCCTAATACCTTGATGACCACCAAGATTCGAACTGCCCAGTGAAGCATAGGAATAAAGCATGACCATGGTGACTATAGCTCTTTCAAAATCTTTTGATGTCCTTTTGCTATCTCAATTACTGTTACTGTCAATTGTGCAGTTATTTGAAACTCACACGATTTGATGGAGACAGTTAATTGAATGTGCGATTTCTAATTTCTAAAGTCAAATTCACGTCCTCCTCTAGATAATCCATTTTCACAGGTTTTATATCAGTTAGAGGCTTCAGCTCAGCTTCTTAAAACATTTCTCTATCTCAAGGAGCATCATTTGCATTGTCTGATTTTCATTTAATTATTTCAGTCAAATTTCAAACCCTCTATTACACCATTTAGCTGTGACAGAGATTTATGTAATGTTTGGCACATGATACATTAGTAAAACTTACAGTATCACTCCAGGCAATGTGTCTTTTCTTTTGCTCACAATACAGATTAATGGGAACCCAATCTTCTTTCTCCAGAGAAAAGTTCAAGGATTCTTTCCCAATACTGGCCATTAATCAGCACCAGATCTGAAGAGGTGGTGCTTGCAAGGTTCCTCTTACCCTCTCTGATGCTTCCAAAATCTTTTTGATCCATCAGAGTGCTGGAATCTCTCCTCAACCTGGACTTTTACAAATGTTGTCTATTCTGTGGGTGTCTTCCCAATTCAGCACTCTGCAGGTTTCCCCAGACTGTGGCTATGAGGGGTTGGGGCCATTTCATGGGCTCCTGTTGGTTTCACAGCCCCTGTGAGGTCTGTCTGCCTAGTAACCAATGCACAGGTGGGTGAGACTCCTCCCAGGTCCCTTGACCTCAGTGCCGGATCCCTCAGCTCCTTCAGAGGCACTTTTGCCATTGAACGACTGCCGATTTTAGTTGTTAGAAGGTGGTAGAAAAACGAAGGACATCTATGTTTCCATGATGTTGGTATCCGAGGATGATATATTTGAAAATGCTCTGAAAATTTAAATATTAGGCATTTTTACTGTATGTCTCATAGTTATTGCCAACGCTTCACCCCTAATTTGAGCATGTGTGCTTACAGCATTTCTGTTCTTGCTCTTTTCTGTCTCTCTCCTCTTCAATTATTTTAGCAATCTAAGTTGTCGCAACTGCTTACTAGTCACTAAATAACTGGATTACTAATTACTAAATAGCTGTAATACCTTTTAATGATAATCATCAGAGTTTAGTCCAACATAGGTAGAAGTAAATACCACCACCTTCCTGTCCTCAAGTCCGTCTATAAATACCTAGAAATAAAACATGAAGAACACAGTAAAATTAATATTAACAGTAATGATACAGGCAATAGGGAAAGCCCAAAGAGAGAAGGATGCCAAACATGGAGACTGCTGGCCATAGCTGACTTTGGTGTGTCTAGCAGTCCAGTAGCCAATGCTTGGTGACAATTTATTGCCTGCTTCATCCCTTTAATGGGTGTTTGATCCAAGGGTAAAGAACATAGACTCTTCTTTCAGATTCTTCATGTGATATGTGTGAAACAGTATATCTAAACCTAGCAGATTAGAGTCTCTATGAATTCTTTCCTAATTGAAATTTGGAAGACAGAACTATTTTGGGTAAAATAATACCATTACTGCTCAGTATTTAACTTATGATAGCGAATTTATAAGAAGAACTTAAGCTATGTCATCTGGTTTTATGCTCTATAGTTGAATTCAGACAATAATACAAAAACTTTTTTTTCCAGATTGTAAAAAAATCTGGAAACAGGAAAAAAGTTGAGAAATATAAATAAGCAAAAAAACTATGATGATGTTCAACTCTTTCTTCTCCCAGAGTAATCCATGGTTAGTGTTTTCGCAAACACAATTCCAGGAAGAAAGAATTGTAAATAACCTCGTCCCCTGACTTCTCTTGCTGAAGACATACACTCCTTTCCTACAGAAAGAACCAGAGTCTGAGGAAGTTGGGGTAATTTGGGGCCCTAAATGGCGCTCACAAAGTTTAGCCTGTTATGTCTGTTTTCTCTCCAGAATCAAAGATGAAGAAATGGTAGAGGAGGCTCATACCAAGCATTTTATTCATTGCATGTTTTTCCATGTAGAAATAAAGAGTATAAGACAAATTAGTGCTAAAATGGCTTATGTTTACAATTTATTTACTTAACATGTAAAATACTAACTTGTAAAGTTCAGACTTTCTGTTATTAAAAAGACATCACACATTTTTAATGAAATATTCCAAGACTATTGAATCATCCATAGATGGTAGAGTGTAAATTTGCCTTCCTGAAACTGGTATACCCAGTTTTCTTATTTCTTATACTGTTTCATCTAAGAGTGCATATGATTCACAGAGTACACTTTAAATAATTCTGGTCTTAAAGGTATTCAATCAGGGGTAGATTTCATTTAAAGCATCTTAATTAACTTACAGAACTTTTAAGTGCCCGGTAAGAAAGATGCTAGATGCATGAACACCAAAGAGCAGTTGTCTCTGTTGTATGACATTGAGATAAGGGGGCCCCCCTAGGATCAGTCGGGACCTGGCTTTTCTCTGCCTCATGACAGTAATACTACAGGGGATGATGTAGTTCCTAAATTCATATTATTATAAGTCAACCTAATGGCTATTACCTCATGTACGAAAATTTTACAATTGCACATCAGCAGGAATTAACAGTTAAAATATGACAGATTCTTTGCTTACCTCTCTGTATTGCATTTTGCATGCTGTCTTGCCAAATATAGTTATCAAGCCAATAGTAGGGATAGTGAAATCCAGGCTGGCCCCAAGACAAAATATGATTTTAGTTTATCAAAAATCTATTGGAAGAAGAGGAAAGGAGGCACTTCTGTCTCAAATAACGTGGAGTTTAAGTTAATACACAGGAAGGTTTTGAATCCTCTTTGATCTCAAACTTCCTAACACTTTTATCTCAACAGATACCACGGATGGATATCTGCTTTGGAAATATGGGGTTGCTTTAAGCCAGGATATAAGAAAAAAATGTCTTATGTCTTATAATATATTCTACCCATATGTTTGTCAGCTCTAATTGAATCCATGGACAGATGTCTTTTATTAGTAACTCTTAGCTACCTACATTTTTCCTCATGCCGTTCTCATTTGTATTTATAGTGTTTCCTTGCCTTAGGTATAAATATCTTCACAAATTTGTATGAATGCTTTTCTTTGAAGACTTTCATTGAAATGATTTTTATCAAGCTGATAGGTATTCTCAATATCAGTTTCTGGACCCCAAAGATATTCTCAACTTGACTTTGTATAACAGCCTGCTTCTGATTCTACACAAATTCCTGTTTTCTTCCTCTTCTCCAAGCTCTCACCCCATCCCACACTCACTTTGCTTTTCATTTTTTGTATTTATTTGGACTTAGGAATACGAAATACAGAAAAGCAAAAGTGAATTTTAAAAATTTGAGGAAAGGGAAAAAATTAAATGGCAAAATAATAGGAGCTGTTGGGAAGAAAAATGATCCCCTTTAACTGACTTATTTCATGTTCATAACTTAATCTTGTTTATTCTTCCCTGTACCTAAGATACAAAGAGAAAACTATCCAAAGTTCAGTAGCAGAAGTGAATATACATATCTTAATCCTTATGCAGTATTGACAAAAGATAAACATGCTCCCCTAATACAATATAAATGTGTACTTGGTAAAAGACTGGAAAATGCAAAGTGATAATGAGGTCACTATATGACCTTGCAAATTGGGATCTGACTATCTACTTGCTGAGACTCATTTCAATCTATCCTCAACAATTCACAGTCCATGAAACTACTCCAAAAAAGTGAATATGAGAGTTCACTTGCATAAGTCCACTGTTAAATTCATTTTCATTTCAGGGCACGTATAACCTGTCAACTTTACAAGACATGCAGAAAAGAGTTAACAAGCAGACTTGAGACTGCTGTCTTTAAAAAGGCCTGCTTTTGCGGTTGGCCCTGAGTTGGAGTTTGGGAACTTAAATTCCAGACAGTTCCCTATACCAATATAAAGTTTCCTTAAATGATGCATGACTCACTAGGTATAAGCTGTTCATGCAAACAACATAGTTCATCCTGCTCACCAACTTTCCATCCAGGAGTCTGGAATTTTGACATATCTCAAAAGAAGTTGCCCACATGACCACTATTTAATTAAAAATCTGGGGAATTGAGTTTCTAAGGAGCTTCCCTGGTAGACAGCACTTCCCACGTGTTGTCAAACTCATTGCTGGAGGAACTAAGCGTATCCCGTGTGACTCCACTGAGAGGCAACTCCTGGAAGCGTGTCCCTGCTGTCCTGCAGATTTTACCCTGTGTGCCTTTTTATTTCTGATTTTGCTTTGTATCCCTTCACTGTCATACTCTGAGTCCTGTGAGGCCTTCTAGTAAATCACCAAACCTGGGAGTGTTCATGGGGACTTCTGACACACAACAGTTGATTGAAATGTCTTTATTTAAGATTTATAGATTCCAAATAAGTATTTATTGAATATATACTATGTGAATGGAATAATGCTAAATGAAACCAAGATAAGTAACCTAGACCTAGTTTAAGAAATTCTATTTTGTGGCTATGTCAACATACAGAAGTGTATAAAGAGAATATTCAGTTTACTGAGTCAAAGAGAATAAGGAAAATCCAAGAAGCTTGTTTCAACGAGAGTTTTGAAGTTGCAGGCACTTCATTCAAATATTAGGAAAGCTCAAGTCATCTTATTTAGCATGAAAAGAACAAGTAGGTTTTGACAGATTATGACATCTGGAGGCAGGAGGAAGAGGAGTTATGGAAGGTTTCCCTTGAAACTTGCGAGTAGACGGAAGGTATGATAAAGAGGGAGATAATACAGGGTATATCAAGGAAATAAAATATAATAATAAGTGTTCCTCGTGGCACAAAGTGGGATTTTCAAATGCTCTTGGTTAAAAGCCTAATAATTTGAATGCCTTATTTATAACTCAGTTCCACGCAAAACTTATGGATTATTATAAAAGACCCTTCAAAATTCCATAGCATTGTAAAAGCATCTCTCTTATGTGCTTTTAAACTTATGTTCCCCTGCTTTTTAATCATGCTTTTTCTTTTCTGCCTCTTCTTTGTTCAGGTCCATCATGAGTGAGAAATGGGACTCAAACTCTTCAGAAACCTGGCACCACATCTGGAGTGTCAATGCCACAAAGCATGATCTGTACGCAGACGGCAACATCACCTATGTGAGCTACTATCTCCACCAGCCTCAAGTGGCTGCAGTCTTCATTATTTCCTACTTTCTAATCTTCTTCCTGTGCATGGTGGGAAACACAGTGGTTTGCTTTATTGTAATGAGGAACAAACATATGCACACTGTCACTAATCTCTTCATCTTGAACCTGGCCATAAGTGATTTACTAGTTGGCATATTCTGTATGCCTACCACGCTGCTGGACAATATCATAGCAGGTATGTTGATTTGTGTGCAGCTCAAAGATGATATGAGAAAATGATTGTCCCATATTCCCGTAGCCATGACAGGATCATTTATTCATTCACAAATATTCACGGAGTTCTGAGAACAGCTCTGAGTAGTTATCCTGAAGGTGTCTACATTCTAAAGGAGGCTAACAACAAGAACAAATAGCGATATAAGTCATCAGAGAATAATAAGAATTACGGAGAAAAATAAAACAAATAACAGAGGTGAAGTGTGAAGCTATTATTTTTATAGAGTGTTTACTGAAGGTCATCAGCGAATGAGATTTAACACTTCTTACTAAAGACTTTGAACTTGCTTAGCACGGTTCAGGGCATGTATAATATGGTAGAAATATTATTGAGAATATTACAGACTGTTGGGTGAGGGTTTAGCTCAGAATATTATGGACTGTTGGGTGAGGGTTTAGCTCAGTGCTAAGTATGCACAAGAGCCTGGATTCAATCCCGAGTACTTCCATTAAAAATGTATTATCAACTATAAAGTTCAAAGAACTGGTAAGTGGTTTCCAGTGGCTTACCGGTGGTTTCAATTAATGAAATGTCTTCAGTCTAACGGGAATAGGCATTTAGTCCCTCTTGTGGTTAGCTGGGGAGATTGCCAACAGTTTTTGATGGAAGATGGAGTAGCGATATCAATGATTTCTCACAAAGAGGTGGTTTCCTCGTGTAGTGGTAATTCACATGTGCAACATAAGTAATGGTGAGGGTGTTACCCTGGAGTGCTTCTGGGACCAGATTACTACTTCTTTTGCACCACATCACATACTCTGGGAGTGAGGAAGAGTGTAGTTCCCAGTACAGTTTTGGTGCATAGTGCTTGTTTAGTAAATATTTGCTGTATTAACTAATGAACAGCTCTCAAGACATTCATATTCCAACTTTGTATAAGAAAAAAATGAAACCAAAGCAGCATGTTGAAGATATTTAGATCAGCTTGAGCCATACCACAGTTCTCATCCTTTCATGGCATTCAACATCAGTTTACTGGAGAATAAGTGGTTTCCTTCTAGAATTTACTTCTGTTTCTTTCCTTTCACTGAAGTGGGAGCCAGGGAGAGTTTAGATTGCCTATTCTGTCATTATGTACTAAATAGAGCCTGGGTTTTTGTATCTTGTGATGATAGCAATTTTTCTCACAAAATGATTTTTTGTTTTCCTAGTGTTAATAAGGGTATCACATTTTGATTTGCTTAGGTTTTTTTTTTTTTTTTTTTTTGAATATAGCTATCAGTAATGTATCCTCAGAATTATCTTCCAGGAGTGTTAAATTTCTTGTCAATACCTTTGAATGTATCAAAAACACACAAAAAAAGGGTAAATAGCATCTTTTTTACCTGGACATACCCCTCCAGGTGCTCTCTATCATCTTGTTCCTATCCAGAGACACTGCTCTCTGGGTATGGAGCTCAGCTATCGCTCTGGGAGCTTTCTTCACTGAGGCCCTAATAATTGTCTTACTCTCTGTTTATGCTCAATCCTCTGTGTTCTGGACACCATCTCTCTTTTTTTTTTATTGGTTTATTCCTCTATTAGCTTCCTGAAAAAGGATGCATTGAGATAAAAATGTTTGAGATATTGTATCTGAAAATATCTTTATTCTGCCTTCACACTTCATTGTAGTTAGCTGTGTAAAGTATTCTAGGCTGAACTTTTTTTCCCCTCAAAATATTTAAAGAGATTTCTCTATTGCTGCTGCTGGGAAACCTGGTGTCACTGCTGGAAAATCTGATGCGACCTGACCCTTGCTTCTTTTACTTCTGACTGGTACTTTGCTCTTCTTCCTGAAGGCTTTCAGAGCTTCTCTTTACCCCTGGTGTTCTGAATTTTAGGTCGTTATGCCCTGATGTAAGTCTTTCTATTTTCCATTTATTGTGCTGCACATAAACTAGGTCCTTTCAATGAAAAAAAAGAAAAGAATGCCCTTCAATCCTGGGGAACTTTCTCCTAGGGTTCCTTTTCATTTTCCTTTCTTCAGCTCGTATTAATCAGATATTGGAGCTGCTGGGTTGCTCTCTGTTGGAAATATTTTTTCCTCCATTTTCTGCTTCCCATTATTCTACTTTCAAAGATCTTAACTTTCTCTTCCAAACTCTATGTTGACATAAAGTCAGCAGCCATTTCTGTTTTCCTGTTTTAGATTCTCTGAGCTATTTTTCTTTTCTTATACCACCTCCTTATACCACCATGCACATAATTTTCATGGATAAAATGTGTTATGTCCCTGAGGTTATTAGTAATAATTTTTCTGTTTTTAATTTTTTTGTCTACCTGATTCATATTGGCTTTCTCCTGTTTTGTTCTCCCTATTTGCTTTAGTCTCCTTCTTTCATGTTTGCGATTTCCCTAACGTCAGCTACGACTTAGATGTGTGTGTTTCAGAGTGAGGCCCTGTACGGCTGCCTTGAAACTCAGCCTGCCTGGGGTTTGGGGTTAAAGCCCACGCTCAGCTTCATTAGTCTGGGTGATTCGTTGGGAAATCCACAACTGAAAAAATCTGCCGGTCAAAATTCGTCAGTGTTCTTGGAAGGATAACTTTCCCCGGAAGGAAATTCTCTCATCTACTGCCATCGGGACATGAGGCTGGCTGCTGCATCCTGGAGCTCAGCTGGTCTCTGAACCAGCAATATCCTATGCCGAGTGTACATGTATTTTCACTTCATCCTTCTCATCATTGTGACACCCACTCTGCCTGTAGGTGGTGACTCAGTGTCTAGATTCCCTGTGCTTTGACCTCCTCAGAGAGTAACCTCCTTTCTTCCACTGGCCTGGGGAAAAGCCAGAGGCATCCAATTGCATTTATACATAATTCAGCCAATTGTGTTATTTTCCCAAATTTACATTCACTAGTGTCTGGCACCTCCTTTCTGGGGATTTACGTTCTTTTTGTCCTAGTGCTATCATGTCAGTCGAGTTTGGTGAGAGTGGCTATACACACTTTTTTGCATTTTTGTTGAACAGTAAATACTATAACAAGCAAACAAATTTTAGGACTGGGAAGACGTGTTTCCTTTTCATTTCTATTCAGTGGAACCATTCAAGCACCTATTTTAAGGTGGTCTGGATAGATGACAAAAATTTTTTTAAGTGTTCCTGGATCATTTAGGTTATTGGAATTTTTTTAATTAGGTAAGAATATTTTAATAACAAATTGTAAATATTTTAAAAAGATAAATTTTAAAAATTTGAGAAAAATGTAGCATTCATCTTTCAGGAAATGAGAATATTTTGCTAGTGGAAGAATAATAGAGTTACTTTCCTGTAATAGCAGAGGGGCATGTAGAATATCAAACTAAATTTGATTTGATTGATATCAAATATCAAATATGATAATTTTACCAATTTCTTTTATAAACCTTCTAGGAACTGAAGTTCAGTTAGGAAGTAATTCAAACAGACTACTTTTGTTCATGCAAAGTGCTGTTTATTCTCAAAGAACGTCTTAGCTCAGGCTGCTATAACAGAATGCCATATACTGAGTGGCTTGAACAACAGACATTTATTTTCACAGTTCTGGAGGCGAGGAGTCTGAGAAGAAGGTGCCAGCATGGCTGGGTTCTTGGTGAGGGTCCTTTTTCTGATTTGTAGATTGCTGTGTCCTCACGTGGCCTTTCCTCAGTGCATGCATATGGACAGAGTTCTGTTTCTTACTCTTCTTATGAGGGCACTAATCCTATCATGTGGGCATCACCCTCATGGCCTCATCTAAACCTAACCATTTCCCAAAGGCCCCACCTCCAAATACCATCACACTGGGGGTTAACTCTTCCATATCGCAATTTGGAAGGGAATACAAACTCACTCCCTAACAAAGTATCTCTGAGGTAAATTGTTTCATTATGTTATATATAACTAAATATTAACTTTATTCTACATGTAACTCCTGATTCCTCTTAAGTTATAGAATACATTTGCAAATTTGAGAACCAATGTTCTTCCTGTTTTATTCATTTAAAGGACACTATTGCATAAGGGTTAATGGTTTGGGCTCTGAAATTATACTGCTAGGGTTTAAATTTGTGTGTTTGTTACCTTTTTTACATCATCAGGAGACTAATAAAGCCTTCAAAAGCCTATTGTGGGGATTAGATATGTTAACAGATGCAAAGCATTTATTGCAGAGTATACAATGCTGTTACCAAAAGTTACTAAGTCATATAAGTTTTGACATTATTATTAGTATCCTGAAAAACAGAGCTCTGAATGTATTAATAAAAATAATGCGATGCATTGATTGTTCCCCAGATATCATTTTGGAGACAGCTGCATCAATCTGATTTCATGTCTTTCTCCTTATAATTTCAGGAAAATTTTATATATATATATATATATATATATATATATAATTTCATATATATGATCTTTTCAAAGACTAACTGTTCCATTTCCCTTTCAGGATGGCCATTTGGAAGCACAATGTGTAAGATAAGTGGCTTGGTCCAGGGAATGTCTGTTGCAGCTTCAGTCTTCACTTTAGTTGCAATAGCAGTGGACAGGTAGGTCAGCACCAAACTCTAAATCCAGAAAATTGGGTATGCATGCAACTTATCCACCTAACCAGTGAAAAATGTATAATCTACTAAATTTGGGTATATCTGCTCAATATATACCCCTTTAAGAGCAAGGCATGTAGTACTAAAGGCTCAGTAATAAGAAAATAAAACTACTCAGATTTCCATATTTTAAGATTGAATGATTAGGGATCCTGCAAGCTTTAGTTCAGGCCACTATAACAAGATATTATAGACTATTTGTTGAATGGATAAATGAAAAAATAATATTTGACGTTTCAATGGTTACAAAAAGAGCAAAATATCTAAAATTGCCATATGAATTTATGAATTAATAATCTATGAATTAGCCATAATTTAAGGGTGAGCAAATGGGAGAATTCCCTAATTAGAAGACTAGATGAAAATTTGAAGGTTAAGAGAGAAGGTCTTACACATGCATTGAAGGAGCTATAAAGACAACAAAGCAGTCAAAGCTCAAGTTAACTAGTCATTGTATAAAGATATTAGATAGATTAATTTGGAGTTGCTGCTGGGCCACTTAAAAGCTCTAAGTTTCCTTAACTGCAGATCTGGACAGTAATAATTTTCATAACACTTCGGTTTTACAGAGTTATCACAAAAATCAAAGAAGATTCAGTAAGTGATAGTACTTTGAAAAATATAAAATGTTATACAGTTGTCTAACAGTATGGTTGATTATCTTATAATGAACATAATGAGTATCAGTAATTACATCAAGAATCACAGTAACAAAACAGCAGTAAAACGATCAGGCTCCCTCTACATAGCGATGTTGAAGCTTCATGCTCACCAGAGGACATGGAACACTGGGAATGTGCATAAACAGAACTCACACGGAAACTCTCAGACTCTTAGAGCTGTGAAACCAACTGTGAGAACGCTTAGTGGCTTCAAACAATAATGCTTTAATATTTCCCACAACTCTGTGGATTGCCTGGGTGCCTCTGTGTGGTGGGTGCTCCTGCTCTGTGTCTTGCAGCTGACATCACTCATGCTTCTTCTCACGCCACGCTTGCTAATGTTCACTTGGCCAAAGCAAGCTGCACGGCCAAGCATACAGATCATACGTGAGGGGCCACAGAAGGGCGTGAAAGAGGGTTTAAGAATATGGGCTCTGGAGTCAAAAATACCTATGTAAAAATCATGTGTGATTAAGAGCAAGACTTTTTACTTTTTTAGAGCCTGTTTCCCCATCTTTTAAGTAGGAACGCTTAAAGAGACTACCTATGCAAACCAATGGAAAGGATCCGGGAACAGAATATTAAATGCTCATTTTGTTACAGACTAGTTACCACTAGTATTTTCATTATTAACAGTGTCAGATATACTCAACTTATTCATATTTTGAGTTGAAATTTATCTCATATATCAATTACACAAAATGATGGTGCATGTCTCTCTAGCTAATGGTAATTTCTCTTTTTTTTTTAATTGAAGTATAGTCAGATTATAATGTTATGTCAATTTCTGGTGTACAACATAATGTTTCAGTCATACATATACATGCATATATTCATTTTCATATCTCTTTTGTTATAGGTTACTAGAAGATATTGAATATAGTTCCCTGTGCTGTACAGTAGAAACTTGTGGTTTATCTATTTTATATATAGTAGTTAGTATCTGCAAATCTCAAACTCCCAGTTTATTCCTTCCCACCCCCTTTCCTCCCCTGGTAACTATGTTTGTTCTGTGAGTCTGTTTCTGTTTTGTAAGTAAGTTCATTTGTGTCTTTTTTCTTTTTTAGATTCCACATATAAGTGGTATCATATGGTATTATTTACTTAAATAAATTTAATTCATGACTCAATAAGAAGTTATGAGGCACTCCTTGTCTGATATTTGCCTTTAATTACAGGTTCCGGTGTGTCGTTTATCCTTTTAAACCAAAGCTCAGTATCAAGACATCATTTGTCATTATTATGATCATCTGGGTCCTGGCCATCGCCATTATAGCCCCATCTGCAATAATGTTACATGTGAAAGAAGAAAAATATTACCGAGTGACACTCAACTCTCAGAATAAAACAGGCCCAGTCTACTGGTGCCGTGAAGACTGGCCAAACCAGGAAATGAGGAAGACCTACACCACTGTGCTGTTTGCCAACATCTACCTGGCTCCCATGTTCCTCATCGTCATCATGTATGGAAGGATTGGAATTGCACTCTTCAAGACGACGGTGCCTCACAGAGGCACACAGAACCAGGAGCAGTGGCACATGGTGTCCAAGAAGAAGCAGAAGGTCATTAAGATGCTCCTGACTGTGGCCCTGCTTTTCATCCTCTCCTGGCTGCCCCTGTGGACTCTGATGATGCTCTCAGACTATGCTGACCTGTCTCCAGATGAACTGAGGCTCATCAACATCTACGTCTACCCCTTTGCACACTGGCTGGCCTTTTGCAACAGCAGCGTCAACCCCATCATTTATGGTTTCTTCAATGAGAATTTTCGCCGTGGTTTCCAAGATGCTTTTTGCCTCCGGCTCTGCAGAAAAAGAGCGAAGTCCAAGGAAGCCTACACCCTGAGAGCTAAAAACAACATGGTCATAACCACATCTCATCTGTCGGCTCCGGAACTCACAATTAAAAGCCCACAAGAGGAAATTGTGCTTTGTAGCAAAAGTGCTGAAAAACCCATACAGGAATTAATGACGGAAGAATTAGAAGAACTTACCAATAGCAATGAGATGTAATGAGGGCTGGTGTGATGATTTTAACTCTCCTTTGTATTATATAGCGAAATACTGTTGCTTCCTATGGCTTTGTACGGCAGTTATTCTAAGAATGCTAGGTGCTCTGTCTGGAAAAAAGTAAATAAAATGGTTTGTTTGTAATCAATCTTATTGTATTTAAAATATGTACAGAGATTCATATACAAATTTGCCTGGATTAATCTGTTTTCTATGACCAATTTTCAAAGCTTGCTCTTTTCCAATTTAGCTATTTGTGTATCAGTCAAACATGTATTGTATGTGTTTGTAACACACGCATTTCCTTGAATGGTGATATATGAGCAGTTCTTTGCATGAGAGCACATTTTGTCAATTCACCCTTTGCTTTCGAATTTGAAATGTTAGACTCCAGAACTATTTATCTGTTTGTGCTTTTTAATGTGTACTTGGCTTTCTTAGAAATAAGAATTGCAATAGCAAATAAAGGGACACTGTATTTCTTTGTATTTTAAAGGCTGATTTTGTTTTCTTTCAAAGGTAACAGTTAAAGTTCTTAAAGTCATAACATTGTTCCATAGGAGGTATTGTTGGCTCTTTAATGTTTTCCTGAATGAATTTAAGCCTGAGCCAAACCCGTGTTTCTTATAGAGGTGATTCAGGATCCCAACTTGACCTCCTTTCTAACAGAATAGAACCTCTGATATAAAGAAGCAAATCTTTTAATAATGCAGCTGTTGGCAGAAGAATGGTAGCGCTCTTTTAAAGCGCTTAGTCAGAGATGTTCAATAATCGTCATTAGACTCCCGTGAAGTCTGTGTAGAGCAAGACCAGTTATTCCAGGTTTCCTACTGGCACAACCTGTAAGTCTAGCGGTCCTACCGGATTAGTAAACAGTACCACTGTTAAAAAGAGACTGGTGAGTCCCCGGATTCTGCTAGGTTATGATTATGTAAAGCCAACAGTTGCAAGTACTGGCTTTTATTCTACAGTGAGATAGTCCCTAGAAAACTGGGAACTATAAAACAACAAATAGTTTGACATATAAAAATAAATACCTGGGCTTGGACCCACTGTATTTTTTCAGTCATTAATGTGGTTCAATTTAAAAGTTTTTCAATATCATAGGCCTTCGGGAAAATACTTGCTGCATTTTCAATTAAATTAGGCTATGTGATATTTGAATATGTAAGTGTTACGTATTTCCAATACTTTTGCAAACTTTATTATTTCTTCTACATCACACAGTCTACGTGTTGTGATGAACTTATTCTGGACTTCTTCAGTAACCATTTCTTTATTATAAAATGTACATATTATAAAATATAAGAACAAGTATCATAAAAATAACACCTGTTACTTGTTGAGTTTTCAAGAAATACAGAATGGTACAAAAATTGCATGTAATTCCCCTTTAAGGAAAAAAAATAGTGAAGACACTTATTCTAAACACCTCTTAATCAGCACCGTGTACGTGTGTCTTTTCCGAGTAATTAAGAATGCCTTTGTTATTGCCTACCTCACAGTATCTTTAACTATTACATTTCTTTAGATATTAAATTTCTTTCTTCAGCTTTGCTGCTTTAACTATAGAAAGTCATTGAAACTTGTGGTTTTGATTACTAGTATAGCTGAACATTGTTCTGTGTTTCTTACCAATTTACACTTATTCCTCTTCTCATTCTTTGGCCATTTTCTCATTGTATTTTTTGTTATTGTTTTTGCTTTTTATTTATTACTATGTAATTTTTTATTAGTCCTCAATAACAGGCAGAATGATCTTTTTAAAAAACATTAAAAATAATGTCATTTCTCTGCTTAAAAGCCATTAACAGTTTTTTTTTTTAATTTTGGAAAAAAGCAAACTCTTTACTAAGACTTTCACACCTTTACTTTTTCTGCCCCTGTCCACTTCTTAACCTCACCTCGAGCCCCACACTCTTCATTCACACTGCCTGCCTGTATCTTCCTCTATCTTTGCCGAGTTCTTTGCTGCTTCTGGGTTTGCACCTGCTTTCTTCCTGCCAGAACTATTTTCCCTGTTGCCCTCCACACCCTTGCTCTCTCATACTTCAGGAGTCAACCCAAAACTCACCTGAGCCTTGTTTATTTCTTCAAAGCAATTCTCATTATCTGTAATTATCTTCAGAACTCATTTATTCACCTGTGTACTGTACATATGCCCTACCAGAGGGTAAATTCTAGAAGGGCAGAGATTTTATCTTATCCCTGTATCTCCATTGTCTAAAATAGTGTTTGGCACATAATGGATACACAATAATATTTATTGAACAAATTAATCAAGTAGTTGCAAATATTTTCCAGTTTCAATTTGCATTTTATCTGTAATTGAGTTATATTTCAATTTTAGATATTAAAAATAATTCAGATTATAATGAAAACAGTGGATAATACAGAAAAACAGACAAAGTAAAATGATTTCTTGTGTGGTCACCCAGTGATAACTGCTCTTGCTGTCATTTTGGGGCATGAGTACATGCTTTCTTTAATAAAGCTATGATTCTGGGGTGTATACTTTATAACGTTTTATTCATTTAGTGTATCAAGAATGTTTCCATGTTGTTTAATATTCTCAAATATTGTATTCATATTAATACTATACCTTAATTTATTATTATCTGTGGTTAGAAATATAAGTTGCTTCTTGAATCTATAAAATGATGCAGTTATATAATACTGGGCATATTTATGATTATCTTAGACTAGTCTTAACAAAAAATGCAATTGCTTGACCAAAATATATGTACATTTCTTTATGTTTTAATACACACTGTCAAATATTTCTTCAACAAGTTTTAATATTTTACACTTAGTGATGTTAGAGAATTTATTCACTTACACACTCTCAAATACTGCATATTCAGTAAAACAAATTTTTTCTCACCCGTTTATTAAAAGAGGACTTGTATCCCCATATTTCATTTCATTTCATTGTTACGCAGCTGGACATTAAAATAATCTTTATTCAATTTGATTCATTTGTATTCAGTTGTCTTCACTTGTATTTGTAGGAGAATAAAACTTTTCCCTTTGTCTTGGTTCTTTGGCTGGCCTAATAATTAAATAGACATAAGACAGAGTAACAGGAGAAAAGCAACTTTAATTACATATGTATAGGAGCTTCACAAAGACCTGAGAGGCTCCCCAAAAGTCAGGCAGTTGAGGCATACACGCAATCCTGAGCTGAGAAGTGGGGAGGGGTCTGAGACTCCAAAGGAGAGGAAGACAATTCCCTGAAGGATGGGAACAAATGTTTGGTAGAGGAATGTTTGTCACGCCACGTGAAGTCTTTCTTATGTAAAAAATGATATGTATGTTTGATAATAGCCCTCTTTCTGGGACAGGCTCCCTATCTAAGTTGTTTTAGGCAGTTAAGGGAGAGACAAAGAGATTTTCTTGAGTCTATTGGTCCTTAATCATCTTCAGCTTGAAATAATCCACCTGCCAAAGTGGCACTTTCTGGGACGGCCTCCTCTGAACCCCATCATATTCACTTGCATTTCTGTCTTAGTCAATTCCCTCTTCATATCCTTTGCTCTCTTTTTGGTTAGATTATTTGACTTTTTCCTCAGCAATCTGTAAAAGTGCTCCCTAATTCAGGGTATTCATCTCTGATGATCAGAGATGTTTCAAACACTTACGCTATTTGATGTGTAACTATGTATGTGTATATACACGGATGTGAGGATAAAGGTCAAGCCACTATAACAGAGTCCAAAAATATATTGGCTTAACAAGATAGAGACGTAAATTTTGCTCTCATAAAATTGTACCTGATGTTAGTGGTGCAGTTTAGTGGGAACCTTATTACCATATAGCAGCAGTAAGTATCCCCATTTTACAGGTGAGGAACTGACCTCACAGAGGTGAAGGGAATTCTCTAAGATCACGTAATAAGGGAGCAATGGAGCCAAATTCTAACTGGTATCAGCATTTAATGGGTGTTTATTATGTGGCGTGCACTGTGCTAAGCTTTTTACAGGCATCATCTCACTGAATCCTTATATACTATGAGGTAAATGTTTTCACTACCCACCACTTCAGACAGACACAAAAGCTGAAGCCTAGAAACATGAAGTATCCTTCCACTTTGTGGATTCTTACAGCATGTACTGTGAGTGTCAGGTATGTGAGAAGCCAATCAGCTGCTGCCATACATCGTTTCCAATCCGTTCTATGAGTATCTCTTTTTTCCAAGGGAAATTGTAAGCATGTTGATTTAATGCTTATGGTGTACTCAGTTTGTCCAGCCCCTATTCCTCCATTCCATGCCGAGCATATAGCTAGGAATCAAGATGTTCCAAACTGAATTATGCCCAAGAATTGGGTTCGTAACTGAATCTAGTAAAATCATGGAGACAATAACTTCTCTGTGCCTATCCTCTTCGGGATGTTTTCTTCAGAGTGTCCATTATCCATTGTTGTAGAAAGACAGGGAAAGAGAACTAGGTTTCCTATGGAATGAAATTTTTAATTCTTCTAAAGTTAGATTAAATAAATGCCACTGAACCACAGGTGGTTATAAGGACTCTGGTTTCACATCAGAAAAGCATTTGATGGATATGAAGAGCCTTGAAATTATGAGCTCAAGGTGGTCAAGCCAAAGGTTGCTCAGACTGGCAGGTCTAAGACCAGGGCTGCCAGTTTAACTCAGTATAAACTAGCAAAATGGGGGGGAAAGGACAGAGTCTTGTCCGGGTCTTTCTCCTCAAGGCCAGCAATTTAGAAACTGCCTACCAAGAAAGATTATAGATGAAGAGAGGAGTGAGAGAACTGGGCTGCGTCTTGATCACACAGACCTATCCCAGTGCTCAAAATGAAGTGAAGAGTGATGGGTGTACCTGCTACTTGCTGACCTACTATTCATGCTGACTCCAGGACTTTCACTTTTGTCCTTGAGAATCTAATGAACCACAGCAAACACTAAGGTCTTATGGTTTTATGGTTTTATATCTTTATGGCTTGTGTCTATAGCATTTCCCTGTTCAATTCAAGGGAGTCAAAATCTGAATTTAACCTCTAAACAATTTCATGATTAGTTTGCTATTATTTAATACTTATACTTGGGAAGCTGATGTAACATGTGGCATGAAACAAGGATGTGTCATACATTTTTTAAAAACTGAAAATATTTTAAGTGTTTAATGTATTTGGAGGAGCAAATCTGATCATCTTCCTTGTATCTCATAAAAACATTCAAATTGTAATACAAAATATACCAAAAGCAATAAGTGCATAACATTGCTGAGAACAGGAGGTGGTAATTAGCATATAAAGTATTTTTGCAAAAAGATGGGAAGTAGATAGAATCACACTGATGGGTGAACCACAAAAGAATACAGAACACAGATAGAGGAAGACTGCAGAGAACTGGGAAACGTTTTTCAAGAAAAAGCAAGGTTTACTGGTCCTTCCAACCCACCCATGATATTTTGTATTCTTTCCAACCTCCACATGCAGAGGCATTTACCTAGAAGCTAAACTATAATTGCACTATGTATATGCTGCTGACTGAAACAGAAATACAAGCTAAAATGTTTTCATTTAAATGTAGTTTTAAATGTGTTGAAATAAGATAATTGAAGATTAATGCCCTATAATGTCAAACATAAAACTGGATTTTTATAATAAACACAAACTTGATGAAATTCCATAGCACAGAGAAGGTTAATACATCAAGGATCACAGAAGATAGATACACCTGTTTCCACTCTGCCCTGGATTCCCTAGAAAGTCACTCATACATCCTCTGAAACCACAGTTTCAAATGAATTGTTCTAGGTGTCAGCAGATAGCCCTTGCTTCCTCTTTTCTCCAGGCATGAACATGAGCGAAGCCTATCACAAGCACTGAGGAGGACCGTACACCAGTCTTCCCCTGCTAATACCTTGTCACGTTTTCTTTAGTTACTTGCTCAACTATGGCTTTTCCGGGTGCTGCCCAGTGGCCATGCTGCACGATGCTGTCACACTACAGGACGTAACTACAGAAAGATGGCGACGTCATCTCTTTGCCCCTACTGTGCAGTTGTATGTCTTATTTTTGCCTCCCTCCAAAGAGAAGAGAGAATCAAGGTTGATTATAATCCATAAAGTAGAAAAAATACTGTATACAGCAACTTCTGATTGCTATACAACTCCATAGGTTCTTAGAAGAGCCGGAAGAAATAAAGGGAAGGGAATGCCAATGTGTGCATTAGCTGAGCTGTTGGATATTTGTACAGTTTAATCTTTTCATTCCGTGGTTTATTGCATTATCTGCTATAGGAGGACCGTACTATGTGCTTGGAGGCATACAATTATTATTGTGATTTTTTCCATTGTATCTTTGATGACTCACGTATACATAAACACAAGGTCACAGGTATATTAATAGACACGAAAGGCAAAATTACCATGAGATGGTTTTATCCCATTTCACACTGTAAAGTTAGCAGGTGCTATAACTTAATGTTGCCAGTGATTTTTTTTTCATTCACAGAAACTTTATGAATTTGTTACTGAATATTTAATGCACTTAAGTACATAACTTACCATCTGTGCCTCAGGTTTTTCATCTTTGAAATGACAAAATGAGTAGTTTTCCTACTATCTTTTCAACTGAAAAACCTTTTAACTGAAATAACACATTGTAGAGTGAAACAAACCAAAAACGTATAATTTCCTCATTGGAATGGATTTCAGCCTCGTCTGCACCTATCCACTTTCCCCCCACACCTCCCAAGTGCCCTCTCAGGCCTCCTGGCTCTGGGAGTACTCCTGAAACTACCGGATCAGATTCTTCTCTAAGGTTCTTTTTGGCTCTAACATTCAGATGATGTAAAAACAGGAAGCTCAAAACTGCATCTCACAAAGGATTGTTGCTATTTAGCAGGAAAGAGAGGGAAAAGTCATGTCCACAACATTTGCACTTGATGAATACTGATGAATAAAGGTGACAAATTAGAATAAAGACATATTTCAACATGAAGGTAAAACCACTGAGAGGGAACCAAGAACTTCACCTTGCCACTCAGAGTGTGGTCCCCAATAGGAAATGCAGGATCTCAGGCCCTGCTCCACACGTACCGAATTAGAATCTGAAATTTAACAAGATGTAAAGATGACTCATTTTATCTTAGTGTTTGAGAAACACTCTGCCAAAGCGATGACTCAACTCCAGCTGCCTTTCAGAATCGCCTGGAAAGTTTCAAAGAAACACTGACACCTGATCACCATCCCCAGATATTCTCTTTTAATTGGTCTGTAGTGGGATGCCGTTAGTTTGATAGTTTCCAGGGGATTTAAACATGTGCCTAGGGGTGAAAAACACCATTCTAAGCAAACAATAGAAAGCTACTCAAGGAACTAGGAAAATCTTGCAGGCGTCACTGAACAGAAGGCATGTTTCAATCCAGACCCCCAAGGAAGAGCCAGGCATTGTGATTAATGACTGAGACACTCTGCTGAGAAAGGTACATGTCTGTGTATGCTTCTCAGCAGAGCGATCTGATGACTCTCAGTGGGATGGGTACTGGCATTCTGAAGCAAGTGTCTGAGGACAATTCATCTGACAAACTGATGGCTGAGTATTGTGGAGACAGAGATAGAAAAACATTACCTATGAAAAGTAAAGATATGGATGGCTTATTAAGATAGTTTCAAAGGACTTTAATTTTCAGATCACAGATTATGAAAACAAACATATGCACTGTCAGCCATGGATAAATGCATCTCATAAAGCATGAAAAAATGTTTTTAAGTTAGACAAGAGTTAATTTGTCCACGTTGTCCACTCAGAGAAGATTTGGCGTCCAACAGAGCTCCATGGAGACCAACTATAGCCAAATCCTTTAGGCAATTAATTCAAGAAGAACACTGAGGTAGCACATCAGGCCACTGGCCCACCACATAGCTAAAATTGTGAGACGTAAACCCTAGACTTCTCATCACACCGGAAGAGCGGCTGGTGACCTTCCAACCAACGAATGTGAAGAGGCAGAGCTGCACTGGATCCCAACCCATAGTCACAACAGGGCAGGGACTCTTGCTTCTCGAATCATGCAGCAAAAGACAGGGTCTCTCTCCTGGAGTTTGATGTCTCGTGTGACTAGATCCCTGTGTGTTATTTCAGAATTCTGTGGGTAGCAGTATACCCACACACATCTGATTCTGCTACTGTCTGCTTTTCTTCCCAAAAGTATTATTCCACAGAACTGAGTGTGTGTGATCACCCATGTTTGCTTAACAAATATGTTTGAAGAGTTATCAAAATGATCAGTGAAGGTACAAGGTGAAATCTGTTAAAAAAAAAGAAAATTCACGCAAAACTAGATGCTTGGATGGAAGATGGGTACTTTGGAGGGCGTGATAGCTAACTTTATGTGTCAATTTGGCAGAGCCACAGTGACCAAAGATGATTGTGGATGCTTCTGTGCTGGGATTTTTAGGTGAGATTATCATTTGAATTCGTGGATTTTGAGTAAAGCAGTTGCCCTCCATATGGGTGGGCTTTTCCCATTAGTTGAAGGCCTGAACAGAACAAAAGCTTGACCTCCCCTAAGCAATAACAATTTCTTGCCAGCAGGTGGCTTTCTGATCTGAACTGTAATATCAGCTTTTCCTGGGGTCTTCAGCCTGCCAGCACCCCCTGGAGATTTTGGACTTGCCAGCCTCCAGAATCACAATCACATAAACCAGTTCCTTACACCCCCCTCCACACACACATTCTGTTGATTCCATTTCTCTGCAGAACCTTGACTAAGAGAGAGAGCAACAAGTACAGTGCAGGGAAAAATGTTTCCAAGTAATTCTCAGCAGGCAACAAAGAAGCCAAGTACCATGCGGGATCATTTCAGATTTAAAGATCTATATACCAATTTACAGACTGTGGGTGAGAAACAATCCTGAACTTGAAATGTTTACTCTTGGTGACAAATAGGTCATTGGCATCACTAAGGTGATAACACTTACTTAAAATGCCAATGTGACCATAGATCAAATGTAGGTTGTTCATAATAAATAAATACAATTATTCATGCACAACAATAAGTAATGCTAAGAAAGTAAAAATTCTAATAAAGCAAAAAAAATATTGCTCTGTTTCTTCATCTCTAACAAAATGAATGCGAGCTAGTAAATTCTAAGAGATGATCTGAGATAACAAAGGGCTAGATTGTCAAATCAGCCACCTGTTGAATCAGAGATCTTCCCCGGTATCAAGCTTTACAAACAGTTTCAAAAATGCTAGTAATTAGGAGACCAAGGTGAAGCAAGAAAGACCTGGAACATCCAATGCAATATTGGGATATGCTATGGTCCCAGATTAACACAAGTCCTCTGACGTGGGAGATCGTATCACTTACACAGAGGGAGATATTTAAGTCCTGCAACATCTCCATTTTATCAGAGTGTTACACAGCTTATGTAACATTTTCCAGGAATTCATGCACCATAAATCCATAGATTTCAGGTTTCTTAACCATAAGCAATCCTGGACAATCAGACACATCCTGCCAAAGCATTCTACAGTTAAGGACACTCTTACTAGCAGATAGCATCCATTCAAAAGGACATCTGTCATTCCTATATGTACAAGGAGATCTGATAATTTATTTGAAATTTTACTTCAGAGGAAATGTAGATATAAATATAGTTATTAATCACACTGAAGGTCAGAACACAATAGGGAATAACATTTAACATAAAAGAAGAAATATTAAATGTCAGAAAATGTTTTATGTCCTTTTATAATTAATGATTAATAATTCACTACAGATAAAATATCTTTCTCTCTTTGAAGGTCATTATTAATATAAAAATATGGCATGTATGATAGATAAACAAATCAAAGGACATCTAAATAATTCTGTAGACAAACTACCAATCTAATTATTTGACAGTTTAGTGTTTATAGAGAAATACCATAACTCACCACAGTAAATTTTATTACTCTGACTTGGATGAGCAATTTTTTTCTGGCATTCTTAACATGCACATGAGGGACTATTCCTTTATTTCTGCACTCTTTCAGCATACTACCTCGGAGAAAAGTGCACTGAATTATTTTAACCACATCTGGGAATAGTTAATAGTAAAAACAGGATTTGAAAGATCCTTCCTCTGTGTGTTCATCACTTAGCACGTGAAGTCTCTTTCACAGCCTGCAATTCCGGAATGATGTGCTCCTAAAATCGCAACTTACTGATTTAAACACAGAAAACATATAAATACAGCCGTGCACTTGCTGCTGAGTGAGGGGTCGTAATTAAGCATAAGCAATTTAGTAAATTGTTTGTAATGTTCACTAGAGTGTGTAAATTCTATCTGAGACATAATACTTTACAGGCCTTACCTGCATTTATGAAATCTACTTCAATTTTTTTTCCAGTTCTATTCTGTGAGTGGGAATTGTTAAGGGCTTCTAAATAAGGGTACTGTGGTATCTTATGGAAAGCGTAGGGCATCTTTTGAAGAGTCTATCTGGTTCACACCCATATTTTTCAAACTCTTACCACAGGTGTAGCCACCAACATTCCCGTTTATACCATAGGATCCTGCGTTTCTGGAAATAATTGAGTTGGCCAGGGCTGTACACGGGACTCAGCGTGGGTTAAAGAGAGAAGAAGAGAAGAATGGAAGAAATGTGAAGTGGCCATCACTCGCTTATCTGGGGCACAGTAGAGCAGAGAAAATAAAAGAAAAAAAAAAAAAAAAAAGAGAAAGCTGGTCGACAAAGAAAGATGAATGTACTAAATGCCTGGTGAGCAGCAAAAAGAGGTAACATATCTTTTGCAGACTCCTCCTAAGATCTCTCTGTGATCCTGCCCTAAAGTTTCCATGAGAACCCACAATATCCTTGCAAAAAAGCTCCTTTCGTTCAAGATGTGCAGACACTTACTATATATAAAATAGATATACAACAAGTCTCTACTGTACAGCACAGCAAACTATATTTAATATCTTATAGTAACCTATAATGAAAAAGAATATGAAAACTAATATATATGTAAATATATGACTGAAACATTATGTGTACACCAGCTATTAGCACAACACTGGTAACTGACTATACTTCAATTAAAAAAAAATATATAAAATTTTAAAATTTAAAAAATTTAAAAGCATCCTTTCTTGCTTAACCTAGTTTAAATCACTTCCTATTATTGGTATTCCAAAAATTCTAAAACAATGCTCATTTATATATCCCCAGGTATGTGGCGTGAACTTTATCTACATTGACTCATCCAATCCCTATCAAAACAGTAACATGGGTATTATTTTCATTCTACAGAGAATTAAATATGTGAGAGTATATGTATATGTATATATATACACACACACACACGCACACACACACAATAGCTATATAATAAACCCTATATACATAGGGGCTATTATCATCACCCTGTTAGATTGAGAGTTCCTTCAGGATGGACCATAGTCTGATCTCCCAGTTTCTGATACAATACATAGCACGTCATAGGTGTTCACTAAATGCTTCTTGATTGAATGAATAAGGCTGAAATATGTGCAGTGGTATACTATAATTTCAGTATATGATTATACATTTAGTATATAATTTTAGTATACAATTGGAATAAAACTAAAGTGCTTTCTCCCCCAGAGACAGAATGAATCAAATGCAGAGGAATAATGATCATGAATGGACTGCATTCACCTTCCACTGAACTCGCCAATTAAGGGCGCATTATGCTCTAACATTAAAATCACATTTCTCAAAGTGTCTTTATTTTTATCTCATTATCTCTTTTTAGCTCTAAGAAAGACAAGATTATTGATGATTGCCATCAAGCTTTTAAAACAATTATGACTAAATTTTTACAGAAATAATGATCAAAATTAGCCTCCACTTAACAAATGAAGAATTTCTCAAGGTCACACATAGAGTACACAATCAAGCCAGGTCTAGAAATCGGGTCCTCTATAATAAAGTTTAATGCTATTCCTACCACAAGTCTCTGTCTTTGCTGTACTGAGAGTAAGGCAAAGACAAACGCAAACATGATAGAATGCTACCCAAAAAACCCCGCATAATTTGGGTGATATAGCCTTTAATTTCAATAGTTTCCCCAATGATGTGCTTTAATGTCTGTTAAATAGCTTATTATGTGCCAGATGATTTTCTAATATTTTATATTTTAATATTAACTAATAATATCTAATTTTAGTTTTAATGTTAACTCTACTACTCATTTAACCAGATAATCAGATTCAAGAAGCCAGAGAAGAAAATGAACATGCCTAAGAGGTAGACACCCTTGTTACCCCCTTTTACACCTGAGGAAACAGAGGTCCAGAATGTTGAGTTGTCCACGGTTATCTGAACAGGAAGTGGTGCTTCTGTGATGTGAACCTGGAACCTCCAAGCAACCACTACATTATACAGACTCCCCAGTGATTCTACAAATGATTCAGTGTCTCCAATTTGAAATGCTTCACTTTGACAAAAGCATCACAGTTTCATTGTCTAATGATCATATTTTATGTATAACTTCCTGTAAATTTTTTTATTTAAAATATTTTAAAATATAAAAAATAAACCAGCACAAAATAAAGTCACTAATAAATCCACCTACAACCCCAAAGCTAGCATTATTAACTTTTTATTATGGAATATTTTTCAGTGTTTTCCTCATACTTTTTTGTTTGTTTTTACAAACATGAACCATTTCCCCTGAAGCTTCAGTAACTATAGGTAGAGATGAAATCTTGACTTCACAAGCGCTTCCAAAAGTCCCTCTGGGCATCTAGCAAAATGCTACCAGGTACACTCAGTACCCAGCATCATGGTCTGGACAATAAGGTTCTCCGCTGGGTGCTGCTACCCAGCAAACACCACTACTCCAAATGGATGTCACTTCTTTCCGCTGGTGACTGTGCTCTCCACTGGCCACCATTGCCATTCTACCATGTGTCACCACTGGTATTTTACATCTCTCCAATTGGCAGAGGTCCATCGTTAATAAGCTGAGGAAGTGGGGGACACTTCCTTGGCTGAATGAATGGGTAAATGAGGGAACTCCTAACACACCTGCTCAGTCTCCAGTGGTTTGCAAAGTTTTCTATCAGTTTCTTCTTCTCTCCTTCAGCCTTGTATGCAAGCATGGATCTGTAGTGTTAGCAGACAGGCTAATCACAGGTTCTGGCTCAGTTCATTGAGTTTTCTCACCCCCAGAAGGGTCCTGAGGACTCTGCACATTGATTTCTCCTTGGCCTCCCTGGTCCATGTGTCAGACAGAGCAAACAAGCTTGAGTTATCTCCCAAGAGGCCGCTTTTTTTCCAGCAAATACATTTTTGTGAACTTGTTGGGTTGCTGGCTGGCAACCCATCTGCACAGTATATTTAACATATTTTCTTCTTGGCAGTAAGCCTTTTATTGTTTGAATATTTTCTGTATTGCTAGACAAAAAAAAGGACACAACAGCCTTTTAAAATTGTTTTTTATTTTTAAATTTTTAACAATTTAAAATTTATTTTAAAAATTTTAAACTGTGTTTTTAGTGAGACTGGACACTTACTATATTTCTTCTTTGGCAATTTTGTCTTTTGATATTCTGAATGCATTCCTCATCACTTTAAAAAGAATCAAATAATTAAGGAGGATGTCCAGAATAAAAGGAATTACTCAGGATGAAGGCAAGATTTCTAAAAACAGCTGTATTTTGCATATCTCGGACTTCCTCTCTCTTCTCCTCACACAAGAATGAAAGCTTACTGAGTATAAAATTACGAATCATAAATTTCCTCTCAGCACAGCATTTCCTGGTAGTTAGCCCTATATGGGAAAAATTAGTCAGACTGACTTCTGCCACACGGCTGCTTATTTTGATATTGTTTTTTATGGTTCATGTTTTTGAAATGAATCCAAGGTGAGTTTTTCTTTGTTTTTAAATTTCAAGGATGATGTTTTCATCATTTTTTAATGAGACTTTGGAGAATGCCAGCAGTGTTCAGGCTCAAGGTTGTTGTTTATGTTTATTTTAATCAGAAATTTTATCTTATATCATAGATTTCATTACTATTTTTGCTTCTTTTTTTTTTTTCCTTAAATCTTCTTGGGAGTGCCTGCTTTCTAAGATCTGGTCCCCATCTTGTTTCATGCATCGTTCCTGTCATCCCTGTCCTTTTCCTTCTCTCTGCATTCACCATCCAAAGTTCGCTGCTGGGGCTGCTTTAACATGAGGCAAATTAGATGTTAAGGTGAAGAGCATTAGTAGCAATAAAATCAGTAATTACATAATGAGAACAGTTGTATTTCATAAGGCATTTGCAAAAATTCTGATCTTACATGCAAGTAAATGCAGATAACAAAATAGCCCCCAAATATATATAAAGCGTACACTGACAGATAAGCAGACCTCTACATGATAATCCTCAGAACTGGGAACGTGTTACCTTATATGGCTAAAAGGCCACTACAGTGTGATTGAGGTTAAGGACGGTGAAATGGGGAAGATGATCTTGGATGAAAACAGGTGAGCCCAATAGAATCACAAGTCCTCAAAAACAGAGGCTATTTCCCCGCTGTTGCCAAAGAAAGATGGTAGCAGGAGAAAGATCTGATATCGCCCCATTGCTGGTTCTGAAATGTAGGGGACTATGTGCAAGGACCAGAGAGAAGCCTCCACAAGCTGGAAAAAGTGAGGAAATGGATTCTCCCCTTGTGCCTTCAGAAAGGGATGTCTGCTGACACCTTGATTTTAGCCCAGTGATACCAGTATTGGTCTTCGGATCTACAGAACAGTAAGTTAACAAATTTCGGTTGTTCTAAGCCATACACACACACACACACACATATGACCATGTGTATTATATATTATACACACACACACACAATGTTAAAATAACTAAACAAGGAAGCCATTATGTAAACAAACCAAACCCAAGCCAGAATCAACGCACTGAATTCTGAGAAAGTGAAACGTAGGAACAGCCAATCGCAAAGTGCCAGCCAGGCTTTCCCAATAAGACAACCCCTTGAGCTCTAGCCAGTCTAACAGTTCCCTTGCTGTTCTTCTATGTAGGCTCTTTAAAAACCTCTCTCCTGCGCCTGTCGATGGAATGCTCCCCACCACTTCCAGTTTGGCAACGCTCAATTCAAATTGTTTGCGCGAATAAAATCTTGAAAATTTTAATGTGCCTCAGTTTATCTTTTAACAATATCTCTATACCTGTATCTATTCATACTCACTCCAGTCCAAAAGCAGAGGGTTCATTCTAGCATTCCGGCATTGCTTCTTTGCTCATTTAGAACTTTCTCTGACAGCGAGAAACCTGGCTCTCTTTATGTACAATCTTACAGAATATCCGACGTAACTGTTGCTCAACAATAGACATATGACACCTTGATTTTAGTCCAGTGATACCAGTACTGGCCTTTGGACCTACAGAAATGGAAAGTAGTTTCAAAACTGCTAGCCCATACCCCTGTGAGGAATAAAAAATCATCAATTTGTGGCTCCCGCCGGTTAGGAATCAATCACCGAACACTGTAAGAAGAAAAGCAGCTCACTTTTCTGCCTTTCTTTCCTGGGTTGACACTTCATTTTTTCATTGCTTTGTTCATTTTGAACTTATTTTTGTTCAAAGGCTCACAAGATTGTTCAAAGCTCTCTTCAGTTTCCGCACCTCTTAACAACTATTTTTGCTCGACTTCTAAGCATCTCTAACCACGCAGCTTCTGAAGCAACAAACGCTTCAAAGGAAAAATGTATAAAATGCCAAACTCATCTCAGTGAGTTTCATTTTTTCCTCTGGAATCTTGGCTCCTTTGTTGCAGTCCAAAGCTTTCAAACAGATGGGGTATTTCATCGTTTTGCTATTTTTTTTTTTCTTCAGCTTTTCAGTTGCTCCTGGGAGCTTTGGTCAGCAACAAGCTATTCCTTAACAGCTAGAAGGGGAAATCTCCAAAGGCTGGATGGTAATTTTAGTGTTTAGTTTTATTTTGTTTCTCAGTTAATCCAAAATTAGCAGCCTGCAACTGTAACTTCTCCTGTCTCCATTTCTTATAGTGAATTAGCTTTGCTTTTAAATGGAATTGCAGTTCTTTACCACTTTAGGACTTCTAATGGGAACTTTGAAGAGAACACATGAGACTTTGCAAGCAGGATATCGTATTGGTCTGGAAGTCTCTACAGTTTTGGAGTCAAGCTTCTTTTTTTCCTACTCAAAGACTACACTACTTTTTTAAGTCAAAAAACTTTCATGATTAATTTGGGTAATTCCAGAATTATTTTCATGAAGTCATTTGCCCTGGGGAGTATCTTCAATCATGGATATATTACCAAAAAGCGTCTCAGGCACTTTTGAAAAAAATTAGAGTAAATTAAAATGTGAAAAATGTTCACAAATCAAAAGAACATACGAATTGAATAGCTTTCATCTTTTCAAATCCACCATTAAAAGAATTATTTATTCAATTGTATATTTCAAAAATGTGGTGTCAATTATTTTCTCTATGGATAAACATAGTAAGTATTCCAAAAGCGATGCTGTGTGAATGATGTAGGCATGTCTTCCTCCATATAAACTCCTGTTTCCCACTGAGTATTCAGGTGGGTTAGCTGAGACCCAGGGGGCAGCAGAGTGAACTAAATATATTGAGTTAATGTGAAAGTATCTTGGAAGCTCTCCTCTCTCTCTGTTCCCTTATTACCTAGGCAAAATTAGAACCAGTTCTTCCTCTCAACACTCATGTACTTGTCTTGCCAATTATTTTCTTCTTTTCATGTTCAAAGCCATCAGTCACCTTCTGTGTAACCTGATTTTGTCTGTGTGAGCCAGAGGTCATGGAGTAAAATATGAGGTTTCACACAGTCCTTCTTGAAGCACATGCTTATTCACTTATCAAATATTCATCTTGCCTTGGGAGAGTGCTAAGAAAATAAAAATGAATGAGGCATAACCCATGTTTTCAGGGAGGCTTATTGTTTTAGAGGACAGATATCTTCACAAAAAGATTTTATACAAAGTATAACAATAACTAACCTTCGTGTGGTGCTTCACAGATTACACCATCTACTAACATGCAGCATATAAATTAATTCCATGATATACAGTTCACATTGTAAATGTCTGTCTTCAATGTATGTAATACTACATGTAAATTTTAGCAAACAGTTACTCCCAGGCAGCAAATAAAAGTAATAATACAGACCAATCTCATTCATGAACATAGATATAAATTTTTAAATAAATAGCAAATCAAAGCCAACAATGTATAGATGCTTTAAAAAAATACATCTTTTGATTTAACTTAGGAATTCACAAATGGTTTAACATTAGAAAATGCATTTAAATTACCATATCTCAATAGAAGCAGAATAAGCCTATGATAAAATAAGATACTTGTTCATAACTTTTAAAAATACTGGAAAACTAAAACTATGGGGGAGTTCCTTAATAAAGCTAGTATTTTAATTACACAACAAACATCATACTTAATAGTGAAACCTTCGAATAATCTTTAAAATCAAGAATCAGATGAGAATTCAACATTGTAAAACCAGCCAGTTCATTAACAGATATTAAAAAAGAAAGAGAATAAATATTGGGAAGGAAGAAATAAGAGTGCCATTAGTCACAGTTAAAACGATTATTACATAGAAAAAACAAAGAATCTACAGACAGATTTTAAAATTAGCAAAAGGAACTAGCTCAGTATGGTTGGTAGATATAAGATTAAGACACATAAGTCAACTACAGTTGAGAAAAAATATTTTTGATAAAAGTTCACTTAGTTGCAGAGACTGGAGACGCGTTCAAGTACCTGGAGAAACTGGGTGTATTGTAAGGCTACACATGGGCGTCTCAGGGAAAGCAGGAGTATCAGTAGTTCACACTCCAAATGCTTTTCTTCCCCCCAGCAGAACGTGATGCTGGAGATCGGGGACCCATCCATTTCCAATTAAGGTCCCTAGGAGTATATCCTCGGCTCTGAAATCTGAAACTCTCATCCTTTGATGTACTATATGGTCACCAGGCTGTCTCAAATAAGAATCAAGTGATGTTGCTCCAGAGATTTGAAGTAACATGAATGCCTTTGATAAAAAATACTGAGATAAGTAATATCTGATGTTCAGGGGAACTAAGGCAGGGTTCTATAGGGTGTGAGAAAAGAGGATGATTAGGGAAAGACACTTCACACACATCAGTGAGTTCTACAATGGTTTTGTCTTATAAAGCTATGCATAGGATTAAGCAGTTTTAGTCTGCCCGTGGTAACTCATGCCAGGGCTCAGCAGAATTTTGTGGGACATTTTGGTTGCCTAAGTTAACCTTCCTCACCCATGTCAATACACCCTCCTTGCTGACTAATCCACAAGAATGCACCCCCAAAGTCATAGCGTGTTTTGTAGTCACATCTCTGTAATGAAAAAAATTCCTATTTTGCTATTCATTTTAGCCATCTTCTTAACTTCTTAACTGTAGGTTATGTAAAAATTAGCAACAGAATAGGGAGAAGAATATGAAATTTGGATATTGCCTGATCTTGCCAGATTATTCATACCACTTTGGCTGCAAAGTAAACAAATTAGCACTATCTCCATGACTTAAAATAAAATAACAGAAATTTATTCTTTCACAATTCAGGAGGTCAGAATTCAAAATCAAGGTGTTGGCAGGGCCACACTTCATTCAGAGGCTCTAGGGCAGAATTCATTCATCACCTCTTCCAGTTTCTCATGGCCACCAGCATTCTTTGACTGGGGGAGCCACACCATTCCAATCTTCAAGGCCACATTCTTCAGATCTCTCCCTGCTCCACCTTGACACCACCTTCTCTACTGTGTGTGTGGTCCAATCTCCCTCTGCCTCCCTGTTACAGAGATACATGTGATTGCATTTAGGACAATTTAGATAATCCAGTTTAACCTCTCCAGCTCAAGGCCCTTAATGTAACCACATTTGCAAAGATCTTTTTTTTTCTCTTGTCATCTAAGATAACATTCACGGGTACCAAGGTTTAGGACATGGGGGCCCGTTTTCAGCCTTCCCCTCTTCAGAGTGTGGAGACACAAGAGGGTCCTCGTGCTGGCTCTGTCAGGTACTACTGAGAAGACTCAGGGAAAATGACTCAACTTCTCTGCTTCATGAGAAAAATATCATCTTCATTTAACCTATTTAACATTCATTTTTTTCAATTGGTGTAAGATAATATAACCTTGATTTTAAGATCTATGTTTGTTTTGATTTTGTTTTTGAAGTCAGATTGTCACTTGTAATCAACATGCACATTTTCTGTGGTAGTTTTACAACCCACTGCCCATGAAAAAAGGTGAAATTAAATCAACAAAGCTTCACAGTTGATAGGCTCTCATAAAAAATGAAGTATGTTAATATCTATCTACCAGGATAATTATGAGGACTTGGAAGTCAATGGCTAAATCATACAAAGAGAGGTGTGTTACATCTAGCAGAAAACAGTGTTCTGGTCACAAGAGTGGCGATTCTAATGTGTCAAGAATAATTTTATGATTATCTTCACTTGAGGATTTTTTTTAAGTCACTTTGACTAGAGATTAAGTCTATTTTTTATTTTTATGAACCACAAATGGGTAATAATTTTGACCAGTCAACAAAACTGACCACTGAAAACTTTCATTTCTAACTTGAACCAGACTCTTCCCTCATGTAAGATAGAATGCATGAGCCAATGACTGGAATTCGAGTTCCACTCCTCTCATGAAATCATACATCTTATTCCCTCCAGGCCCATGAGGTAGAAACAAAGATGATTAACCAAGACATCTAAGCTCATTTTGCAGAGTACAGAGGAAAAGGCAGCTAAGGAAACAGCATGCTGACAGCCCCCTTGATGGAGCATCGCACAGGCACATTGAAGGACTAGAATGACCCGTTACTGAACTCTAGACATCATGGCCTGAAAATCCACTGCAGGTGACACACAGGACTACCCCCTGGAATTTGTGCCTGTGATCCATGAAGAGACACGAAAGACAGTCATGCCTGCAGAGGACTCTAGCCTCTTGACGGCAGGTCTGGGGGCCACGTGCTCTTGATCATCAAGTAGTTCATTTCTTCCCTTTGGTGGTGGTTTTTCAGCTTCTGAAAAACTCAGGAAATATGCAGGAGATACTGTTGCCTGGGTCCTTCAGGGAGGAGCTACCGCAGAGGATATGGGGGAGGGGTATGTCCTGGGAAGGCCCCACATGGTCCTGCTCGGTGTCACCTGGACACCAGGGAGTCTAGAAACTGAAGACTAGTGCCTTGACCATGCCAGATGTTGAGACTGTGAATGAAAAATACTGCAAACTGTATCAGTAAACAAAGAATGCTGAAGCCATCAAGTCATCAGCCGTTGATGCCACCCGCCAGTGAAGACAAGGCTGCAGCCCAGCCTCTGCAGCCACTCACAATGGTGCACCCTGAGGGGACTCAGAATAAGAAAGGACAGGACACTGGCCCTAGATAGCTAGGTGCTTGTCAAACGAATGAATTCAATGAGCCCAAATGTTTGCTTCCTCCCATACATAGAAAAGCACTTAATTCTTTGACTTGAGATACCTCATTTTCTTTAGTTAACAAGTAATCTTTTAATGTTCCAACTACCTGGTCTTTGTTGTAAAGCTCCTATATATCCCAGCTCCTCCCCTGCCTCTTCGGAGAAGTTCCTCAGAGCGATCTGAGAGGCTGTCATCCTAGGCTCGAACCCCTCAGAAATGTCTGCCAATTAAAACATAACTCTCAAATTTTAGGCTGTGCATTTATTTCAGTTGATGAGTTCATGTCAAAGTCTTAAAATTAACGATGATAGGATTTAGAAAATAACCTTATATAATGACAGAAGTTGTTGAGGAAACTGGAGGCTTATTTTTAAACAAAGCTCTTTTCTGCCAGGAAAAAGATAGACTATTATAGCTAAGAACAATGGAATAAGAGAAAAGGAGACTCAATTATTTTAAAGGATAAATTTCATAAAAATCAGGGATGGCAAAGAGGAATGGATTTATCAATAGAATAAAATGTTGTATACCCTTGATAATGGTTAGCAGATGTTCAGAAGCTAAGAAAGTTGATTTCCATTAGAAAAATTAAAAAAATTGATAATTGATCACTGAACCTCAAAATGTTAAATTGGGAAACGAAGATCAAGGATTTCAAGCAGTAGCGATGGGACAGAACGAATCATTTGGAATGAGTACAGATGTGCTGAGGTTATATACAATATGAAACTGAAAGAATATAGGACTTTCTATTTATGTGAAGCCAGCTTAGGAATAGAAGACAAGGAAAATGAGCGTTATACAAAGAAATAAAGATATTACATACAAAATAACTAAGCAGACTAAGGCAAGTGTGTTCTGAATTTTTCCTTCCTTTTATACTATCTATCATGAGAAATTGCACAAGGCACATAACCACCACAGCACGTGTTTTCATGTCACAACGGTGGAGATGGTAGAGTGTCAGCAGAGGGTAAGTAACTTGGAGAAGGTACTTGGTGATCAAGAGAAAGAACTGTGGAGCCTGGCTCCTGTTAGGACTCAAGTAGGACTCTGGGAGGTCTTCCCCTTGTAGGGGAGGACTTTATAACAAAGTTACGTCTAGCCTAAACCACACTGTCCTCCGCTATAAGCATGCAGCAGTCGTGGTACACACCTCACAGCGCTGTTGTGAGAACTAATGACGTAATGTAGCAAAAGGGCTTCACTCAGTGCTTGGTGTGGATGTATTAAGCTTGATAAATGTTACCTGTAGTAGTGGATTCATTCTCCTTGGGTATGCATTTTTTAATTAAAATTTCTAATATTTTTATTTCTCATTGCAACAAATTTTTAGATTGTATCATAAATTTAGTATTCCATGTTTTAGAAGAAAATTCTAGACAGTACAGTTTCATAATATATGCATATAAAACCTACACAACATTTGCATTCAACTAGATGTGTATTTAATAGTTATCATTGTCAAAAAAAGAAATCTAATTTTTTAATCTCAGGATGTATGTTTTCGAGGGCTGTTAATGGGAGCGACATGGTAGAAGCAAAATGTCAGCCAAAAGATGGTTCTTCATTATTTTTTCCTTAAATAATTAATTGGTTAATTAATTAATATTAGTGGAACACTGAATTTAAATATTAGGCAGAAAGCAAGTTCTGAGGGTTGGATTTGAAGACAGGAGATGAGGTAGTCAGGATAAAGGAGGAAAGAAGAAAGGCACATAAAGTGCAAACAGAAGACAAATGGCCCGAGGCCCCGCTGTACCCTATAATCTTACTTAAATTAGCTCATCTGTTTCCAGGGCATTCTGCTATCCCAAGAATAACACCAGGCCACCACTAATAACAGTGACTCTGGGTCAGGCATGCAGACATGATTTTATTTAGCCCTGACAAATAATCCTACAAATATTTTTCATACCCCCTACTTATAGATGAAACTGAGGCACTGAGTATTAAATACCCAATAAGTGATAATCCATGAGTTAAGCCAAAATCTATGTGACCCCAAAGCTCATGCCACACTTTCTCAAGAAAGAAAAGATGAAAGGGGGAGCAGAGCAGCCTCCCACGGTCACCCCAAGGGCTGCTGAGATGCTGACGCTCAGAGTGGTCCCGCTCCACTCATGAACGCGTACCCGAACCACGTGACAGTGCTGCTCCCTGAAGCACACTGGGAAATACACCTCCCACCAAGGGAGACGGAAGACTCGTAAGAAGAGAAGCAAAATCAGTGACCTCCGTCATGCTCTTTTTTGACCCCGGTGCAGACAGTTTCATCTAATAATTATGTCTATTTAAAGGGAAAAAAATTGCTAGTAAAAATATCCCTGTAATAAAAGACCTAGCAAATAGACGCAGAGCCCTGAGGCTTGAAGTGACCCTTTTGAAATAAAATTTGAGATATGAATTTTAATTAATTGAACAAATATTTTAATAGTATATGTGGGTTGAAACTCAGTGAAGCACTGTTTCCTACTGGGCCAGAAACTGCAATTATTTAACTTCTGTTTCTACTAATAAATAAAATTTGTTTTTATTAGTACAAATATACCACATTGAATGTGAGGACTCATTAGCTCTGTCCGCAAAAGCTGTGACAGTACAGGCATACTGTTCTTTGTCCCTAGAAATGGTTTCTGGGGAGCCTGCTGGCACTCTCTGGAGTCATAAAACCCGTGGGCTCTCTGTGTGCCGGGAGCCCACTGACATCTTAACCCCCACTCCCCACTGCAGGACCTTCCCATACTTGCATTTCTGCAGAATAAAAATATCTCTTGATGTGTGTTTACCCTAACAAAGCTAAACCGCCCCAGGAAGTAGCCTTTCTCACAAAACGCTAGGCGGACAGGTTCACATCCTGCCCTTATCAGAGTCATAAAACCTACTGTTCAGCGAAGTCCCTGACAGATCTTACAACCAACCAGGTAGCTGTGCATGAACGATCACGCAGTCCCCCACTCCTTGTGTGCACAGCCGCCTCCCCCAGTAAAAGTCCCTGCTCGGCCACCCTCATGAGGCACCTCCGTGTGGCCCGCTGTTACCTATAGCTGTGCACCTGTTAAACTCTCCTAAACTCTTCTTGGTCTCTGGTAATTCTTTACCAACCCGAGTGTCACCATTGCCACGTTGTGTCCCACAACAGTTTCCCTTTGCTCACCTACAGGATCTGTAGGCCGTGTGAAGAAAGAGGGAAAGGTAATAGGGTTGCTTCTGTGGACATGCCGTCCTAACCTGGCCCGGTTTCTTCGTTCCCGTAACACCCAGTGAGCACCTCGTCCACTGAACACCAATCTCTACGTCTGTGTCACCCACCACAGAGAATGTGACGATCCAGTGTTGGGAATACAAAGGTGAGCAAGACAGGTAGTTCCTTCCTCCTGCAGAGTGTATTCCAGCAGGGGACAGACGTGAATAACAGAACGAAACACAACCAGATGACAAACAAAATGATATGAAAGTGCTGTGCCGGATAATACAACAAGGAGAACAAAAGGAGCCCTCACATAGCTGTGGGGACAGGGAAAGATGTTTCAGCGGAACTAGCATTTTTCTCATGCTGAGAACGAAAGGCTGAGAAGAAAATATTTAAAGAAAGTGAGAAAGAGCCTTCCAGGAGGAGGAAACAGCAAGTTTCCTGCAGTAGGGGAGGTTTCGGGGCATCGAAGGAACTGTAAAACATCTTTCTGGGTGAAAAATAGTGGGGGACGGGAGGAAGGATCAAAATGAACTTGCAGTGATGGATGGACCAGGCCATGGAGGACCATACAAGCCATACTTGGAGACAGCATTCTGACGTGGTTCAGATGGAGGGGACTATGGTTTTGATTGGAGGCCTAAGAAAAATTACTTTAATTAAGCTGGAGAATGTGGGTTGTCAAGAAAACACTTAAGAGGTTATTATACCATCCAGGTGAGTGATGGTAGCCAAGACTCAGGTGCCTTCTACAATTAGGAATCCAATAAATGGCGGTTAGAGAGATGAATGAATTACAGTTCTATCTAATCAAAAAGTCGAACAGTCAAGGTGTCAGGACCGTGTCCTTTGGAAGATGTACTCCAAGAGTGGGAAGCAAATATTGAAACTCACTGCTTCACTGGTTTAGTGGAAGCACAAATATTCCAGAGATTAATATAAGACCCAAATGACGAGGAAACGCTCAATAATGAATAAGGTCCTCATATGTGTAGATACTTCATCTTACTGTAGAGCCCTTCATGTCAGAGTAATTGTTTGAATTTGCTCTTTATAGTGAACACTTCACTTGTGTGACATTTCAAGTGCAATCAAAAACATTATGACCATACCTGAACCTGGTCTGACGTCTCAGGATCAAAGTTAACACTTAGTGAGGACCTACCAGGAACTCAGCACAGCCTTTTCCTTCGTTATCTCACAAGAGTACTGTGAAGTGGATCTAATCACCTTCATTTTAAAGACAAGGAACTAGATACTCAAAACCTTTAAGTATGTCTCTCATAAATGACAGTATGAATTCTGCTCCAGGTTTGCCTATATTTCTACCACATACTGACTCTTAATTGCAATTTGTCACAAATCGAGAGGCTGTCTGAGGGCAAATTAAGCTTCTTAATTTGTACAGATTAGAGTTATTTGAATCTATGCATAATTTGCTGATTTATATAAAGGAGTCAATTAAATTCCTGTCTTTATTACCATCCAATCTAATTTAGGGAGCCGTATCTTTAGTCCCCTATGGTTGGGAGATGAGAAGTAAAATAGCCACAAAATCCACTAACTTTTGAATTTACTACTAGTATTTTAAAATTTGCAACTTCTGAATTCTGGAGTCTAAAGGCAAGTATTTCTATGGCTAACCTTAAGTGGATTCTCACCTATTCCACTTTCAAAGATTTCACAACTTACTTAAATATATCAAAGGCTATGTCAAGTTCTGCACCTAAGAAATCTTTTTAATTTTGTTTTATCAGACCTTTCTTTTCCAGTTATTTTGATCATACTTCTAAGATATGTTTTGGCTTTTACTCTTTTTTTCTTGTGCACAAGCATTTTTAAGCCTCATCAACAAGCATTATTTTAAGCCCAACACTATGGACCCTGTAGAGTAAGCAAGATGCAGTGTTAGTTCTGGAGCAAGCGTTCACTTGAGTTTATCTCTTTTCTTACAACTTTCTCAGAGTACATTGTCTTCTACATTCATTTTAATTCCAAACCTCTTAAGTGTTAACCTTCATCATCTGTTTAGAAAGAGGGTTAAATGAGGCTTACTTGAGAAAGTGTTTTATGAACTCACTCTTCTGGCCAATTCAAATGCAAGCTTTCATGATTATTGCCAGCATGTTACACCTGCTTGCTACAGTGACAGTGTGTGTGTTTTTGTGTCCATGAGGACAGGTTTTCTTCCTTTGACTTGTTCTTGCTTGTGTGTATGATGAGCCATCAGAAATTGTAAGGCGACCCAGAGCTCACATTCCAAAAAACTGTTGACACCTCTGAGTTCCACCTTCAAATTTAAAGCCACCTAACATTTGACCAGAAATGAGTTTTGTGACTGTGTATGACTCATCCGTGGCCTTTCAAAAGGCAGCTTTTGCCAGAGGTAGTTTGCAGCTTAAGGTGAAGTACATCTGAACTTAAACGAAAGCCCAGCTGACTTCTGAGCCTTTGGAGAGGGAGAACATAAGGTTATGTACTTAAACCAGTCCTATCCAAGAGAAGTAACCTATTCCGCTTTGATTTTTCTTTTAATATAACAAACTCTAATTTAATAATACTCTCCAAGATTATGTTTCTCTTTATGAAATTTCTAAAAGGAGAGCCAACTCCCCGGGGCATGAGCATTGCTCCTAACCAACTTGGCAAGACTTCTAATGGGTCTTCTAGACAGAAATACAGGACAGTCCACTGAATAGACACCTCCCAGAGGTCCACGCACAAGGCTCTGCCAGTGACCGTAGTGTTTGCTAGATTTGCGTCTGTTTTGTTCTTTAGGAGTTTTAAGCACAGCGCCCAGGGATGCTCTGCTTCTCACGGGCCTATCCAATTTTTGAACCCCTCCCCAAAATATTATTTGCTCAGCAAGAGAAAAATAAGAATACAAAATAAAAATTAGTAAATATTTAGGAACAAACAAAATGTAAGTTTACACTCGTCATGTTGTTAAATTTAGTATTCATAATATTTCTTGGGAACTAGTTGTAAATTAGATTTGCTTCACTTTGCAAGAATTTCCATATATCCATGGTGATGTGAGGGAAATCAGAGAAAATTATAAACTATTTGAATTGCTCATAGCCATATTTTCAAAACAATATTATAAATAGCCTTTCAATTTTCTGTATCAAGTATTATATAAAATGTAGGAGGTAGACACATTTTAATATATCAAATACAATGTGGCACAAAGCCAGAAATCTGCTGAGTAATTTCACCTCCATCCTTTTTTTCATATCTGATTGATTCCTAAAGAATTAAAATTCATCTTCTAAATACCTAACATCCATCACTCTCTTAACTGCCATCATTTCTCTTCAGGATTAAGTGCAAGAGCCTCCTGGTGGTGGAACTGAAGACACCCAGATAGGACAGATGCTTCCATGAAAAAGTGCCTGATGCCTCCTACTAGAGGAAAGAATTAGAAGCCAGGAGAGAGAGGGGCCGGGAGTTCTGTGGGGCAGCACAGAGAACTTCAAGAAGCAGCTGTTTGGAATCACGAGGTTTCAGGGAGAGACTTTTATAAAGAGGAGTTTTAAAAAATACTTGCTTTTGGTGTATGGCAACCCCCACTCTCCCCTCCTCACCCACGTGGACACTACACTTTCCACAAGACTTCAGTAAAATGCTTTTGGAGTCTTTAGAAGGTTGGACTGTGCAGGAACAGGAAGGGAAGGGGGTGTATGTGTGTGTACATGTGTATGTGTGTGTGAGAGAGAGACATTCATGAAATAAATAGTAATGTTCCCGAAGGCAGGTTTGTGTGTCAGACACACCATGAGGACAAAAAACTGGAACGTCAGAGTTTGGAGCAGAGAAAGATTTATTGCAGGGCTGAGCAAGGAGGATGGGCTGCCTCATGCCCAAGAAAACCCCCAACTCCCTGAAGGGTTTCAGCAAAGCCTATTTAAAGGCCAGGTGAGGAGGGATGGGTGGTCACAGGATGTGTGATCAGCGCGTGCACAATTCTCTGATTGGCTGATGTGGAGGTAACAGGGCAGGGCGGTCACCACTATCAATCCCTAGGCGCCAGGTCTGGGGGCTGCGAGCTCTTAATCATCAAGTAGTTAATTAGTAGTTAATTTCTTCCCTTTGGTGGTGGTTTTTTAGCATCTGAAAAACTCAGGAAGTAGTAAGGAGGAGCTCATTTTGTGGAGTAAGTTTTATGGGACAATAAAGGTGCAATAACAGAAAGAACTGGGATGGGGTTTTGTGGGTTAGGAGTATAAAAAGTTAAGGAAGGACCCAAAGATATAAAAGAACACCTGAGGGACTTTGCACTCGTTCCTTCCTCCTGGAATGTTCTTCCCCAAATTCTCTCACCTCCTTCAAGTCTTCCCTCTCCCATCACCTACTAATGAGCACTACCACTGACATCCTGTTTCACCCACGATACGCTTTTATCACCTTTCAACATACTGGATAGCAAACCAATGTATTATGACTATTGTTTCTCTATTTCCTCTGCTACAAAGTAAGCTCCAGTCAGAGGGCAGAGATTCTTCCCAGTTTGCACCCTACTGTGTTCTAAGTACTTAGACCAGTGTCTGGCACACAGTCAGAGCTCCACAGAAATTTGTTGAACCATAGTCTTTGGGAAAGCTCTTTCTACCATGTACTTGGGGCAGAAGACAGGCTACAGTGGGTTCTAGGGTGAATGCTGGACTCCACAGGGAATGAGGAAAAGAAGAGACCATGTCGCTAGGCCACCGTCTTGAGAAGTTTGGTGGTGAAGAAAGAAAAGAGATCAGATCCTGGCTAATGAGGCAGAAGTAGACTCAAGCAGAAGTCTGATCCTTCTCTGATGATGAGGAAGATGTGAGTGTGCTTGTAAGTTTCGGGAGTCTGAGTAGGAGAACAGGATAAGATTTCAAGTCGAAGGATGACTATAGAGGGAAGGACGTTACAGAACCAGACCACCCACATCACACAAAAGCATTTCTAACAACCATAAAAATCCGAAGCAAAGGCAGAATGAATCAGAGCGGCTGTTGCTTCCGACAGTCTGAGCTCCATGTTGAGAACATTATACATATGTAAGCTTTCAGCCAGAGGCTGTGTTACCACCTCCAGGCACCATGCAACATCTGAGATGTGAAAATCAGAGTGGAGAAATCCAAAAGAGAAACCAGAATGGCACATCTCAACATGTAGATAGATCTTCTGGAAATTAGACTAGAAAAAAAGGACTCATCCCAGTATCCAATACACATAAGTGAAGATGTCCCACGCAGATAGCTGGACACATTCCTGTGCAGTGTGGACGGTTGCAATGGGCTCATTTGGGAGTATAATATCCTTCACTAATAAGCCTTCAGAGTTTCTCTCTCAGAATGCATACTTCTGCTCACTTGTTTAGGTTGAGCACATAGACCCTTGCTCATCCCGGGTTAACAGCCTTCCTTTACATTGGAGTCCCTTATTTTTACAGAATAGAAGCATACTGGTCATAGACTGAGACAGTTGCTCTACTAATTCCAATTGTTTTTTTAAATTATTATTATTGAAGTATAGTCAGTTTACAATGCTGTGTCAACTTCTGGACTAGTTCCAATCCTAACCCCAGCTCTACTCAAACTCAGAAGTGAGATCATGGAAAATTCACCTTTGGGCCTTAATGCTATCCCTGCAAAATGAGAAGTACCAGACTAGAGCTAAAGGTCCTTTCTGCATCAACATTAGCTAGTTCCTGATGCTGACAAGTATGGTAATGGAGAGATGAAAAAGCTGAGAACAGAATGGGCACCACAGTCATAACTCCAGGAAATCTGCATTGCGTATCAGAGCCTGAGAGCCTGGAGTAAGTAGTTAGGAAGTCTGTACAATGGGCAAAGCAGAGTGCGAGGGACTCGTGAAGAATGCAAAGGAAACAGAGGTTTTTGTTTATCCAGGGACAAAGTGTATAGTATAGTCCAATTATAATTGAAGTTTGCATGTAATAGCCACAACCCCTGTCCCGGGCCCCAGAAGAAGGGTGTCACCCATGAAAGAGGATTTGGAGACAGCCAAGTCTGGGGACAGTCTCCTGTGTGCATGCTGCCGCTGTGGAGAAAGCAGCTCCGCTCATCTTTGGCTTTGTTTGCCAGCTTATGCCTTTTATGAAATGATAGCTGTTACATTATACGCAGTGCTCACACAACTCTCTACTTCAGATCTTGTTTCTGCATTTTTTAGGACACACTGGACACGTTTAGGCGGATGGGACTTTGTGGAAATTGTGACCTTGATTTGAAAAAAGTGAAATTGGATCTTGTGGGGTCTTTTGGTCATCTATACAAAGATATACAAGTTTTTAAAAAGAGTATCTGGAAGAAATAATCATTGCAAACTTTTATTGAACACTTGATGCCTGCTAAGCCCTGTGTTCATGGTTTTTCCTAAATTATTTAATTTTGTGCTCAAACAGCCCCATGAATTATTACCATCCTCATTTTATAGATGAAAAGACTAAGGCTTAGGCACATTGTCATTCACTCAAGTCACAATTAGTTTGCTACAGAACCAGCATTTGAACCAGCAGTCTGACTTCAGTGCCCACACCCTCAGTCAGGGCACCATAGCTTCTTGTGGCCTTTAGGTCTATTATCTGTTTGTCATAGGAACACATCAACTGGCCCTTTATCTTCCACAATGGAGAAGTTTGTTTTCACCTTTGAACTGTTAGGCAGTTAGACAGAAAAAAGCACTGGGCCGGGGAGAGGAAGGGGAAAGGAACAACCCAGAAAATTACAGTATGTCTGCATTCAGGATAAGGGACTCTAGAAACTTCTACTTTCTCTAAATGAGGGCCGGCAGAAGAAGCCGGCTAAAATCAAAATGCTGCAGCTGCGCATAAGTGAAGGACCCAGCGTAACTTGATCCAATGGACCTGCCCAAAAGGGGGATGGGTGTGCCAGAGCACGAGGAACCTCAGTTGTCAATCAACCTGAGCACAAGGAACCTGAGCTGTCAATCAGCCTGCTCACTCAAAGAACCTGAGCTGTTACTCAATCACAAAAACGCCCCTAAGCCAGGATATAAGCCGGAAAAACAAAGGAGCGGCGCCATTTTTTCCTCTCTTGGATTGGCCTGCTCCCAAGTCTCGGGAGTGTACTATCTTTTACCATCTTTTGCTTTACTAAAAATCTTCCTTATATCACGCTTTTTGTCTTTCTTTAAAAATTCTTTTTTTTTTCGGGTGACTAAGAACCGAGGTAAGTCTTATTTCCCTTTTCCCGGTAACAGAACTGCTAATGACAGTCTCTCCCTCTAAGTCTCCACAAGCAACTAATTTGAAAAGAATTATTCTTTGCATGGCTACAGTTGGAATTTTAGCATCACTTGTTTATTCAGTAGTGGGTTGTAGAAGAGCTTTGTTATTTGGGTTCAAGCTTCTGGAGCGATCCTGTAGGGCAGGATATTAGCACTTGTGATATGAGTATGAATAACACTTGGCTGTGAATAATTGCTTTGATCCCTGACAACAGAATACTTTGAGTTATTTTTTTAGTAGTTAAACACACACACACACACACACACACACACCCTCAGCCCCAGGTGAAATTGTTAATGATCAAATAATTGAAAGCTAATTGGTCAAATCAACAATTTATTTGAAACTGAATTGACTGGACAAGAGCAGTCTTTCCAATCAATGATGTTAATGCAGAAACATTACTGTCACCACGAAGCGGATGATCAGCTTCTTACGCACCTGCCATATGTCAGGATGGGGGAGATTCAGGAGTAATTCTGATTCTTAGGTAAGTTCTACAACACTTTCACAGAAATTTGTAACACCTTGCTTCATTTCAGAATTTGTGTTTTTGATGACAAATTCATTTCAGTAGATTATGCTTTGCTTGGTTAGGCAGCATTTTAATTAATTTTTAAATTTTATCACTAGCTGTAAGTGAATTATTCAGAAGTGTCTGGGCCCCAAATAGTTTCTGATATTAATTGATGTGTTGATAATGCCTGTGTACGGTCGATGGTTTCCTATTTTACTGCATTTTAAGCAATTTTACTGTAGTTTTTTACTTTTTAATCTTTTTCTATATTTAGTACTTTTTAAACAAGTAGTAACTTTTCTGGCTTATCTATGTTTTCATCATTTTTAATTGATTTTTTTCCTCATATCTTACACTTAAGTGGCTTCACAAAGAAAATATAAGATAGGTATAGAGAAATGGCTTGATACTTCTGCAGTGTGTATTAATATAAATATGTGAGAAACATTTTATTTGCTAATAATTTGGGGCAGTACGGCACCGACCATCTTTGCAGAAATACATAATTATTCTCTAGTTTCACTATTTATAGTTTGCAAAGAGAAAGTGGGTGTATTTTTCTAAAATTCTTCAAAATCAATGACAACGTCATTTTTAACGGGTTTGTCCTTCCTATCAACTTTTAAAGCTAAATTGTTTGTCTTTAGATCCTGAAACTACATTCTTTACCACTACTAATGAGACATAGTGGCCATGAGTCAGACTAGCTGGAGACCCTAAAGGAAAGCTGAGGTTTTGTCACATATGAAGGTGATGAGGAAGCGGCTTGGGAAATCCAAGGACGAAGATGATACTATTTATTGTGAATTACTCTGTGTGGGGCCTCAAGTGAACAGCTTTATTTGTATGATCTCATTTCTCAACAGCAGCCACACAATCATGTTTGACAGTTCTGCCTCTTATTTTACAGATGAGGAAACTGAAATCTGAGATTACCCACGTTCATTCGGGTATGAAGTGGAGTTTAAGCCTGAGTCATTCTGCCTTTCCAGTTTAAACTGGTAACCAAGTGGCACAACAGTGTCTCCCTGTTACATAATGAAACACTCTCCTCTGTGATGCCCTGTTCTTCCCACACTCCAGACTTGTGGGTGATGTGTTTCCACCAGTACTCAGGGTCCAAAGCTGGTGGCAGTTTTTCTTTAAAAACCACTCTGGGATTGCACTTTTTCAAAATAGAAGGGCCCTTTGTCCTTCTTGTACTGTTAGGCAGTTTAGATGGAAATGAGCACTGGGCAGGGGGAGAGGAAGGGGAAAGGAGCAACCCAGAAAATGGCAGCGTGTCTGCCTTCAGGAAAAGGGACTCCAGAAATTTTTACTGTCTCTAAATGAGGGCCAGTAAAAGAAGCCAGGTAAAATCAAAGTGCTGCAGCTGTGCATGGGAGGGGGACGTGGTGTAACTTGACCCAAAGAACCTCCCCAAAAGAGGACGGGCGTGCCAGAGCGCAGGAAACCTGAGTTGTCCATCAGTCATGAAACCAGGATATAAAAACGGGAAAAACAAAGGAATGGCACCACTTTTCTCTCTTGGATTGGCCCGCTCCCAATTCTCGGGAGTGTACTTTTACTACTTTTTCACTTTACTAATAAAAATCTTGCTTATATCATGCTTTTTGTCTCTCAAAAATTCTTTTTTTTCAGGTGACTGAGAACCAAGGTAATTCTTATTTCCCTCTTCCCGGTAACAGTACAACTAGCGTTATTGCCATTTTCTGTCTCCTCAAGTTCTGCGGGATGGACTTAAGCAAAAAGCCACCCCCCGTAACCTCTTATTTTATCTTTTTAAAATTTACTTAAGAAGTATTACGATACACCCTGAAATGAAAATAGGAGACACTATCATCTTATTTGAGCCTCTTTAGAGAAAGTCCAAGCAGCACATGAACTTGATACTGTTTCACTTTGTAGGAGGAAAGAACAGGTTTCCATTACTCTGTGATGACTCTAATGATAAAATCTCGATTGAGCCATGTCTATATTTTGTTAACATTTTATTGCTACGTGCTCCCAATACAACAAACAGCATCAGTAGTGTACACTTTGATAAAAAGGATTTTTTTTTTAGCTTAGTAGAAAAGGAAGCTCAAAGGTCAGAAGTGTAACGAGTATGTACATCTTTATGGGAGGTGGATGTGTGTGACCGGCTTTCTCTGCATTCCCCTGTGGACCAGACTTACGCACATGCAAGCAAACTAGAGAGAACTTCATTCCGGGGAAATTTTTAGGAGAGGAAAAAAAGGACTTCTACTCGAAGCTCAGGGATTGTTTTGCAATCTGGAATTCACCTAATTCATTTGACTTTCAAAAGTCTTGCACAAAGTAGCAGCGATTCTTTAGAGGTACAGAGTCAATAGGTGAAGCTGTTGTTTTTCCCATGGTTATAATGCAAAAGTCCTTGCACATTCTGTGCTTTGCGAGATTAACATACCTATGTTTTAGTTTGCATAATGTACTTTTAGCTAGTTCAGGAACTGAACTCAAAATGATTTTGCTGACATCACTTATCTTCCTTTTTTCTTTTAAGTGTAATCCATGAAGTACTTATCTCTTCCACATACTTAAAAAAATGTTTCTAATTCACTAGTTCATTAAACAGCTAGCTATCTGTGTCTGTACTATTTTATGTGTCATTGAAGGGGAACAAGTTACCAACTTTGCACTAACTACTTTAAAACTGCAAAAGGTGTGCATGACATCAATGTTGTTCAATTTTAGCTCTTTGATTTGGCTGCTGTAGTTTGCTTAAATTTCTTCTCTATGCACAGAACAAAGCATGCATCTCTAATTATGTCTCTCTAGTTTACCAAAATATGTCATTGATATTAGCGTAAATATTTAGTACATAAAAATACTATAAAGGAAAAAAATCAACTTTTAATAAATATCTTCAGTTCTGAATTCTATATACAAGTACTTTACATCTACTCCCTGGAGAGAGCATTTCTGGCTTCACTGTGAGTAAGGTGATCACTGACATAAATTACTAGCACATTATTGCAGTCAGATGCATTGTGGTTGTGGACATTTGGATATGAACCATGCGGAAAATAAATATTGCAACTGTTGACCAATGCTTTCTTGAACCTGCTTCCAGAGCCCTGAAGCCTGACTATACTTGTCAATTGTGGTTCAGTGATGTCTTCCTCGGGTACCAAATACAAATGATCTCAGAACATTTTTCCTTTGTCGTTATCACAGAACCACGAGTATACCTCTTTGTATATGTCAACCAGGGGAAAATTAAAAACAACACAAGAACGTAGGACACTTCAGTGGCATCTACTGAGGTCCTGGTAAGAGGATTCAGTTCTGCTGTGCACAGGCTCCTTAACTGATCCCTGGTCCCTGTGACTACAAGTCTACTAAGACGCCAATCTTATTCTTTTTTATTTAAAGGATGGAAGGTCAATAGGTAAGCTGAAATCTCTGTATCTGCAGCTTATCTGTTTGTTTCCTTTTTCTGTAATTTAGGTATCACATTGTTGATTAAACAAAACCACACGACATAAACCCATTGTATTGTCAGTGGTGGTGATTCTAACTTCTTCTTTGAAAGAGTCTGCTTTGAAAATCAACCCATAGAACGTCAAATAAGGCAATACTCAATGACAGGCACCCAGAACATCCAGAAATGTAATAGAGTAAACAATCATTTGAGAACACATCTCTTAAAATAATACTGATTTCTGCAATATACAGTATTTACACAACAGCTGCAAATGTGCTCACACAATACTTCTAATATAGATAAATAGGAATACAAGTCTAAGAAATTCTTTGCTCCATTTTCAAAACCTTTTGTTAAAGTGTAAACCATTGGCACCTCTTTTTTATTTTGACCGTAACTTAAAAAAAAAAAAATCAGCTGATATGCACAGTTGGCTCCAGTCCCTTCTTGGCTTTAGAAAGTGACCAACACATTTAGCAACTTTCACTTTCCTTCGGTTAATAATCTTTGGTGCTTTCTTCCAAGAAATTCTGGTAAACGAGTCAATGCAGAACAAAAGGAGGACGAAAGCAACTAGAAAGTGAACCCGCACTTTTTTTGTTCTTCCACTTGCAGAAAAAAGGAGTCGGCGATTTATGGAGAGTTCCACTTTAAATAAGACGTATGCACCATGGGGAGAGGGAGCTTGTCCGGATTTTCCTGATTGCTAGCCTTTTTGGTTCATTTTCTCATCTTTCTGAGGTGGATGATCTTATTGGACGTCTCCTGTCAATAATCTTTTCTTCTTTCTTTGAGGTTCTTGCCTGAGAAGAAGCACCTATGGAATCACTGACTGCAAGGAAGGGGGCAGCAGCCATTTGTGGAGATGAACTGAGGTGGCCACTCTCGGTGGGTGGGGAAGCCAGTCTCAGAGTGTGACCTTCTGCTGGCTGAGCTCTCCTCTGGGGGAAGTTAGCACCATCTGGTTTACTGTTTGGACTGAAAGCAGCATATGCATTTGGGTCTCCCACAGAAGAGAGCCTACTCAAAAGTTTCTTCTTCTCAGCAGGAGTCTCTGAATAGTAAGGAACCAAAGATGTAGGCATCACTAGAGAGCCGGGGAGGTCACTGGGGTTAAAGATAGCATCGTCTTGAGTCTCAGCAGCTTCTGGAAGGTAGGGAGGTGGCAGGGTGCTACTGCGCTTGCTACACGACTCACAACATAGCTTGTTATAACCTGGTATGGAGCAGTATCGGGCCAGCACCTCCATCTGACAGAATATGGACTTGTCTCCCAAACACGGCTCATCTGCAAAGACGAAAAGAAAACAAAATAATACATCTCAGCATAAAAGGAAGGCTACTTGGATGGAGCTAGAGGGCATTATGCCAAGTGAAATAAGTCAGAGAATGACAAACGTTGTATGATCTCACTTATATGTGGAATCTGGAAAACAAAACAAAACAAAACAAAACAACCAAAACGAAAACAGAATCAGAGATACTGAGAACAAATGGGTGGTTGCTAGGGGAGGGGGCAAAATAGGTGAAGGGGATTGAGAGGTACAAACTTCCATTTATAAAATAAATACCACAGGCATGTGATACACAGCATAAGGAAAACGGCCAGTGATATGGTCATGACTCTGGGGACAGACGGTTGCTAGACTTATCCTGGTGATCATTTCACAATATATGCAAATACACTATGCATAATGTATGCAAAATCACTATGTAGTACATCTGAAACTAACAGAATATTGTACATCAACTAATTTAAATGTAAAATGAAATAGATATAAATAAAAATAAATAGGAGAGAAGAAAATAAAATTGCTTATAAATATAAAAAGATTTAAGTAAAATCTGACATTGATGGAAGTTGTTCACATGAGTCTTTGTATCAAAAATATGAATGATAGGATGAATTTGTAAAATAAGTAATCCTCTATGTGCAAAGCACTTGAATTGACCAGCATTTTCACATGTCCATCAAGACTCTTCAGACCAAGGGTATTTTTTTTCTTCCTATAGGAACACACATCTGATTTTAGAATGAGAAACTAGAAATCATTTTATTATATTTTTAAGATATAGAGGGGTATCTGTTTTGTTAATTTTATGGTATATCTGTCTTTATAATAGAGTGATCTCTATATTAAATTTAAAATCAAAATAAATACTAAAGACCTGTTGGAGCAAATTAAATCTTAAAACTATGTTACCAAAAGAAAAATCAAGATACCATTTTGATCTGGAGAATATTCTCCAGAATAAATGCAATAGTTTCATGTTTACTGTTGAACATTCTCAGGTTATTTGTTATTTGAAAGTACAAATCTGAGTAAGTGTACCAACTTTCTTATGAATAATGCATGGTTCTTGAATTTAATTCATTGAATTGCTAGTACTTTCTGTTTAAAGAAGACTAAAGTCACACACATAAAACCCTTGGTAGGTGTGTGTGTACATAGTATTTCTATTATTTTAAAATTTTACTGATTATAGGTTATAAGAATTAGATTTCAAAAAAATCCAAATATTGAGCTCATGAAAATGTTAGTTTGTACTTATTTTCAGCCATTCCAGGGCGTATTCTAGACAGAGTCCACACACACAGTCCAACACAGAGATAGTGATCTGATACCTGGTTAACAAATGCAAAGAATTGTAAATTGTGGCATTTGTGTAAGAAGACCACTTACAATTGCAAGGTGATACTGTGTAATTCTATATAGCTAGGTGAGAAACCTGCTATGTAACTCGCCAAAGAAATTACATCCTTTTTCTAAAGTTTGAGGGGGAAGGAAAAAAGAGGAGGCTCAGTTGGTAAGGTCAGTGGAGGCTAAACCTATACTTTGTTAGAGTTGCAATGCCATGTCCACGTCCCAAACTGGCATTTATACATCTATGATACAGCATGATGTATCTGAGTATTTCATATTAGCTAAGGTAATCATCTAATTGGGTTGTAAATGCCTGAGAATCACATTAATGGGTTTTGCCTCAAGCACCAGTTCCTCATCATATCTGAATTACTTTTCCTATGCCTATAACATTTTTCTTTGGCTTAAGGTAGAGAATCAAGCAAATTCTCACTGGCAATTGGGCATATCTGCAGAAATATATAGCTATCAGTTTTTAAGATCTAAAGTATTTAGCTTCCAGGGGAAGGTATAGCTTAGTGGTAGAGTGCAGTGCTTAGCATGCACAAGGTCCTGTGTTCAATACCGGTCCCTCCATTAAAAAAAAATAAGAAGAATAAATAAATCTAATTACTTTCACCTCAAAAAAAATTTTTTAAAAAAGTATTTGGCCTCCTGGCAGTAATGCCTAATAAAAGTAAAATATTATGGTGACAGTAAACTTTGCAGCTTCTAACTGGGTGAAGTTTGTTCTTTGGGCTTTGACTTGTGTTTTTTACTTTCAAACATAGTTTCCAGAGAAAAATGATTAAATGTATAAGTCCTTTGTCTCCCCCTCATGGTCATATTTGTTCATGCCACCCCACATTTCACAAGAAAATTTATAATGAAATAATCCATAAGGTTTCTTTGGAAGCCCGAAATTTCCTCACGAAATAACACATTTGATAAAATAGTGCCTGGCCAATTCTCTCAAAAAAAAGAAAGGACATTCAGCAGGTGTCAATATTCAGTCAATGGCTTACTTATGGGGTTGGAGGCCAAGGAAAAGGCAACTTCTTTAGTTCCAAGTCTCAATAGTGGGCAAAGCAATGTCCACAGCTGTCATGAGGCGTTGACATTGGAAAATTACATGTAAGGGGAAGCTTGGGGTGGGGGGAGGGGAGGGGGTAAGGAGAGGATGGGGAGAATGTATGACACAGATGGGGGAGGGAGCAGACAGGCAGTGGAGGGAGAGACAGACAGACAGAGAGAGTCAGAGGGGAAGAGACATGGGGTTGGGAAAGACAGAAGGCTGGGAAGGCAGGAGACTGGGAGGCAGGGTAGGGGAGATGGAGAGACAGACAGGGAGTGGCAGAGATAGGGAGAGGCTGGGGAGGGTGGGGAAAGGACAGAGGAAAGTGCAAGAGAAAGAAAGAGACTGACAGACACACGTGCCAGAAAAGGGGGCAAGAGAGGTGTTAGAAAGGGTGGGGGAGAGAAAAAGGAGAGTCAGGAGAGAGCAGAGAAGCCAGAATGAGAGAGACAGAGAGTAGAGGTAGGGAGACTAGGTAGGAGATGGAGAGAGAGAGCAAGAAGAAAGAGGTGGAAAAGCGTGTGTGACAGACACAGGAAATGAGCAACACACAGGCAGCAAGGGACAGCAAGTCAGAGGCAGAGAGAGAGAGTGAAACCGACAGAGGAAATGAGAGAAGAGCGAAGTGGAGACACAAAATGAGACAAGAGGACAGAGACAGGTGCATGGAGTGACAGAAAGGAAGGAGGAGGAGACAGAGTGATAGCAACTGAAACCATCCATACATGCTACTGATTTTACAATAGCAAACTGAATTACACAGATGTCCCTGACTTGGGATGATTCCACTCAGATTTTTTTGGGAGGGAGGAGGTAATTTGATTGATTGATTTAATGGAGGTACTGGGAATCGAACCCAGGACCTCATGCATGCTAAGCACACACTCTACCACTGAGCTACACCGTCCCCCCTACTTAGATTTTTTGACTTTATGATAGTGTGAAAGCTATATGCATCCAGTAGAAACTGTACTTCGAATTTTGAACATGGATATTTTCTGGGCTAGTGATATGTGGAATCACTCGTGATGCTGGCTAGGGCACCAGTCACAGCTCCTGATCAGCCATGAGATCACAAGGGCAAAGGACTGATACACTTACAACCATTCTGTACCCAGACAACCATTCCATTTTTCACCTTCAGTATAGTATTCAATAAATTATATGAGATATTCAACACTTAATTATAAAATAGGTTTTGTGTTAGATGATTTTACCCAATTATAGGCTAACGTAAGTGTTCTGAGCACCTTTAAGGTAGGAGAGGCTAAGCTGTGATGTTTGGTAGGTTAGGTGTATTAAATGCATTTTCAACTGACTGCACTTTCAACTCACAATGAATTTACAAGGATGTAATGCCATTGTAAAGTGAGAAAGACCTGTACTTTAAAATAGAGAAGAGAGACTGCTTTTGTAATAGAGCAAGAGTAGGTCAGGCAAATTTTAGTGTATGTACAAGGTATCTATTTCGAAAGCACCCTGCTGAAGTCCCTGGGAATGCCTGGACAAATACTGGAAATGGCTTTGTGAATGACATTTATCATCTACATGTCTAAATTGAGCAATTTTAGTAAAATATTGCAAACCCTTCTCCATGGTTATGCCTTTGAATTATGAAGTTATAAAGAAAATCAAACAGAGAAAATAAAGTAGCTCCTACGAGAAAGCTGACAGACACCACACATACACGACACCGCCCTCACCCCAGCACTACCACATACTGGGAACCAGGGAGTCTGCAGTGGTTATGGTATTAACTGGTGGGGGACATTGCCACAAACACCCATCATAAAGAGCTGGATTGGGCTGGTATTTCAAGTGTGTTTTCCTTTGGTCATTTTTTCAATAAGCAAATGGAAAATCCAGATCTTTTCCTGAAAGGAAATTCTGCTTTTTGAGGCTTCAAAACCATTCTCAGAATAGTGAAATCAATTAGTGTCACACCTACCATTACAGGGAGGCAGCTGACAAGCTCGGACAGACTCGGGCTTTTCGCCTTCGCAGTGGTCACCAGCCCTGCAGAGGACCTGCCTCACTTCTGTCCCTTCACCGCAGGTTACTGAACACTATGGAAACAAAGGCTGTGATTACAGACATTTATTCCACCAAGCCTGTCTTTCTTCTTTCCCCCGCGTGCACATGTATGCACACACATGCACACACAAGCATACACACACACAAGAATACACACACAAGCATACAGTTCTTACTCTATGATGCAGTGTTATAGTGACTTTGGAGACAGAGAACCCTAGGTACATACCCTAACTCCATCCTTTACCAGCTTGAGCGTCTTGCTTTTTTTCTGAAAGTCTCATAGAATTGTTGTAGAACAAAAGGAAGGCAAAGGAGACAGTGTATGTAAAGCAGTTTGCCTGACACGTGGTAAGCATGGGATGCCAAAGAAGCCATTATTCTAATGTAACACCTGCCATAGTTCCTAAAGACACTAGTGGAGCCCATTTTAGGGAGCTGATCATGGATCAGGGCTTCTCATTCTTTCACTTTACTTACAGGTGGCGAATTTATTGACATCCTATGTTGGTTAATTCAACCTCTTTGGAACTACTATAACTCTATTCCCATCCGTTTCTTTAAGGAAGGGGCTCACTGCTCTAAAACTAAGCCCAGAAATAACCATGCTACTGATCTCGGTGGGAGCGGTAGAGGAGGGACGCTTGTGCCAGGACTCGGAAGAGAATGAGACATGAGTTATCCTCATGGTCCTGTGCAGGCACCTTCTTTTGCCTGTTCCTTTCCTCCCTATCCTGCTCTCTGCTCCCTCCTTTGTTCTCTGCCTGCTTTTTGCTGCCCTCTCCTTCTATCTACTCTACTATGACCCCATGATTCTTCATTTAGAGTCTTTAGAAATATCAAAGACCTGTAGTTAATACAGGCAAAGAGATACTGATTCAGCCAGTCACCAAACAGACAACATTGGGACAGGCACCAGCTAGGCGCTGGGGAAGCAAAGCACATGGTGTTTGAGAAATGCAGTGCATGGACTAGTGGTGAGCGCAGGCTCAGAGACAGGAGTCACGGCACACTGCTGTGATCAGTAAGCCAGAGGTAGGCCTCTTTGCCTTTGGGATGCAGAGGAAGGACTTTGGGAGAGGCACCCCTGGAAGGTGGTATTTTGGGCCACGGAACTGAACCTTGGTGGATGAAGGTGAGCAGGTTAGATAGGAAGAGGGGAAAGGGTAGGCCAGCCAAAAGGCAGGAAGCTGGAACCATCTTGGTCTTTGGAACAGTGAGAAGTTTATTCAAACTGGGACAAAGAGTTGGAATAAAAAAGATCTCGAACAAGAAAAGTAATAGTGGGACTTACTTGCAATGTATACAAATATCAAAGCATTAAGTCGTACACCTGAAACTAATATAATGCTATGTCAGTTATACCTCTATAAAAAGAAAAACAGAAGAGTTCTTTTGCATGGCTAAATGGGACAGCGCCCTGCATCCAGGGTCAGGGATTTGGAATGTATCCAGGAGAAGGGGTGCAATTAACAAAGACAGGAGACAGATCAGTCCCCATTTAGATGCCTCTGAGTCAACAAAACACCCAAACCTGGTCCCCCCCCCCATCAACTAATCTTACATGCAAACACTGTCTTCAAATATTAATTGTTCCTAACCTGCAGGGGCTTAATGATTCCAAATTGGCACAGTTTCTCAATTCACACAAAGCCTACCTGATACTAAAACCAGATTAAAGCTTCACAAGCTCACACGTGCGCGCATGCGCACAGAATCCGCACACCCACCTCGTTCCAGGGCCCTGTTTTCCACTGGGCCGGGCAGGGCACTCTGTTACAGGGCCGGCGGCTCTCGGGACGGTCCCCGACACAGTACTTGCTGTGCACAGAGCGGTTGGTGCCGTCGTGGAGTGGCTGGAGGCAGCGCACGGTCCGGAGCTGGTAGCCGGAACTGCCGCAGGTTTTGGTGCAGTGCTCCCACGCCTCCGCGGCCCAGCTGGGGGTGGAGGGGGTGGTTAAGAGTGAACATCCTGCCCCGCAAGCCTAGCCTTTTCTGCTCTGAGTGACGTGCCTCCCAGAGGGGCGAACTGCAGTTCCTGGGGCGGTTTCAGAAAGATGGATGCATCAAGCAAAAAATCTTCGAATTTTCTGACACCTTTATTTTTCATGCCTTAATATTTTTCTGCTTCCCAGTGACTCTGAAACCTTCTTTTTTCCCTAAAGGATCATCTACAGAGGATTTCTGAAATTCATCTTAAGGTTGTCCCGTTAGATTCAGGCATGATGATGGTTTTCAAAAATAGCACCAACTCATTCTCAGCTGTATTAAATCGTGGTGTTAAATATCCGAAAGGAAATTAAGAAAAAGGGATCCATCTGATGCCTGCTACCACAGGCTGATTTGGCTGCTGCTGCTGCTTTTTCATGACCTCACGAGTTTACTCATGTTTTAACATTCTGACTGCAATTACCGTTCCACCTCTAGAGTTGTTGCTTTGAAGGCTACCTGGCATATTCACCCTGTTTGGAAAATTCAGTTATTCATATTGGCCCTTACTGGGCCTGACTAAAAGGTAAAGGTCGTGTGCATCCAGGCCTGAGCAGAAACTGCTACTATGAATGCACCTGACAGAAATATTTCCAAAGAGATATTAAAAAAAAAAATTTCCCAAGGGACAGTCCCAAATCCCAGTGTCAATGTCAGTCCCCCTAGCAGTCTCCAGATTAGCTGTGGCTACAACATCACAGACAGTTCTCACTATGTATGTCCCAAAGGGCTGTCATCGTAATCAGTCTGTCAGTATTTAATGGGGGCAAATTGTTCGTCTTTTCCAAAGTTACTTTCCCTCTGCAATTTTTTTCTTTCTGTATATATGGAGCAGAAGGATATAAACAGGCTAAAACCTTGACAGTCTTTGCTATTCAGAGTTTAAGACCGCCTTAGCTTGTCAAACTGGCAGCGAAATGGATTGTGGCAACTAAGAAATTTTACTCAATTTTGAAGCTCTCGATAGTGACTCATTTGAAGACAGGCATTACATGAGAAGTATATTCTTCACTGTCATAGATAATTTTGACTATCTTTATTCTCTCCTGAAATTCCCAGAATGACAAATAAAAACTAAACAAAATGGTATACACCAAAAAAGGCAAAAAAAAAAAAACAAAAACTGAAGAAGAAGCCGTCAAAAGACCATTTTGGAACCTAGAGAGCAGTTGGATATATGGCGACTAACACAGCAGACCTAAGAAAGATAAAGTGAAGTCTGCAGTATAAGCTGAGAATCAAAGGGGTGTGACTGCAGGACCTTAGAAACGTACGGGTGTTAGTGGCCAGAGGTGGAAGTGTGGCTGTGAAAATGGGGATGGGAGCCCTGTGTGCCCCAGGGCAGTGAGTAGGTTGATCGCAGCCTGATCTTCTTGCCCTTAGCTGGCTTCTGTCTTGTAACAGGAGTTTTTCAGTCTGTGGAGTTGGAATGCAAGGCCTCTTGAAAAAGATTGTCTCTGTGCTTTCCTGAGAAAGAATGATAGTTCTGGTTGAATCAGTCCCACAGGGTTGTGTAACCGTGTATCCAGAGCTAAAAAGCTGGTGGCTGTTTTAAAGAATCAAGGATTATTATATTATTAAACTTTGGTAAAATTTTCTAACTTTATAGTCTTCCTACATGGAGAAAGAAAATAAAATACTTTAAATGAAAGAAAGAAAGAAAGAAAGAAAGAAAGAAAGAAAGAAAGAAAGAAAGAAAGAAAGAAAGAAAGAAAGGAAGAAAGGAAGAAAGAAAGAAAGAAAGAAAATGGGGATGAAGGCAAAGCTGAAAGCAGAGGCACTGGTGGGAATTCTATTTGCAAGGAGTTAGGTCTCCTGTTCCCTGTTCTCCCCGATCTCCTTAGTCCTGTTGGGTCACTGCCCCTCCTCTGACCCAGAAGAAGACAGGAGAGTTATCCTCTGTAGAAAGTGAAGCAGACTTTTAACTGACGGACAACAGACACAGTCAAGAGAGAAAAAGCCCACAGAGAAAACAAGGGGTTATGTAAAAGCCCACACGTGGAGTGGCGAGGTGACCCCAGATGCCTCTACACGTACAGCTTCCACCACAGCTACTAGACAGGCTTGTACCCCAGGTAGGAGATCGATTCTGTTCTATAGAATCTGATCATGTCATTAGAAAATCCCTAAATGTACAAATAACTGAGGGTCTTTCAATGACATAGCCCAGTAGGTTCACCCCACAGTGGAGCCAACCAGCAAACAAGTATGGGGCATAAGGAAGCTTCCAATCAGCCTTTTAATGCTGCATTCTTCCCCCACTCCCAGTCTTATTGAGAAATAACTGATATGCATCACTGTATACATTGAAAGTGCACAGCATGATGGCTTGATTTACATATATTGTGAAATGATTACCATGACAGTTTAGTTAACATCCATCATCTCATATAGACACAATAAAAAGAAAAGAAAAGAAGAATTCTCCTTGTGATGAGAACTCTCTGGGTCTACTCTCTTAACTTTCCTAGGTATTATACAGCAGTTTAATGCTGCATTCTTACATGCATGTGGACAATCAGTGATCACCAGGCACAGAAGTCTCTAATACAAATGATGAAAGAGGGGAAAAAAGAAACAGAAGAAATAATACACAAAAAAAGGAAATAATCTCTAAGAGCCTAGAAAGATATAAGACTATATCATATCTGTGAAATAAGAATCAAATGTCATGAAAAAGGAACATTTGATGAACAAAACAGCACTTGGGTGTTAAAGCTCTCTTGGATATTAATGACGTAAGAGCAAAAATGGAAAAATTCAGCAAGAGGAACAATAATTCCTAGGAGAGAAAAGAAAACTGATCTGTCTAGGAAGCCTAGCTTCAAATTTCCCGGAAAGAAAGAATACTGAAAAGAAAGAAAACCACAGGGGAACTTTGTCAAAGAAAAGGCACAAGAAAATCTCCCAGAGGTGAAAGCTATCGATTTTGTGTTTTAAAAAATCTACAAGTATACAGCACAATAGACGAGAAAAAATAAGTACAAAGGCAATTTTATCACTATGAAATTTCAGGATACTAGGAACAAAATGATCTCACAAACTTTGAAAGACAAAAAAAGTTAGGTCACATAGAAAATTGAAAATTAGAATGACAAACGATTTTTCAACAGCAACACCAGAGTCTAGAAAATAACAGAGCAACAGTCTAAAAATTCTGAGGGAAAATATATTATAGTTTGGAGTTGTATCCATATGTGTGTGTTCAAATGATCAAAAGTGAGAGTAGAAGAAAGATTTCTTATATACCCTTAACTTTAACCTCTTATGTACTTTTCTTAGGTGTATAGGAATTTAATTCTTATACAAAAATTTTACTTTGTATATACTTTTCTCATGAAGTTACTGAAACATGCAACCTGCCAGAATGAATGAATACAGTAAAAGCCTACAAAAGGAATGCAGAAAACAGGAGTTCCAACACAAGAGATGTGCAGCAGGGAATCCCTGGGAAGACGGTAAAAAGAAACCCCAGGGTGAGGATGTGCAGGAGTTCAGGCAAGACCTGAGCCACAGAGAACTGGCTGTGAGATGTCTCTAAGAAGACACAGGATACTCGAGTACGTAGAATTTAGAGGAGACTGATACTCATGGAAGTGGGCATGGGGATGAATGAGTGAAAAGTAGTAGACAATAAGACATAAAAAATCAAGACATTCAGTTACTCTAGAAGAAACAAATTTTCAAAGAAAAGAAACTGAATTAGAGCATGCTAAGGGATCAACTGTTAAAAGAGACACATGTTGTTAAAATAATACAAACTCCAAATAGCAATATCAGCAAATGAGGTTATATCAATATTGGAAGTGTTGGGAGAAAGCTATAAAGAATGTCAAATCCTCACTTTGCATGGTGGAAATTCAATATACATAAAATCTAAAGCCTCACCCCACTTCTCCCCACAAAAATTCAAGAAGTAGAAGCAAAAATAGTTTACTTGGAGTGATGGAAGCCTGTAGTTACTAACTATCAAAAGAAGAAGAATAACAAGGAAACCATCAACAAAGCAAAAAGACAGCCTACAGAATGGGAGAAAATATGTGCCAACAAGGCAACTGACAAGGAGTTAATGTTCAAAATACACAAACAGCTCATAAAACTCAATATCAAAAAACAAACAACCCAATCAGAAAATGGGCAGAAGACCTAAATAGATATCTCTCCAAAGAAGACACACAGATGACCAACAAGCACATGATAAGATGCTCAACATTGCTGATTATTAGAGAAATGCAAATGAAAACTACAATGAGGTATCACCTCACACTGGTCACAATGGCCATCATCAAAATACCTACAAATAATAAATGCTAGAGAAAGTGTGGAGAAAAGGGAACCTTCTGACACTGTTTGTGGAAATGTAAATTAATGCAGCCACTATGGAAAACAGTATGGAGGTTCCTTAAAAAACTAAAAATAGAGTTATCATATGATCTAGCAATCCCACACTTGGGCATATATTCAGTAAAGATGAAAATTCTGATTGGAAAAGATACATGTCCTTAATATTCATAGTAGCACCATTTACAATACTGAAGACATGGAAACAATCTAAATGTTCATCAACAGACAAATAGCTTAAGATGTTGTGTATACATATGTGTGTCATAAAAATAATTGCCATTTGCAGCAACATGTATGGACCTAGAGATTATCATACTAAGTGAAGGAAGTCAGATAGAGAAAGACAAATATTATATGATATCACTTATATGTGGAATATAAAAATAATACAAATGAATCTATATATTAACAAACAGACTCACAGACAGAAAACAAACTTACGGTTACCAAGAAAATAGAGGGGACGAGAAATAAATTAGGAGTTTGGGATTAACAGATACAAACTACATACAAAATAGATAAGTGAAAAGGATTTACTGTATAGCACAGGGAACTATTTAATATCTCGTAATAACCTATAACAGAAAATAATCTGAAAAAAATATATGTAACTGAATCACTTTGCTGTATACCTGAAACTAATACAATATTGTAAATACTATATTTCAATAAAAAATACTAAAAGTAGTTGTTTTTGAAAAGCAGAAATATGGTTAAAAAAACAGAGGACTACAGCTTTATATAATTCCCATGAAATGATCTGAGCATTGTAAAACCTGGTACACGTTTAAGTTTTGACTAAAAATCAAATTAAAACTAAAAAGAGCTAAAGTCATTTAAATCCTTTTTATTTTGTCCTTGGGATATGATAGTTAAAATAAACACTTACAGTGGGTGTGTGCACTCTTGAATATTGCACATTCTTCTAATAGGTTTCGGCTTTTTGTTGGCCTCACAGAAGCTGCGATGAACCATTTTATTATCACTTTTCCTCCGGCATCCGTATTTAGTGTACTGGAAACCTGGGAAGGGAAATACATTTCTTTTGACTTAATCACTTATTCATTCTGTTACATATTTGATCATTCACTCATTCATTCATTCATCAAATATTTACTGAATCATACAATCAGGCAGGCACTGTTCTAGGTGCTGAAGTTCCAGAAGCAAAATAAAGAAACAAAAATCCTTACCTATTAATGTACATTTAATAAATATTATGAAGTATTAAAAATCAACTGCGTACTTGTGAATGAACTAGGCCCTGATAAGCACAGTCTAGTGTGAGAGACAGACATGAAAACTGCGGTGACAACACCCAGAGACGTGGGCTTCGAGAGAGCTATGTGAATAGTTTACTGTAGAGGGCGCCAAAGGAGCACAGAGGGGACGCTCTCTAACTTCGCTGGAGAAGGGCCAGAGAATGCTTACAAGCTGATATCAGCACTTCCCTGAGCAGAACCTTGAAGTTCAAGTAGCACTGGGCAAAGAGAATGAAGCAGAATAATACTCCAAGCAAAGGAAATGACATACAGAAACTGCAGGGCTCTTTGAATGGCTGAAGAGGGTAGGAAATGGGAAAGGATCCCATCTTAAAAGCCTTGAGTGCCAGACAACTGTTTGGATTTCATACAGAAGGTCATAGGGAGTTATTAAAGGTCTTCCCAAGCACTGACTTGGATGTTTAAAAAAAAAAAGAAAAAAAATATACTTTTTAATTTTGAAAAATTTCAAACCTACAAAACATTGTAAGGAAAGCACAATGAAATGTGTATGCCTTGCATCTAGATTAACCTTGTGTTACCATGTCACCATATTTGATATATATTAATTATAATATATAATATACATAATATATACACATTATATAAAATGTCCCTGAACTATTTGAGAGTAAGTTGCTGGCATTCTGATCCTTCACTTCAAAATACCTCAGCATATAGCTCATAACAAGCACATTCTCTTACATAACCACGATATAATCTTAAATTCAGAATATTTAACACAAATTTAATACCATTATCTAATACACAGATCATATTCAAAATTTATCAATTATCCCTAAAATGTTCTTTATAGGAATGTTTTTCCAATCACAGACCATGAGCTGCACTTAGTTGTCATGGAATTAATCAGGAACAGTGTCTGAGCTTCTTTCTATCTTTTAATATTTTTGAGATATGTAAGCCAGTTGTTCTGTAAACTATCCCACAATTTGGGTTTATTTAATTGTCTTCTAATGATTAGATTCAGGTTTTCACTTTGGGCAAGAATATGACATAAATTATGTTGCATCTTTAGGGTAACACATTAGGAGATTGAAGGATCTGAATCAGGGAAACAATATAATTCTATTCATTCATTCATTCATTCATTCATCCATCCATTTAAGAAAGACTATCCTGGAAATAAGAGAAGAGAAGAAAATCAAAATTAATTGACTAGTTAAGAGACTTTTGCAGTAATCTTCCCTGCCAAAGTCGTGAAGGAAGCCTGGTGAGGGAGCAATAGACCTGGTAGGTATGAAAAGGTGTATCTGATAAGTCTTGTGATCAAGTGGATTGACGATGCAGCAGAAGGGAGGATCCAAATTAAATAAGCATTTCATGATGAATAAAGTGTCATTTTCAATTAACTGAAAATATTTGATGCCCCGTCTGGGAAGAAAATTTTTTTGAAATACATCCTTGAAATTAAAATCATGAAATATTTACCTGGACATTCCTTACTATGAATAATTTTTGTAGTCAATTATTCAGTATCATTATTGTGAGAGAATCCTCTCTGGGCCAGCTCCATTCTGGAGCATTTGTTGTTCTGAACTAGAGAAATGGATGATGGGAGAAACTGAGAAACTCTGAGGAGAACTAATGGATATACTCCAGAGAGAGCAGAGAGGCAGCAGAATGCAGTCAGTGCATGGACTTAGAAGCCAGATGACCTGCCTGGTGTTGTATCTTATGGCTGGGACAAATTATTCACCTTCCCTGTGCTTTAGTTCCCCGTCAGTACGGTAGAGATAATAGTACTGACCTCATAGAGCCATTGTGAGTATTCATGCATTAATATATAAAATAGTTAAAGCTGTATCTGGTACATAGTGCAACTAAGAGCTTTTTTATTATTAACACTATCAGAGAAGAAATGCATAGGCATGGAAAGCGAAATTGGAGAAGAAAGGCCAGAACCAAAAGACACTGAATCTGGGAGAGTTTGAGAAGAGTAAAGTGCTTAAGGGTGCCACTCCAGTGATACGAGACAAAAGAACCCCAGGGGAAAGGGCAGGGGGGTTTTAAGAAGGTCTACCTTTGTTATGAATGGATTCATATCCCCTGTAGATGCTGAGTTCAGTAAAAATGCTTTGTCTTTATGTTTTTGTTATGCTCGGTGTTTCTCAGATTGTAGCCTCAATTAGAGACAATCCTTAAGGTAGAAGGAAGAAGACTGGCTTTTATATGAATTACATTTTAATACAACAAATGTGTTCAACTGTTACCTCCACCACAGGGTTTGGAACACTGAGACCAGCTCTTCAACGCCCACTCAAAAGTATCTAACTCCTCCTGGATGACGTTGTTGCTGTTGATGGTAGGTGCGGAGTCCTCGTGGATGATGTACTTATACGTCAGGCTAGAGCGGGTCTCGTTCTCCTGAGGTATGATCTGACACACACGGAACAGACATGTAAGTCACCGGAGAGAGGGCTATGTTTGAACGAAAAATTACAAATATTTCAGAATATGTATCTTATTAAAACTGGAAGACTTTCAAGTAGTTTTCAAACATAGTCTATTTTTCTTTCTATAATACAAGTATGCCCTGTTTAAGAAAACAATACAAATATATAAAATATTTTGACCGTAAAACATTAAAAAATACATATACTGAGGGGTAAGAAAAATTTTGTACTATGAAAATAATAACCTTACAGTAAGATTCACCACAGATTTCCTCAAGTTCTTTATCTCCTTAGTGTATTTAAAAATTACTCTTTAAAATAAACTGTTTTGTTATGATAACAAAGATAATAATGTTTCATCCAGAAAATACAAAATGGAAAAATATAAAGAAAATAAAAATCAACCATAATTCTACTCAACCAGAGAAAACTAAGTCACTTTCATTGTTTTGGGATATATTCTCAAGATATTTGCTTATTATCTCTTTGTGTGTGTGTGTGTGTGTGTGTACATACATGTTTTTGTGGCCTTGCTTATTTCACTTAATGGGTCATACACACTGTGTGTCATTTCCTAAGAGAGTGAATATTCTTTGAAAACATATTTTTAAATGTCAGCATAGTGTTTAATCCTAGACAGTGTGCATCATTTAATCATACAAATAAACACTTACATTTTGATTAAAATTTATTCCCACCTTTGTGATAGTTTCCAATTTTCCTTAGTGTGCTAAAAAGTAAAACCACTTCTTTATAGTTATTACAACAGACCAGTGAATGGCCCTTCAGAACAGGTAAAACAATTATTACTTTCATAGTAAGTATATGAAAATGCTCCCACTCTGCACTACAAATTATATCATTTTCATCTTTGTTAACTGAATGGGCAAAAGATTGTTGTTTTAACTGCTAGTTATTTGATAAATAGTGAAGTTTAATTTTCCTAAGTTTATTGGTCACTTGTATTTTATCCACTTTGCAATGCATGTGCATGTCAGTTCTCTTTTTTTTTATTGCATACATATCTTTTTTTCCTAAAATAATCCATGCAACAGGGATATTAATTCTTTTTATCATAAACTTTGCAAATATACCCTCATTTCCTTTTTTTAATTTTTACTTTTTTAGGGCAAAGCACTCTTTTTTAAAAACCAGTTTTTACTGACTTTCATGTAGCTTTTATAGGATTAGATCAATTACACAAAGGGAGAAACACATGCAATTCATTAGTATTTTAAACTAAACTTCCAGAAACAGCTTTGTTTGATACTAAACCTGCTAAGGTGAAGGATCTAGTTATTTGCATTCTGCTATCTCTTTTTTTCCCTGAGTCTTTGTTTTTAAAACAGCATTAAAAATCAAGCACCAACCCCTACAGTGGCCCTTATATGTGGCCAGATGTCTAAGCTTTCAGCCCCAGATGGCCTCACCGCCATGCTCCAGGCCTCCAAGCCTGGGGTTCCAGTCTTTCAGAGAGGAAAAGAAAAGTCATGGCAACTGAGCACTGCTTGTCCACAACCCCTGTCCTGGCTCCACATTTCCTTCTGTCTCCAGCCCCCGGGGCTCTGGGGCACACTACTATCACTGGCACGGCCTTGAGGCATCCTGTCCCGGCAGTCAAGCAGCAGGGCTGAGGGCAGACACCTGTGCTGCCGAAGAGCGTGTAGTGCAATGACATACTAGAAAAATAGAGCTCCTGAGCGCCAGTCACTCAAACTTAAAGTAACCTTTAAAAAAGTCTGATTAATGTACGTTTTCCTGTAAAATTGTCTAACCTACGGAACAGAATGAGAGTCCAGAAATAAGCCCACATAAATTTGGACAATTAATTTTTGACATAGATGAAGAGGCAATTTAAGGGAGAAAGGATAGTTTTTTCAAGAAGTGGTACTGGACATTGTGGTGGCTTTAAAAATGTGTCTACAAATCCTTTGACACTTCCCTGTTCGCTAAGTGGAGAGTGATTCTTCTCCCCTGCAGTGTGCGCTGGACTCAGTGGCTTGCTTCCAGCAAACAGCAGCAGGCGTGGAGGGATGTCACTCTAAGATGAAGTTAAAAAGGACTGCCTTCTGTTGTACTCACTCACTTTCTCAGTCCCTTGAATCACTCACTCTGGGAAGCTAGCTTTCATGTGCCAATAAGGACACTGAATCAGCCCATGGTGAGGCCACCGTAGTGGGGAACAGAGGCCTGCCAGCCACCACCTGGAGACACCTGGGAGCCATCTTCTAAGGCCTTTCAGCTGCCATGAGACTGAGCTAGGAAATGAGCAGTTTTTCCTCAGTGGAGCCCTGAGGGGACTACACCCCAGCAGAGAGCAACCCCATGAGATGCCCTGAGCCAGAACTGGCCATTCCAGCTACTCCCAGACACCTGACCCAGAGGACCGATGAGATTATAATGTTGCTTGCGTTCAGCCACCAAGTTTGAGGTAATCTGTTATGCAGCAATATATCATATAAACATCCACGTGCAAAACTAAGAACTTAATGCATACAAATGTATATAAAAATTAACTTAAAGTGGCTCTTAAACTTAAAATGGTGAAAATAAACTGTAAAACTATGAAACTTACCAAAAAAATAAAAGAAGAAGAAAATATTTTGACCCTGGATTAGGCAAAAAAAAGTCTTATATAATATCAAAATCTTGATCCATAAAAGGAAAAAATTGATCAGTGAGACCTCAATAAAGTTAAAATATTTTTTCTGTGAAAGACACCACTAGGAGAAGGAAAAGAAACTACAGCCTAGAAGAAAATACTTGAAGATCACATTTCACAGAGGACTTATACAGAGTGTATATAAAGAACTCTGAAAACTCAAAAGAAAAAGCAACCAACTTTAACAATAGGCAAAAGATTTGAACAGACACTTTACCAGAGACAAGCAATTTTCAAAGGGAAAAAAAAAGACTTGGAATTGAGTGGGATGATTTGATTTTGTATTAATATAATATTTGTATAGATAATCCAATGAATATTGATATACTAAATCTAACAATATTTTTCAAATCAAGTTGATACCTTCTGCTTTCATCCATGAGGAAGTAATAGAAGTGCCTTCCTGATATTAAAAATAATAAAACTGGATAGAATGTTTGAAGGAATTTTCTTTTTCTTACAATGGATAACATGGCAAAGGACAATGGTCCCTTTGAGAAGACAAACATGCCAGGTCTTGGCTTCCTGACAGGGTGAGGTCTGGACCCTGGCTCAGGGAGCAGGAGCCCAAACCAAGACATCAGCCCCACTGAGCTGAGGCGGAGGAGGGCAGGATTTGGAAATTTCAGGGCAGGGCACTGAAAACAGAAGGGGGCTTCACAGAGGGTGGCCCAGAAAGCTGCATGGGTCTTAGACTGAGGGCTGGTCTGTGCAAGCCCAGGCCAAGACACCCCGCCATCTACCAATGAGTGGCCACTGCAGGGCTGGGAGCAGGACGGAGATACATGAGGACAGGCAGGGCCGAGGGACTAGGCCTTCTTACGGCCTCCCTCACACGTCAGGGATTCACTTGAGGCACCAGAAAGGCCATGCATTAAGAAAAACGACAAAACCGAAAGAAACCAGTCCTAAGAAAGAATAAACTATGCCTCAAAGGGTCATGAGGAGCTGACAATAACTTAACTGCCAGCCAGAATAAAACCTAATGCTTTTAAGGAAGGCATAAACCAAATACCCTATAACTTATCATCCATAATGTTCAGTGTGCAATAACAACAGTGTAAGAGGAAGGAAAATGTGAACCATAATCAAGAGGAAAAAAAAAGCAGCCCATAGACGCAGACAACATGAAGACCCAGGGCTCAGAGGAAAAGTTGGACATAATGAGCGAAAATACATGGATATATCAGCAGTGAATTGGAATTACAAAAAAGAACCAAGTGGAAATTCTAGACGACAAAAGTGCACCATCCAATATGAAAACATGACTTGATGGGCTCAGTGACAGACTGGAGACTTATAGATGACAGTCAGCGAACTTGAACACAGCGTAACAGAAATCATCCAGTCTGAAGAACAGAGAAAAGAAAAAGATGATAAAAGGATGAACAAAGTCTGAGGTTTGTGCAACAACGTCCACGGGTTTAACATACATGTAAACGAGTCCTAGGAAGAGAGGAGAGATGGGGGGAAAAATAAAACAAATCTGAAGACATAATGGAAAATTTACCTCAATTTGGTGAAAAATATCAAACTACAGAGCCAAGATGCTTGGTGAACCCCAAGCAGGATACATACAAAGACCAATGCAAACCAAGCATGTCACAGACTATGAAACAAACAAACCAAAACAAAACCAAAAGATAAGGAGAAAATTGTAAAAAAGCGGCAGAGAAAACTGACACATTATGTGCCCAGCAGCAATCTAAAGGAGGCAGGCTTCTTACCATGAATAATGGATTCTAGAAGACAAATGTTATATAAATGAGTCAAAAATGGCTCCTGTACATTGGCCCCTATTTATTTATTCACAGCAGGCTGAGACCCATTAGCTCAAAAGCTCTCAGACACCAAACTCAAATTTTCACACATCCAATTGTTTTCAATGTAACCCAAACAAGTAGATTTCTAGCCATCTAGGGTCTGCTTGCTTTGCACATCCTTAAGAAACTGAACCCCAAATCTGCTAATTATAAAGAAGACTTTGTGGCTCTCAGGACCCCAAGTGGCTGCTGCTGCCTTTTGGAACTCTCAGACCCAGGGTCTCCTCGCTGTGCTGCTGAGTGACATCGTCCAGATACAAAAACCCCTTCTCTAGTCCCTCTCTTACCAACCAGGAGTTCCCTCGCCCTTGTCTCCTTCCTGATGGTGGCCCTGCAGGCAACCTGCTAAGGTCACCCGGATAATATGTGTGGGTGCAACTGCCATCTCATGGTCATATCTATTTCCTAGCTCAGCTCCCAAATTCCCAGAACTCCCTACAACAACAGAAAAAAATCCTTAAAGTGCTGAAAGAAAAATAAGCCAAACTAGCCACCCCAAATTTTATATCTAGGGAAGATATCTTTTAAGAATGAGGATGAAATAAAGATATTTTCAGAGAATTGACAGCTGAGAGAATAATTTGCTGGCACACACACCCAAACCACAGGAAACGCTAAAGGAAGTTCTTTATATTGAAGGTAATGATACTAAAGAGAAAATCAGATTTACAGGGAAAAATGAAGAGCATCAGAGATGGTAAACATGTGAGTAAATATAAAAACCTATTTTTTCTTTTCTTTAAAGATAACTGATTACTAAAATCAAAAATCGTAATACTAAATTATTTGGTTTATAATGTATATGTAATAAAATATATGACAAAGTTGCCCAGAGAATGAAAAGGAAAGGATGAATGGAATTATAAAAAACAAGCATCTAAATATTCAGTGTTCAAGGTAAAAATGTTTTGAGAGAAATTAATTATAAAAAATACTAGCTAAACCAACTACACAGCGAGCCTGTAATGCCACATACCAAAACAATAACCGGGTCATGTAAGGGTCCATCGGTGTGAAGCGTTTCAATGTCATCTTCAATGTTATAATCCCATTCCACGCCAAGATCTATGAAAGTCTTCGACCTGACTTCCTCCCCTTTGCCATTTAAAATATAGTGGCCTGTGGCCTGATTCTTAATTGCTAAAGGAAGAAAAATGAGTAACCAGCATCCATTTTATTTTCTTATATTACAGCTTTGAAGATCCATAGTAAGTCTAAACCCTTCTATAAATGAAAGACCATATTTATTAGCATCAAAGCAATCCAAATGAGAGTTATTTTCCCATGTCCTTCCCGTTCCCTTCATTAGGCATTCAAAATTCTCAGGAAGTATTGCTAACTAGTTAAAAACAGTGGCAAGATGGTTGAAGAGGAGATAAAAATTAACAAATATTCCCATTTGAAAACACTGCCAAAGGGGTTAACAGTTTCTAATTTATTCATCCTATTTCCTCAGAAAGCTGGAAGTATTTTTAAAATAATGGTTACTTCAACAACAATTAATACACATGATTTATACTAGGACAGTGTATACCATAATGTCTTTTTTTTTTTTTTTTTTACTGTGTATCTCTTTCAAGTTAAGTCAAAATATTATAGGTACTCAAAATAGTTGAACTACTGTTTAGGCCAACAAACACTATTCCTTATGATTGTGAAATTCTAAGGCCACAGTAGAATTCCTACTTATATAGCTAGGAAATGCTCTTTACTGGTGATAGAACTTGCAATATATTATATATGTACTATGTATTATAAAATAAAATGTTTTCTCTAATGGATAAAAAAATAACCAACAGGCTTTTAAATTTTGGAGGTGCATCAGCATTTACTGATAAATTAGAAAATAAAATTTTAAAAGTTATTACCATTACTGACAACGTGTAGAAAATATGAGTAATTTTAGGTAAATGCATTTGTTTCTCTTGAGATTTTAAACTAGTCTAATTTTTCCAAAGAAAAATTCTAGAATAAAAAATAGGGCATTTCAATTACTGGAGAAAGAACTACAGCTATACAGCGAGGCTATTATGGAATCTGGTAGTGAATATACTTTACATTCTAAAAAGAAAAAGTCTATGAAACACCATGAAACAATCAATTTTTTAAAGTTACATATGTTAAAAAAGATAATTTACGATAAATTTTCATAGGTTTGACAGATGAGTTAGTTTCAGAAATCTTCTTAGTGCTTTAATAGCTCAAGAAATATGTGAAAGCTGCATTTACATTTTTACATTCACTTTGAATATAAACCCCTTTACAGTGACATTTCTACATGATCCTCTTATAAAAGAGGAAAAGAATCTTTTTTTTGGAAATTATAAACAGGAACAATTTGCAGATAATAAACAGAAAACATGCAGAAAATGGATCTGCATGTGCCAGTCAGAAACTGGACACATACAGACATCAGGAAAAATTTCATGAGATTAGTCAAATCCAGATGTGCTTGCTGCTCAGTCAAAGAACTTAAAATGCACTAAAAAAGGTAGAAAGGGGCACACAGCATGACAGCAACCAAAATATCAGAACGAATTTGCCAACATAAATATGGCAAATGATTCTGATATTATTCCTTAATTTAGTGCATTTTATTAAAATCTTTATTCTTCTCATCCCCTAATACAGAGCAAATTCAAACTTGCCAAATGATATTTTCCCTCATGCAATAATGAACCAACTCAGGTCTCACCAAAAATTAAAACGCCAGTTTTGAATATTTCTTGTTTTAAAGAAGGAACAGTTGGGAGAAACGACCAACAAAAACTACAGAATAATGCATTTGTAAATAATTTTGAATCCTGCACACCTACGTATAGATAGATACCAAGATATATACATATATATCTATATCTATATATGTATGTATGTATATATAGATATATATAGATATATATGTATATATCTTGGTATCTATCTATCTATATTATTTCTTTGACATTTCTCATTTTAAGTGCATGTTACAGCAGAGCCAGTGGGCAGAATCACTTACCAAGAATATGAGGGGTAGCCTCGTCTTCTTGGATTAACACATGTCTAGCACCAGGGGGTATATCAAACATCTTAAGGTACCCTTTGCATGTGTAGTAAATATTGGAGGAAGCAAAGGAGAGAACAAAAGCAACAACCGTGGTTAGTTGAGCACTGTTTCATTCTTACTGCTCCTGAGTGCAGAAGAGGGCATCCATAAACTGGAAGAAGCAGTTTCAGAAATTAAGCTCAAAGCTTTGGTGGCTTTGGTGACATCTGGCAGGAGATCAGAGGAAAATTTTTATTCTTAAATACAGGGAAAGAAGTTAATCTTGTTTCTAACCCATTCGTTACTTATTTTGTGTTGACCCTACAAATTGTGTCAACAACAGTTCTATACTTTTCTGTGTCTTTCTACGTGATTTTAATTTTCTAAACCATCCTTTCAAATGGGTACAATTTCTGGTGCACTTAGTTGGTGAATATCTTGAGATATTTTGTCTGCTTATATATTATTTTAAAAGCCTAAGTGGTAAGCAGAGATAGCTAAAATTCTAATTAATGAAATCTCTTCATATTTCAAAGCCTGCCTTATTTTAAAGAAATTACAAAAGAAAAATCAGTGAGTTGCTTTCACTTATCATGTGATCAGCAATTAATTTTAAGGCTTTAAACAAGTTTTAATTGGGAATGTTTTAAAATATCTGGTGTAGATTTGGTTGGAAAAATGTCTGCAAGTTATGTGGTACATACACCCTAGGCTCAACCTTCTAATTGAGAAATCACAAAACCAACTTGCCTAATAAATTGTCTTGTGTTTTAAAGTCAGTTATCAGTGATATTACAGTCATTGTCCTATAATGCCAAACCTTCTTAGTATTATCACGTATCCTAAAAATTACCTTAAGATCATTTAGAATTAAGATCATAACGATAAAGCAACAATAGTCAGGGCAAACAGAGAAAACAAGATGTTTTCCCTCATTTCCATCAAAAATAAATGAATATAGGAAGATTATGCAACTCACACCTTTATTACATTATGAAACATATAATTCATCTATTATAGATGAGTAATGACAGAAAATTGAGTCGTAAATACAAAATTGCTGATGGAATCAGAAAGAAATCTGGGTTTTCTGTCTTTTCTATATGGACAATTTTTACCTATGGATAGATTTATCTAACTTTTCTAAATATTTATTCTAAATGATGGGGTCATTTTGGGGCCAGGGTTTTCAGCACCTGAGCCTGGGTCACATTCAGTCTATGAAATGTACCATGTTTGCTGGAGTACCAATAGCTAGAGTAATATGCTTGAGATGCCAAGTGCAGGAAACAGCTTGGTGCCATTCATGGATGCCCATCTTTCCGCAGTTTGCTACAACTTACCCAGTACATTTTTAGCTTCCCTTGTTTCAGCAAGAGAAATATTACGAGCTCCTTTGGGTAAAGTGAAGGCGCCTCTTGTCTTCCCTTAAACAGAATGTCTTTAATTAGTTAAGGGTTCGTGTTTATCAAAGTCTTGCTGTTTAATTGACTATACTATAAGCTATGTAGATTTTATCAGGTAATATAGAAAATACGTTCCATAATTTTATATGTTGAAGTCAAAATGCATTGATAATAGTTAGCTAATGCCAATAAACTGTTAATAGTCAATGAAAGTAAGACCAAGCGTGAACGAGAAATGGTATAGGGGATTTGAAGTTGAATACTTGCAGATTTCATTTTCCAGCAACTTGAATTCTTTATGGCACCTCTTGCTTAAATTTTTCCCTGTTGGAAAAGGTTAATTAGTCTATTGAATAACTGTGATGACAACATTAGTGCAAAGAAATGGATGCTAGATTATCTCTGAACAGTTTGAATCCGTATGGCTGGTTAAAGCTTTCTTCTCTTCTTCTGACCTTGATTCACAGGTTTAGCATAATTTTTGAGGTATCTGAAAAAAAATCACTACCTTATGTTACACATAATATAGAATGGATAAATATGGCAAAACCCATTTTCTTCATATGAGTTTACTCTGGAAATAAAACAAAACGAGTTATTTTACACCTAAAAGAATAACACATAACTGCAATAAAGAGCATGGTAAATTATTTCACATTAAGATGGAGAAAATCACATTATTCCACCAAAACCATATGTGTATAATTCTAATTCTGTTTGCTTTATTAAAATAAGATAATCAGCCAGAAATGGCAATATTTGCTTTTTAACAGTTTTCAAAATGGAAAGCATAGTAAATTATCACACAGGAATAGCCAAGACATTAGTAACGGGAGTAGGGAATGCCTAAGGAAAACAGATTAGAACACAGTCACCTAGCTCTGCCCTCCTCAACACATCAAGGAACAAAGCTGGTATGTGTGGAAATGGCTTCAGTTGGGTAGCTGGGGTATAATGGGAGTAAAAAGAACTAACACAGTTATTCTGTTTGAATAAAGACTAGTTTTTTTATACTTTCTTTTCTTTTTCTACAAGGAAAAATTACCACCATGTCAATGTGCTCTGAGTAAACTAAATCTTTCGTTGTTTTTGTTTTGTTTTATCTTTTTTCTATCGTTCCTTAAGAGACTATATCTTGGATGATGTAAGAGGCTTCTCAAGGGAAGTAACACATTAAATTTATCTTTAAATGTTGAATTCCCAGAAACATTTGCCCAATAAATGCTTAATGAATAACTGAATGATGTTTGTTATAAACTTAAGAAGTTATTCATTCATAAATGTTTGTATCTAAATCTTTTATGAAAATTCTGCTGAATATTATGAAAATACTAATAATTTTGCATGCTATTTGTTGCTTTGGTTCCATCTGTTGAACCTTCACCATATGCCTAAGTCCAGGCCACTGACTGTGTAACAAGCACAGAAATTCACACACACAAGCAGTTGTATATCAGGTTATTTTTTGGTCGTATATGCCTCAAACTTGTTTAATATAAAATTTTAAATATTATGTGAAATATGGACCTTACATTAATAGACTTATGAACAGGATAAACTTGTTCACTTTTAAAATAAAAGAAGAAAGGAAGCAAAATAAATGTAATATTTTAAAAGTTGTATTTAAAGTTTCATGATTTTTTTTAACTTCTGATGAGTAATTTATGTGCAGCAGAAAAGTCAGAATAAACAATTCTAATAATTAGGCATAATGCATTTTATTAAAAATACAAAATTAAACAAAACATGGATTTTAGGTAACTACTATAATTGATATTGGTTTTATTTGTTCATTATTTAAATTTAGTAGGTAATTTTTCATCATAGATGCTATGGAGTAGGAACTGTCAAAGTTGCTTAGGTAATGCCGAAAAAGGTAATCTGAATGAAAGTAAATCAGCAGCTAATTTTTTATAGAGAGAGAGAAAATGCTGCATTCCTAAGAGAAGTCTCAAAAATGCAAATCATAGAGAAGGATATTAAGTTCATGAGACACCTCATCTTACCAAGCTTCCTGGGTGTTCTGGTAAAGGTCCCCTTTACGGTTCGACAGTGGGAATTATCTCCTCCGCAGACACCACACTTATCTTCAACCTTGTTAGAACCGATTTCTTTATCACAGCCCACTTTCTGTGGAGGGAACGTTTTAAATGCAGCTAACTTTAATATGCCAAGTAAAGGCCAGCACACGGGAGAATGATACACCATCTGTTTTATCACGAGCCCACAGTCAGGCAGCCTGCACCAAACTTCCACTCTAACTCTGGGTTTTAATAACTCAGTCTCTTAAAGAGCCACGATATACCCAAAAGATTGGTACTCTGGGTATCAAAGGACAAATTTCCCACAGGCTAATGAAATATTTCCCCCAGCATCCACAGTCAATCATCCCTACTTTCAGGGAAATTTTAGTTCAAGTACTTGTACTTTTGTTGTGATGTGGATTTCAGTGTTTAAACTTAGAATTAACTGGATGCGAAAGAGGGAGAAAGAGAAGATTTCATTACTTTTTAAACAAAAGATAAAACACATCTGGCACTGAATTAAAAAAAAAAAAAAAGACTTAGGACTATACTGGCGGATGGCTACTATAAAGTAGTCAGAGCAAAAGCACGGTTCCCACGCCTTACTCCCGGCCGCGAGGCATCCGAGTAACTACCCTCCCCCACCCCTACAAGCATCTGCTGGAAATTAGGAAAACTATTTACATCTTGATTTTGCCAGTGACTAAAGTTTGATTTTATTAAGTGCAATTTCTTCCGAATTTAGCTACTGAATTATCTATAGATTCTCACTGTATTGTGATCTTAGTAAGAAAGCGTTAAAAATTTTTTGAAAATACACAGATGAATGAGAGGAAAGGTAGAATGTATGACACTGTGTGAAGCTTTGGGGGAGCGATTTGAACTCACCACGCACTCTCCTCGCACACATATGCTGTACGGGTCTTTGTAGGAACAGCGCGTTCCATCGTGCACCAGCTGCTTCATATAAGCAACATCTCCAGTCTCCTTGGATTGACAGTAAAGGTGGCATCTTTTCTTGGCTGCATAAGATGGACGGTTAAGTCAACTACTTATATAAAATGGTATAGTTGAACAGTACAGTTTACATTAGTTTTAAAATATACACTTTCAATGTGGTTTCCTGAAAACAAAACACCGTGTCAGTAGATAAAATAAGCAGTAGGGGAAAGTATGCATCTTTGGCATATTTGTTTTAACCAGGGTGACCCTACAATTTGACATCTAACCTAGGGTGATTTTGCTAGTGAAAAGGGGCTCTATTAATAACTACACAGGGATAACAGGTATAAACTGAGACTGTCCCAAGCAACCAGGGTGTACGGCTACCCTAGATTGAACCACAGCTGTTCAATGAACGTCCACTCAGAATCAATTTCATTTTAGTGACACTTAAAGCACTGAAAAGGGTTTCTCTTTCGCTTAACCCAATGGCCTAGTATACTTTTTGCCTCTTATAGGATCTCATTAATTAAATCTAATGTAATTTATGTGACTCACTTCACCAAAATAAGTCAGAGTAATGCACTGCAACTTCGAATTCCTACACATACGCATCTCTCCTTTAAAACAGTTTTTCAACTGAACTCTGCAGTGTCTTACATCACACAATAATGCCGTGAATACTCATTTTTATTCACTTAACTAAGAAATGTGTCAAGAAGGTCCCATCTGAACAGATTTCACCGAAAATTCAGGGGAAAGAAGTGAAACATGACAAGGGGATTTCCACGTGCATTTCTTAATAACTAGCGTACAGTACAAAAGTAAAAGGTCATGAAGTGCCTGTTGTTATTCAATAATGGTCTTTTTCTTGTTCCTGACTCAGTTGTAAAATAACTATATCCTCCTCTATTTATTCAGAAAGGAAAGACCACAATATTCCAGAAGCGTCTCCTAGAGGAGGGATTCCAGCTGCACCGGAAAACTCAACATCTCTCACAGGAGTTGCTTTCCACTCGTCTTTTCAGGAGTGACGGTGGTGGTGCTGCTTGCCAGGAACTATTCCATAATTCTCACCTCACCAGAGAAAGGCGTGTGTTAGCCCGATTCTTGGAAACCCAGGAGGACTTACCCCCATAAGCACCAAGTTTTCTAAGTTACCAAGCAGGGATCAAGAGTCCGAGGGATCGGTGTTGACAAAGCTTAAGCTCTAAGTCACCATCCACACAGCAGGAAAAGCGCGGGCGTCTACTACTCACAGTCGGGGTGTTCATACGGCAACCAGTGGTGTTTGGTATTCTGGTATTCGAAGTGGGAGTTACGCTGCTGGCACTGCTGTGCTCTGAAGTCCTCAAAGTGCTTTTGGCATTCTTCTGTATTACAAAGCTGGTACTCAAAATTAACACCAGGACAGTCCTGACCACCATTGATGGGCCTAAAGAAAAGACAATATTGAAAGAGGCCTTTTGGCTCTGTCCAGCAGTTGAAGCTTGCAGACACAGGGCTGGAGGGCACAAAGCCAGAGCTTCTGAGCTGCCAGCACAGAGTGAATGAACTCATACTTCCTAAGCTTTCCTTTCCAAACGCACTATCCTCTCCCTGCCAGGCGGGTGACAGAAAGAATCCCCAAACTCAACTTGAATCAGTATATTTTAAAACAGTATTATTTTCAAACAATATATTTTAACTGCATGGCGGTATATAAAGCAACAAAAAACAGGGGGGAGGATATCGCTCAGTGGTAGAGCATGTGCTTAGCATGCATGAGGTCCTGGGTTCAACCCCTGGTACTCCCACTAATAACAACAACAACGAAAACCCCAAAACCAAAAAGCAAAACAAAACAAAAAACAAATCTAAAACAAAAAAGAAACAAGAAGAGGCATATGGTCTCAGAAAAATTATATTTTCTCTCACATATAAAACATGCAGACGCAACACAAAGAAACACTGATCACAGCTCCATGCCTCCCTTTCCTAACACGCACCATGCAGACCATAATCCTCTCTTCCTTAGAGAAAAACCGGGAGGATTAAATGGGTTAGCATGTTTAAAACACTTAGAACAGAGTGTGGCTCATAGTGAAACTTAGCTGCTCTTACTTCCGTGATTTTTGTGTTTGTTGCTTCTACAAATGCTACCACCATCCCTCCCCACGAAGACTTGAATGTCACACTCAGTCTTTATAAAAGACAGGCTCAGAGCCATCCTGTGGCCAAAGAAAATGGGTACTCACATGTTAACCCTAGACAAGGAAGAATGTCCTAAGTCTGATGTTCCAGTTAAATAAGGGTTGCTGAGTGCACAACAGGGATTCAAAAAAGTTATTCAAGTGAACTAATGGATAACTTTGCCCCCAACAGTTCCCTGGCCTTCTTTCCCCATCTTCCTGCCGCCCACCTCTGAAGCTCTACTCCGAACTCTGAAGTGAGGGAGCCACTGTGGCCGGGCTGCTCCTGCCAACAGCCTGTGCTTCCTACAGCGGGACTCACAGCCTCGGAGCCCAGGGCCTAAGGGCGCAGTGATCCCCTTTCCCGGCTCGCTCCGTAATTCTCCCAAACAACAATTTCTTCAAAAATCTCTAATCTTAACTAAGGACTACTCTTCATTAGACTGATAAATAGGGATCTACCCCAAATAGACACTTAAACCCTTAGTTTTTATGGTCTGTCTTTTACAGGTACTTCACGAAACAGATTATTAATAACATAACATTGAAGCATTTTCTGGTCTCGCCCCAAATAACCTGAACGACAGGAGTTGTACTCACATTGGATTATTGCACTGGCGTGTTCTGAAGCGAACACCAGTTCCACACGTCCGGGAACAGGAGCCAAATTTGGTCCATGATCCCCAGTTGCCATCTTGTTTTTGTTGATTGGCGTTCTTCCACATGCAGTGACCCTTATAGCACCACTGAGGAAAGGACAAGAAGCAATCAGGGATCACGCATGTGCTAGAGCCGAAGCTGTTACACAAGGACCCCAGGTGGAGAACTTCACTTCTTGTCTTTTTTTTTTCTTTTTCAAGTGAAAATGCATTTTAAATGATCCCAAAGCACTTACAACAACAAGGTGCCCTATACACAGGGTAATTTAGACTTGCATATGTTAAGTCTATGAGTAAAATGAGAAAATAACATTCACTCAGACAAGTTTTTAAATGACCCATAGACCAGTGAGTATCAAATATCATCATCTTACTGGTTAAGTAAGGATGCTCCGAGCACCTGACCTGCCAGCAGGTGCTAGTCTGTCCTTCATCCCTCCTATTTATAGTATTGGAGTTTTATTTTTTAAGGATGATATGCTCCCCTTTCAAATAATGACAGGAAACTATATGCCTTAACTTAGAAAATAATTATCATAACATGCTGCAAAACACTTGTATGTAGTTTTTGAAATCTCCCTTCACAATGATTCTGAGCAATAGATAGGGCAGACAGATTATCTTTCCCTTTCAGATGAGGAAAACTGGGAACTGGAAAGGCTCATGAGTAGCATAAGGACCCCCTGACCAGAAGTCTAAGTGGGAATACTAAAACCCAGACACTGCAGAGGCTGAGAGCTGAGTGGGCCCAGCATACAGCAGATGCTCAGAAGCTGCTGGTTCTTCTCCTTCCCGACATCTGGACTTGTTTTTTTCATCCTACACACAGTGAAAGTGTTTCTTCAAACTCAACTTCGGTAAATTTAAACAGAACACAAATATATGTAGGGAAGTTAGATGTGCGGAGTTGGCTCACAGGATATCTTTTTCATACAGCAAAAACGAATCAACTCATAGCTGCCTTTGTTTCTTCGGTCACAGGTTTGTAATACCGAATGCGACACGCCGCATGTAATGTGTCTAGCAGAGTGCCTAACATAGTTTAAACATGAATAATGGCGGGTTTTATTATGATGATGATGCTTGTAATTCTTATAGAAAGTACAGTGTATACACATTCAAAATAGAGCTTTAAAGGGCTTTAAAAGCACTAAAAGCTATATAAATCTTCTTTGCCAGGTTTTGGTCCCATCTACAATATCTTATTTCCAAACTAGTCAAGGCTCTTCAACTTGAGTTCTTAACATGCCTTTGTTTTGGGTTTTGTGATCTTTCCCCTCATGAGTGCTGTAGCTTGGCACTTGGCCAGTATCTGAGCATTCAATCCTCACTACACAAGTTGAGATTGAAACCTTCTGGGCATCCTTCCCCAAGGAGCAAGGCCAAATCTCCTGTATACGTTCACATGACTTGATTTCTGGACAACTTTCACAAGGAGTGGGGGTGCCAGCCAGTACATCAAATCCCATTAGCAGGGGCCCAGATACTCTGCTGAGCTGCTGCTGCTTAGCCTATAATTCGTGGGCTGAATGGTGGTCCCAAAGATGTCAGGTCCTCATCCCTGAAATCTGTAAATGTTACCCTGTTTGAAAAACAGTTTTTGCAGACGTAATTAAATAAGGATTTTTAGATGGATATGCAGGTGGACCCTAAATGCCATCATATGTACGCTTATAAGAGAGGGGCAGAGGGAAATGTGCACGCAGGAGAGAAGCGAGCAGTGTGGCCCCAAAGTCAGAGGTCAGAGTGGTGCAGCCCCATGTCACGGCCTTCAGGCAGACACAGAGGCTGGAACAGCCAAGAACAGATTCGCGACTAGACCCTCTGGAGGGAGTACCATCCTGACTGCACACTGATTTCAGCTCAGTGAAACTGACTTTGTTCTTCCAGCCCCCAGGACGGAGAGATAATTTCCCGTTGTTTTACGCCGCTGAGTCTATGGTGACTTGTCCTAGCGGCCGCGGGACATAGTGCACGATGTTAACACAGTACCACGATGAAACGTGAGGTACTGTGGTTTTCTTAAAAAGTGTCCATGCATGTCATTTTAAAGATGATTATCCTTATGGTAGCTCACAGAGAAAAAAATGTGACAATGAATATATATATGTTCACGTATAACTGAAAAATTGTGCTCTGCACTGGAATTTGACACAACATTGTAAAATGATTATAAATCAATATAAAATGTTAAAAAAAAAAGATGATTATCATGCAACGTGTCTAACATCTTCATTGTATAAACAGATTACACTCACTTTTCCAGCAGCACATTCGGTCCCATCAAGTGGGGGTCCTTTTTTGGTCTTACAAAAGTAGGGGTTATCCGGATGGCTACACCAAAGCTGTTTACATGGGTCAAAGGTTCGGAACTGGAAGAAAGAAGCAAACTCTCAGGGACGTACAGATGGCATGACTCGTACCAACCACAGCTGCTCTACGGTTTCCTTGGACAGTTTAATTCCAAGTCAACAGTCAAAGTTGTGGCATGGGAAGGAAAAGAACAAAAACCACCACCACCTCAGAATTCAAGTGTAGGGTACTTTTATTCTGCTTTTCTAAAATAACAATGATAATCAATGATTCTCTAGATGACTTTTAATATTCTGCACACTATTTCTATCTTATGGTTTTCAAAGAAACAGTATTGGGATTTTAAAGAGAATTAGCATGCAGATTTTCTATAAGTTGGCAACTAAGACAAAATAAATATTTAAAAATCATAGAAATATTAAAATTAAACATTTTTAAAAAGAGAAATTATTATGAACATTAAATATGAAAACATTATAATGGTTTGGTGGCTCTGAAGCTATCAAATGGCTTCTCTTTATCCCTGTGGGTATGACCTGGTCAGATATAAATAATAAAAATGCCCATCCTAGTGAGCCAACTTAAAGCCGAAAACATTTGTCAAATTTTCTACGTGAGATGATGTATTCCAGGTGTTAACAAAACATCACAATACATTCATGTGGTTTATAAAGTACTTTCCATATATTTGATCCTGGTAACTATCTGTGGCTGAGAAATATGGGTTACAAAGAAAGACTATGGTGATGGATACAAGTAAGGCAGTTACAGAGCCAGACCAGAATCTTAGCTTTCTCACTCTTAAGAATGTTTTTTATTTTCCTAAAACGCTACATTATCATAACCAAATGTGTGTACTTTTTTCTCACCTACTCTCTTTCTAATGGTAAACATCTTATCATTCTTTAGATAGATTTTAAAATACAGATATCAAGCACCAGTTTACCCATATATCCATTGTCTACACCACTAATTATCTGCATACAGCCTTATGGTCATAGCTTTTTTTTTTTTTTAATAAAATTAGTACTCATTTTGAACCTGGGTTTTTTGTTCTAATTCCTATAACCTAATGCAGAAATTGTACATTTCCACAAAAATGGCGCCAACGCTTTAGAATTCTCAGGTCTAAACACTAGTGCAGGTAATTAGGAGCGGACAGCGTATGCCTTCCAGACCAAACAGTTGTATGTATCTGCGTGTGGAGCATTTAAAACAGCAGATCAACTTCTTTCGATGAAATATCCTTTTTTCATATAGAGCTTGCTCCAACATATAAAAAGCCCTTGTTTACCAGATGTGTGACTTAAGCAAGTTGCTTAATCGCTGTAAGTCCTGGCTTTATCATCCGTAAAATAAAAGTATCCCAACTCCCTTCTAGCCTATCACAAGGATTAAATAAGATAGTATATTTAAAGCTTAGCTTTAGCAGGTAGTGACATAGCAAACACAAAACCACCAGTAGACAGTCTTGCACCAGTGAGTCTGGAGAGCTCACCAAACAGGAACTACACAAATGGATTTCAAGATGCAAAATCTAAATTGACTGTGAGTAACATACCGCAGTGCACATTTTATAACCAACCCCAAAGTCAAAACGACATTGCTCATCCATAGAATAATTGATTCCAGGAAGTTCTGGGAGTTTGGGCCAGTCATGTTCAAAAGGGTCATCAAGGAGACAGTCATAGGAGCTGTAGGAAGGAAAATATTGTGCATTGTTAAGTGTTTGTTTTTTGTAATCATGCTCTAATGAAAAAGTATTCTTAGGTTACATACTCTGGAATTTCATCAGATCACAGAGCACAGTGACAAAGCCACATCTTTCAAGGTTTTTGGTTTCAGTTCTGTTTAGAAAAAGGCCATTCGTCTTCATTCATCCCAGGAAAATAAGCCAAGCATACTTAGAAACGCAGTAGAACCAGGACAACCTTATTCGTGTCCCTAGCTGAACTCCCACATGGTGTGGCAGGGCAGATCCTGACACCTATATGGTATATAGGCTACAGGATGTAGGTGGTATACCCTGCAGGCATTACGTGACCATTCGTTCCTCCTCCTCACATCAACTTTGATCATTAGTCACAGATTCCATAAAGAATTTACTAAAAGGAAAGCACAGATTAAAAATTCACTTAGATTCTAGGCTGATGGCTTAAAATAGTGCAATTACATTATGGAATCACTGTGCCCAAAGCTGAGTCACAAGAAAATGTTTATCATGAACAACAGTTTCCATTCACTGGGAGCTCTGTTATGACCTAGTTCCTAAGAGCCTGTTTTACGTCTGTATTTCTGCTATAACGCTCCCATGACATGCAGAAGGACCTACTGGATGTATCTTTTCAGTTCTTGGCCACTGCACCGGGACCAGTGGTAACGATGAAACGCAGCTTGCACCAAGGGAGCCATGACACTCCCCATTGCGGTCTCATCACCACACCTGTTGCCTTGTCCATCGTGCTCCATTCCCAACCTGGAATGCAAAGTGACACGCTACTGCTAAGAATCATCATATGGGCCAAGTGCGTAATTTCTGTTTTGAAATTAAGTACCAGGAACAGGTATTTTTTACGTCAATGTGGCTTTTGTGGATGAGTCCCAGAAACTGGGAAATGGAGAGAAATCTGACAGAAATGCCTTTCTCATTAGATAGTTACGAAAAGCCTGGGAGTGTCTCTGCAAGCCAGAGTCACTCATTTAGTTGCAGCGCGTGATCCCTCCGCCGCTGTCAGCTCCTCTCACTTGGCAAGGGACGAGAGTAGCATGCTGGCGAGCACTCTGCCCAAAGTGTGAACAATACCAAGAGAAGCAGGGAAGAAAAGACCTTTCTTTCTTTCTTTTTTTTTCCTCTTTATAGCTGTCAACAGTGACTTACACATGGCCAGTTTCATGGGCTACAACAAAAGCAGATGAAAAACCATCCTCATGATTCAGGGTACAGCTTCTCACTGGATGACACATGCCTGTGACTGGAGCATATCCTGTAGAGAATAACAATTACTTTTATTTTCGTTTTATGAGAAAACCCATTAAGAATTACTCCTGGACCTTTGCCTGGGTGTAGGGGGGAAGCTTTTCAGGAAACAGAGGCAGAATTGTTTCACTGCTAGCATTGTGCCACAGTCTCGGGGAAAAGCCACAGGTAACGGGCTCTAAAAAGATTCACTCGGTCTGCATTTTCTCCCTTCCTAAGGGAAAGGACTGCCTGGGGTTAGCATTCTGTTCTGCCCACCAACTAAGCTCTGTCTCCCTGCCGTAGTGAATGGTCTTTCGTATCACAGTCCTGATGAAGGGAGCCAGAAATTCCATCAATGCTGAAAAGAAAATTGTCAGTCTACTTTTTCCCAAAGTCAGCATCAGAATTTATTAGATAAATGTAAACTGACTTGGGAAGAAAGGCCTTTGGCAGCAGACGTTTCTCATGGCATCGCCCCTCCCGTTCCCAGCCGTTCGTGGAAATCACACTGCATTTTATAGCATCCCCTCCATAACCCACATGCACACCCATTATTGTAGAGGCAAGTGCCATTTATTATGGGATTTAAGTGGCATTTAACGTGCTGAATTCCACAGAAGTCACTGGAAGCAATAGAAAGAAAATCTATGCTTGGCTGGGGCATGGTAGAAAGTGGTGGTGGGGAGTTGGACATTTGAACAAACTCCCTGATTTAGGATTACTTTTGAAAAGTCATGCCCTTAAGTTTTTCTTCTACATATTAATGGAAATACCTTGCATTCCAGCAGGTCCAAAGTCTTGCCTGGTTAGGAAAATTGCATGATCATGGTGTTCAGAGTGATTGGGATCAGATTTTTGTTGTTGGCAAGCCCAGCGGCACACGTTCTCCAAGCTCCTGGATGGATTTCCCCTTTCTATGAGGCTGATGGACTAGGAGGGAACAACATGATAAGGACATACGCAGCATCTCCCCAAGGCTGCTTTTAATAACTTTCCCTGGGAAGTTAATGATTGGGATTACAGTAAGTAAATAATGTACAATAATATTATTGGGGGCTTTTTTAGATATCCACTTTCACTTGGAAATTCTAAATGCCCATGAGGGATACCTTTATGATGATCAGTATTACCTGGGTGAAAGGTGACTGACATTACATTTGGTGGAAATATGTGATACTGAGATGTGCTATTGTGAAGCAATTCAATATTAATGAATTGGGTAAAAATTCTGGTATGAATTCCTGATTCAGCTGAGATTTTCAGTTTCATAAATATTAAGAACAAAAATAGAGGACAGAGGGAAAGATTGGGGCATGAGACTTTTTTTCCAGAGATGTTAAAGTGAAAGATCTTCAGTTTCAATTTTTTTTTCAGTCCATATGGGAAAAATGTAAGTATTTCAATGAGCTGGCAAAGCTGGTCAAAACTTCATTTATGAAGAACAGTCAAATTATATAAACTTCACACTGAAAGAAAACTACCATTTTTTTTACCTCACCTCAGTGAAGAGGGATATACTCTGATTTTTCAGTTCTGAGAGATGGATTGACATTCCTTGGAATGCTGCTACTATCCCATTATGGTCAGGAGTTAAAAGTTCAGAGGGAAAGGGCCCATCCTTTAAGAGCCCAGGAGCCACACTTCCCAGAGTAGTTCTGATGGAATGAGAAACTGAACTTGGAATCCCAAATCAGTCCCTACTTGGCTGACAGGCTTGAGAATTTTGTTACATTTCAGCAAATGTTGTTATCAGTGTTTACATTCTTAATCTCAAAAAAAAAAAAAAAAGCTTGATTTGTTATATGCTGATCACTTACTTCTCCAAACAAATGATTTAACAACCAATTGAAGGCTGTTAACGTCTCCAGCTGGAGTTGACTTGCATTCAGTATTGGAGACACAAAGTAGGTCAGGTTGGTGGATAAACTAAAGATCAAAGACACCCTCTCATCAGAAAATGGTAAATTTTAATACATAATGAAATGAAACCACATGGAAATTTTCCTGCTTGCTAAATACATAATTTCACTAGTGTTCCATAATCAGGAGGATTAATTATGGGAGGGGTGAATGTAATTTTGAACATCAAGAAAGTTGCCAGTTAGTCACTCCCCCTGTATTTTCTCCTCAAAGGGAGAGACTATTACGTCTATTCCATTATTTCCAAGGACAGGGACACATCTAGTACCATTTTAAAGCCAGCTAAATTTACATTCCATAAAATGCCTATGATATACATTTTGACCCAACGTCTTGTTTTCAAAAAGATTAAACACTTTATAAATTAAAAAAAAATTCACTGTGTGCTTCACTTTTCTTAACTGGAAAGATATGCATGTACAATACGGTTTTTAACAAATCATGGGAGGGTAAGGATCTCTGTTCTTTTGCTTCACTAATATTTTTGAAGCAGCACCTAGAAAGCACCTGACATACAGTAGGTACTAAATACAGATGTTTTGAATTCATAAATGAATCATAAATTTGATGATGATGATGATGAACTAAGGGAATTCTCTTTCCTTACAACAGTATCCATTCATTATATCCCTGCAGTCATGCCTAAAACCAGGATAATTACCTCCAACTCCATTAGACAGAGGTAAACAAAGCAAACGGTACCAACCCCAAAATCATTCATCATCTGCTCTAATTTAGAGAGCTCAGTTCATTGTGGCGGTTTCTCTCCATCAGTTCAGAGCAACCGAGGTCTATGTGAGACATATCTATGCCACAGGTCAGGTATGGCTTTGGTAAGCTAATGTTTGCTAACCCCATCTTTAATGTTCATCATTCACATTTTACCTTTGTGTAACCCAGCATTATCATTCGCACCAGGACCACATTTATATGCACTCCGAGCGACTCATCGTGGTAAATTTCATTCACCTAGAAACAAAGCAGATAGTAACTAGGAGAAAGGCAATATGAAGGATGTCATAGGATGCACAACATTTCAGGGCTCAGCCATGCAATTCCAAATACTGGAGTCAAGTCACTGTTTAAAAATTTAGTTTAAACTGAATGAAAATGAATGAAAATGAAATGAAATCATTTACTGTTAACTTAAGAGTAATTCTTGGTTATGTGAATTGCTGATTTTGTAAAGCCCACAGTACCATGAACAAAGAGAATATACTTTAAAAGGACTTCACTAAACCACTATAGCATTAATGAGACAGGAGGGAAGGGGTTAGGGCACAACCATTGAAAGAATGACACAGCCATTGAGAACAGGACGTAAACTGGTTAAAACCCAACTAGGCCCAAGATGGCAGAAGATGTGACTTCCAGTAGACCTTGAGCTTCATTATACACTTATTCTAACATATTAGCATGGTAAATGACACTCCCACAGGTGCCATGACAGTTTGAGGCTAACCATAAAAGCCCAAAAAGTGGACAGTGGCCCAATTCCTGGGAATCCCCACCCCTTCCTGAAAGTAGTTGGAATACTCCCCCGGCTTGTTAGCATATGAAATTACTGAGCTTATAAAAACTAACCACCCCACACCTCAAGGTCACTCTCTCTCTTGCCTTTGGAGATGGCCAGCCCTCTGTCTATGGAGTGTGTGTCTCCTAAACTGCTCTCAGTTTCCAGGAAGACCCCTGGTGGCCCTGGGGCCACCTCTTGCCCCTTGAAATGGCCCGCATACTGCCTATGGAGAGTGTATCTGCCTGAATAAACCTACTTTCACTCTACTTCGGCATGCACTTGAATTCTTTCCTGCGAGAAGCCAAGGACCGTCACTTGTTGGGACACATTCCAGGGATTCTCGTGTCCTATTCTCCTGCAACATTAGGAGTCCACATGTACTACAGTCCACACAGAACATTCATCAACCACAACAAGCAACCACAAGAGGGTGACTATGCTCAAGCATGTGCCAGCCGTGAGTGGCTGCAACCATGTGGAGGAAAAGGGCAAGATGTCTTCCTGAGTGCCCCCTCACCACTGGGGGTGCTATGTCTAGTTGGGGTGCCCTTGGAAATGGAGCCAGTGTACAGGAGCTGTGGTGGTCTATCTGTGGGCCAGTAACAGGGTGGCCCTCCCACTGGCCCTCCCCACCCTGCCCAGGAGTGGGGCAGCTGAGGCAACAGTTATTTAGAAATCCTACAGTATAGAAATCCTTCAATATTTGAATTGCTAAGTACACATAATATGAATATCATCCTGGGTATAGCTCAGAAGGTCAAAGTTGAGTCACTGCTTTTTACTTAGTTTTAAATGTTAAATTAAAATTTCTCCAAGTGATTTGGTATACTTTAGAATCAGATATTAGAACTTAGGCAACCTCAGAGATCATAGTCCAACACAGATTTACACAGATGATAAAGATAAAGACCACAGAGATTAGCTGACATGCAAAAACACATGGTAAATTATTGGCGGGTATGAATATAAAGTAGGCTTATACCCTCTGGTTATGCTAGTGCAAAATCACTGTGAATAAAGATTGCTTAGTTAGTTGGCAAATGCTAGCAGAAATGGGAAAGGTGGAGTTATCTGGCTAGATTTCAAAGTTCTTAGCTGTTCTCAGGAACAGGGAACCAACATTTGTCACAATAATTAAAAGAAGGATGGAAAATCAACAGCAATTCAACTTGAGATCCAGGAGGTTTGGACAGAAGGCACAGCAAATTTATAACCTACAGAAGAAAGATAGGTACAGTCTTATGAAGAGAAGCTTTAAAAAGAAATATAATTCAAGGTTAATAGGATGGTCTAAGAAAAAGAAATCCTTGAATCATAAAATTGTGAATTGTGACAAAGACCAAGAAACAGACCAAGAAATCTCACATGAAATGTTTTAGGAATCTAATGCAACTACACAGAACACCTTAAAATATCAAGGCCTTAAATGCAGACTAAAATGAATACTTATTGAATTTGCAGATGGAACAAAAAAGGGAAGAACTACTAAGATAAAGGAAAAAGATCCAGGAGAGCTAGTATATACAGAAGATGACAAAGTGTAGTTTAACAAGAAAAGATTTAGGGTCCCTTTAAGTGGAAAAATGCATGTGTGTATATATATACGTATATGTATACACACACACACACACACACACACACATATGCATTTACAAACACACACATACAATGGTAAGACCCAATTTAATACCTCTTCAAGATAGGCCAAGGAGTGGAAAAAAATTTGCAACTCACTCTTGCAGTGCACAGGTATACAGGCTGGTAGGTCATGCCCAAGTTGTTTTACTATAGACCAGAGAACACCTGAAGTATTGAGTTCATTTTGTCTGCTCTGTTTTATAAAAGAGGTGTAGACAAACAGGAAGGTATCCAGGCTTCTCTTTAAGCAAACAGCATGGAGCTTAGAAAATGTGTCACATAAAAAATGCTGGGCGGTCTCTAGTAGTCTCAGTTGACATCTCGGTTTGACCTATCATTGCTCGTGCGGTCTTCGTCTTTCTGAGCCTCAATCAAATGGACATACTATCACCTCAGAGGGCTGGGGAAAGAACTGAAAGATTTAATTCACGCACACAAATTGCTCAAAAATTTTATGAATGAGAAGGAGAGAGGGACACTAAATCATGTTAGAGTGTGGGAAGTAGGAAAGAAAACCTAGAAAGAAGACTTGATAGTCACCATGTGGAAAAGGGGTTCATTTATTCTGTATATCTGCAGCAAATAAAACTAAAACCCAAGGGTTCACACTATTAAAGGGGAAGATTTCAGGTCAAAAAAAAAAATAAATAAAAAAAAAAAGAATCCTGGCCCCAAAGCTGTGATTTCTTATGACCCTTTTTGTCATGGCCAGATTTTCTTACCTTACTCCATAACTCACACTGCCTAATTGAAGACTGAATCCTGAATCCCCTTCCTCTTCTGGATTAATTATCTGAGATGAAATATCCAACATCATAGTTCCAATACATGTAAAAGTCCAAAGCCAGGCCTGTCACATTCATCTAGAGACTCGTGGACATTCCAAAGATTTCTCATAAAGGCAGCTGAATTAGCAACACAGCTTCACACACAAAGTTATAACCTGTATTTAGCTTAATGTGATTGAAATGTAAATGCATTTAATATTAAAAAAATGTTGCAATCAATGTTAGTAAATGCACAAAATAGGGAAATGATAAAATTTTAAACTAAACAAAAATAAACAAATAGAAATGAATTAATTTCTGGAGGAGAGGTGATGCAGGGGAGGGAGGCCCTTACAGCCACTGCAGAAGAGCACTGACAATTACACTTCTAAATGTTATAGGAAACACATATATCAGAAAACTATTAGAATCATAAAATAAATGAGGTGGGGTATAGCTCAGTGGTAGAGTGCGCGCATTTAGCAAACACAAGGTCCTGGGTTCACTCCCCAACCTCCAGAAAATAAAATAAAATAAAATAAATGAAAAGTGGCAATCATAACAAATAGTTTGTAATATCTGAGTTAGTGTAATGTATAATATATCATCACCCTAAATTCGCAAATTCATTTGTACTTGGTACATTTTAAAATCAGTACAATGCAGAGAAAGTATAATAGACAAAAGTCATGTTCTCAGTGGCAATATTACATTATAACCTGATGGAATAAAAAGACACTTTCTTAAAGTCAAATTTACCAATCGCCAAAAGAAAAGTATTATTTAACAAAAATCACTATTATGCCAGGCTACGCAGATAACACGGTGTTCCAGTAGAAACCAAAATCAGCTGCAGAATGCTGAGTCAGCACACATCTGTGAAACTGTCTCAAGGTATAACTAAATTATTATGGGTAGAAATAATCAAATAATAAGGCAATATTTGTACATAGCAGAAGATATTCTTTCAATGGGGCAAATCAACAAATATTAGGTGTCTGTATTGGGCAAAGCACAATACATTATTTAGGATATCATTTATTATGTTGCTTTTCAAGGTTTGAATAAGTTGTTTCCTGTACATTATTCACTTATAAAATGCAGTTAATAATTTGGCTGCTCGTCATCTGGCCAGGAACAGGATGCAATGTTTTTACACTCTGAGACATGGAGGCTATGATGAGAGTTGGAGAAATAATCAGCACCACGGGATGAGACATACTCGAAGACCTGGATTCTGGTCCCAACTATGCCGCTGATAAACTGAGTGACCTTGGGTTGGTTGCTTAACCTCTCTGGGCCTCTGTTTTCTCACTGGCAAATTATGATCATACTTGCTCTGCCTACTTCACATGGTTGCTGTTCAAATCAAGCAAAATGTCACACAAATGCCCTCAGCAAAATACAAAGCACGTTAGCACACTTCTACCTATCCATGCAAAAATTTCAAAGGTTTGTGGATGTATTTTCATGATCTACCTGAAAAGACGAAACAAACAAATAAAACACACTGTCCCCATCTTAGTTTTCACTGAAAAGGACTTGACGACTCTTACACTGTAAGTTTGTTTGCTCTCAATAGATTCAAAGAAGTAGTTTAAATTATGACAAAAAATGGGAAAAACGTTTAACACATGTTTTTTTTCAAAAATATTCTGTAAATGCTGTACAAAAGCTCTTTCCAGCAGATGGCAGTATGCACATTTTAGAGGGGTGAAGGACAAGTTGCTTTACATACCTGAATGTACTTACATACCAGTTGGTGTGTCTGCCTTTTTGTATATTTACACATAAGTAAAACAACTTCCTGAAAATTAAATAAGAATTTTAAAATATTTTAGCCTGAGGAAAACACTGAGTCACTGGACTCAAAAACAAAGAAAAATATTGAAGTTATCTTGATTAAGATTGTTTTCCAGTGTCATTGATTAAAACATTATGTAAGAGGTATAAAGAAACTTATGATCTGGCTATAAATTAATCACCAATTTTAAAATCAATAAATGATACACAGAAAGAACTAAAAGTATATTAGGCTGAATTAACTATTTGAACCTGTCAAAATGAACTAAAATACCATTTGTTAAGAAAGCATTTTTATAACTCATAGTGACAAGGAAAGCAATTTTTTCCCTAAGTAACAGGAGTATCAACAACAAAGAAAACAGCATTATAAAGGTCTTTCCAGGCTCTGGAACTGTTCTAGATGCTTTACCTATGTTAATTCAAATAATCCTTGCAACAACTTTAGAGATATTATTATCTCCATTTTCCATCTAATGAAATTAAGGCCCAGAGAAGTTAAGTACCTTGCCCAAGGTCACATAGTTAGTACACAGAACAGAGGATGAACACCTAGGCAGTCTGACTCCACGGTTAGTAGTTTTCACCAACTTGCTACACTTCCACACACCTGCAGACACTTTCACTATACACAAGAGATCTAATTTTAGAATAATCAACAGTGATTCATTACCCCTGAGTTTAAGAAACTGATGGAGGAAGCATATTGATAAACCTTAAAAACTTTACTTCCTTATCATAATTTTCCTTCACGTAAACTTTAAGGAAATGAGGAATTAGACTCAAAATTTACTCCAAAGAAAGATTTTTTGATGATCAATATAATCTAAAAATATATTGGGAAAAATAAAGTAGGGCTGGAGCAGATCACTGGAAAAACTGAGTAAGAAAAGAAAAGATAGGGCTGAAACTTATAACCAGTGTTTTGGGTCATAAGCAAAGCATTAAGCACAAACATTCTAAGAAGATATATATTTGACACTATTTAATGCAAATCAAAGTTTGTCTATGCAAAACTGAATATCCTTTCACCATGTCAGCCAATCAGTGGGAGCATGGGTAGATTTTCTATGAGGTGTTCAGGGTTGAGCCCAGGATATATATTAAACTACATGAAAGAAGAGATAAACAAAACATTAATTCAATTTTCAGATGACCTTAAATTGGAAGGGGTTGCCAGTGATGTGAGGGAGGGGAAAAAAGGTAAAATCAAATCAAGTATTCCTTTCCTTGAAGGGAAAATTCCTTCCAGGTTGGTTCCCAGACAGGACAGTTTCTCCCAGGACACTTCCCTGGCAGGACAAGCTGACCTGCTTTGTCTGACTAGCTGATGAACGGCTTTGTCTGGCCTCAACAAAGCAACATCCATTTTCCTTTCAGATGGGTGGATGAGGTCTTGAGAGGCATTGTAGCTCAGTGGGTAAGCACATGGGCTCCACAACCAAACTGCCTGGGCTTGCTCTTAGCTATGGGACTTGAGGCATATTACTTGTCTCTGTGCCTCAGTTTCCTCATCTGTAAAATAGGATAACTATACTACTGTCCTTATAAGGTTGCTGAGAGCAATAAATGAGCTCATGTATGTACAGTGCTTAATGGTGCCTGGGCCTTGCAAATATGAAAATAAAAATTCTCAGCCATCATTAGTAATATTATTCCCATAGAAGCAAAGAAATGGTATGTACATTGGGTGTTTTAAAAGAGGTTAACTAAAGGCAAGCAAGTGATGACAAGATAGCCTGGGTAATTTTAGCTGGACATAAAAGAACTCTGTAATGGACTGTGAAAACATTACTCTATCCACAATCACCTCTTGTAGAATGAAAAGATCCAAACACATACCTGCTTGGATTTGCAGTCCTGCCCTCTATATTCTTTTTGTTTTAAACTGAAGCATAATTGATTTACAGTGTTGTGTTAGTTTCTGGTGTGCATCACTGTGATTCAGATTTGCAGCTACGACTATATATAAAATAGAGAAACAACAAAGTCCTACTCTGCATTCTTTTTGCTCAGAGAGGGTAGCTGGCTCCTAACCTGCCATCTCCTCTTCTTTCACCTCCAATCTCAGACTAATAGTAACTACTTTTTAATGACATATCTTGCTATATTTACTGAATTGAATCGTGCCTAACTGTCCGAGGGGTGGGGAACTGAATAATAAATGAGTTTGCATTTCTGTTCTTATCCCATGAATGTATTCTAATAGGTAAAATAGGCTGTAAGCACAGAAAAAATGAGCACAAACAGACATGCAGACAAGGTCACTTCAGATGGCAATAGATGTGATGAAGAAGGTAAATCTGAGTGATGAGACAGAGGACGAGTGGGAGAGGCAGAAGCTACCGCAGCCTGAGGAGTCAGAGCTGGGAGCCCTGGACTGGAAGGGAATGGACATGCGCTTACCTGGGGAACAAGCGACCCAGGCAAAGGGAAGAACAAGTGCAAAAGCTCACCCTCCACTATCATGAAAGTTCAAACCCGACAAAGGAGACACTTTTATCACTTTAAAAAGAGAGTGAGAACCAGAGAAGTTACACAGATTTCCCCCAAATGACTAGCACATCTGAAATGCAAATACACCGACGTAATGCCGATCTCTGTTCTTTGCTGACGACCACCTTGCCTGTCTTTCTCTTCCTGTCACAGTGGAAGCACTAAGTCTCTATTTCCTTCTAAGCTCTTTCCACTTCCTTAAAGACACTTGTTCCAAATATCAACTCCATTTCCCATATCCGATCACTCCCTTTCTTGGAGTTCCTCTTCCTCTTTTACTAATATTCATTATGAAAAAATAAGCCACCTAACCATATTTCGTAGCATTTAGTACTGTTTACCACTATGTTCATCAATGATATTAGTCTGTTTCTTTAGCATTATTAGCTCCTTTTCCCCTGCCTAGCCCACACACGTTAGTGTGTCTCAAACTTTAGTTTTCCATCCTCTTCTCTTCTCACATACTTCACCTGCAATATTTCCTCCACTGCTGTTTCTTCCTACAATTATGTATAGGATGATGAATTCCAAATATCTCTCACTGATTCACCTCTCTCCTGCGCCAGAGCCATCTGTTCAACTCCAGGAAAAGATCTATTTATTCAGAAGTGTACCTGTGTATTGCACAAAATACTCGCCTTCTCCTGAAAACCTGTTCTTCTCTCTGCATGTTCTATCACAATTAAAGATGAAATCACCCTTGACTCCTTCCTCTTCTTCAAGTGTTACAGTCAATCTATTACCAAGTCCTGTGGACATCTCTTAAACCTGTCCCCTCCTGTCCACCTCCACATCCAGCAGCTCTGTATGTATAGTAGTAGCTTGGACTGTTGCAACAACCTGTTAAAACTTCTGTGAATGTTTTCATTTGGGTAATTTGGGCCCATTTCAGTAGTTCTCCAGAAGGGCATACTATCAGGGTCAGATAACCATAAGCATAAGTCTGCCCTTTTATGCTGATTATGCTTTGACTTCCTTTAAGTATCAAAGGAGTTTGGGAGCATCAAGTATAGGCATTCAGCCATGAGACCTTACAAACTCTCCCAGCGTCTGGAGCAGTGGAAATGTACCAAAAGTTCAGATAGAATTGATTCTTTTCTTCAGGAACGAGAAAGACGATTCGCTTAGCAAGCAAAAAAGCTTTTCTGTGTGTTAGGACCCTGGAAAAAATACAGGTGGGGAAATACCCAGGAAAAAAAGGTTTTCTTTTAAATTGATTTTTCAGTTAAAAGCAAAGGAACCTTGGAGGCAGCAGCACTGTTTGGTTATCATGTTATGTTAGTTTAACCTGTGACATAGGGACTCTCTTCTAGAATTACGGGTCCAGTGAAACAGTAGGACCCGGTGGGTCCTCCCTGTTACAAATCATTTCTGTGTGTCCCATTTCTTGTTTGTAGGAAATAGGTTTCACAGCTTCCCTGACTTTCCCTGAGTTCCAAAGGGCAGATTCAAATATTTCAATAATCAGAGAAAGGAGGGAATACAGAAACAAGGGGGAACGGTCAAGAAACAATAGCGCAGCCTTGGGGCTGGGTCCTGGTTCTTCCTCAAGGGAAATACATAACAATATCTTTAAGTTCTTCTGCAGGAACTAAAGCCCCTACCCAGGTGAAAGATAGTAACTTTAGGGTGAGTACAAGATTCCCGGAACACCACCCTGTTACTTAAGCACCAACCAATCAGGAGAAAGTCACACACACATGTCATCCCAAATTTCGCCTATAAAAACTTTTCCCTGAAAACCTTCAGAGAGTTAGGGTTTTTCAAGCACAAGCCATCTGTTCTCCTTGGTTGGTCCTGCAACAAACCTTTCTCTGATCCAAACTCTGATGTTTCAGTTTGTTTGGTCTCACAGTGCATCGGGCTCATGAACTTTTGTTGGGTAACAGGATATTACAGGGATAATGTACATGTTTATATAAGAGGCAGCTAAACTGACTTGTGTCTACTCCACTCTGTCTCTGTGACCTGGTATGTTCAATCCATACTGGGGACATTAAGACACTTTGTTGAGGCAGGGAGGGGTAGTGTAAGCCACACGGAGCTTGAAGCCAGATAGACTGTGGTGTGTCCCCCAATCCTGGCACTTATATACTATGTGTTTATGTTCATAGCACAGCCTCTAACAGAGTCTCTTCCTCCAAATCATTCTAATTCATCCAGAATTCTTTTTAAAACACAGACTGACCCTCTTTAAAACCCTCTGTGACACTTCATTAGCAAGATGAAATTAGCAAGATGAAATTCAAACTTCTTAGAATGGCACATATATTTTTCTAAAGGTAGACCAGAAGTTTTGCCTAGCCTTATCTTCTGCCATCTCCCCTAAATACTCTTCAATTTCACCAACAGACATATCTCCAGTGTCCCCAAACACATCATGAACTACCACTTTTAGAATTCTTTTATAATCTGTTCCCCATCTTCCAAGACTCCCAAGACCTCTCTTTCTCTAGCAGAGAAATGACAGTTCATTCCCTAAAGTCCAACTCAAATGACACATCCTCTGTGAAGATTTCATTTGCCAATGGCATATTTGCCAAACCACATCCCTTTCTTTTCAATTAATGTTTACATAGTACTTTGTGGCTTAATCTTTTGAAGAACTGATCATATTTTATTATTATTATTTCTTGATTTTTAAATTTCACCTGCTAGAATTAGCTTGCTGTGAAAAGGAGCTAAATTTTATTAATTTTTGTCCCCCTAGAATCTAACAGGACTTGGCCTAGGGTGTGAAAATAGATTAAAGATAATTAAAGATAATAACCCAAAATAGAAAACTGCTACATGATCTGCTCTAGTTGCCTGAACATGTACACTCCTCAGATAAATCTGCCTTGCACTCACATTCAACATTTTCAGAAACACTAGTTAAGAAATCAAAAGTAGTGTAGAGATTGAATCATCATTAAGTAACCAAAATCACATTTATTTGCTAACCTTTGAGTAAGTCCATTAACGCTCTATGAGGACTAGAGTACTTCTGGGGAGTATATACTATACTTTCTTTAAAAAATATGAGGTAGGGAAGTCTGCCACGTCCAGAAAACACATCTATGAGTTATTAGTTTATTATCCATCATAGGAGCCAATATCAGTATGTTAAAAAAAATAACAAATTCTCTTTTAATTATTAAGAATTACTGGAAAGTACAAGATTGTTTTTCATACTGGGAGGCATCCTTTTAAACGAATTGTTTTCTTTTCTTTTGGTAAATCCTGAGATTAAGGCATAGACTTAATTCTCTGCAGGGCACTGACAATTTTAATAGACATAATAGACCCAGATCACTTCATAGATCTTAGTAAATGACAGGGATACTTGCCACAGCAAAGTGTTGGTGACAGGGAACATCTGGCACATTGAAAGAAAACAAACCACCCCCTTAATGGCAAAATCTGCTTTATCACCCTGTTAGAGAGACTCTTAAACTAGATTGCTGACTGATTCGATTCAACTAGGCAAGTAATTGAACTCTCAATTTCAGTGACTTGAATGGTATTCTAACAAGACACAGAAATAGGTGAAGTAAAGACATCAGAGTTGTATTTTGCAGTGGGTATACAAAACGCCTCGACTTTGTAACATGAGTCAGTAAAGCTTAGGGAGGAAGATCACTGGGTTCTGGCGGCAAAAGTCCCTCCAGGCTCGTCTTGGCTGTGCCACCCATTAGCTGTCTGACTCTGAGAAGGTCACGTAACTTCTCCAAATCTCAACCCCCTAATTTACAGACTGGGGCTAAAAATGAACATATTTCATAGTTGAGGAGTATTATATAATTCATGCGAAACAGCACAGGACTGGGCACAGAGCACAGGCTAAACGTTTGTTGGTAGTAGTACGAGCCTCCATCCTTAATAACATTGAATCATTCTTTTGAACCTAGACCTAAAACTAGATGATTTCAGACATCTTCAAAGATTTCATCACTAACCTTGATTCCACACAATCTATGTTTTTTTTCATAGACCACCCCATCTGCATGGATGCCACCATCATCCAGCAGAAGTCAAGTCAGAAAAGTGTACATCATGGTGGATTCCTCCCTTTGCCTCAGCCCCTTCTTTGATCCACTGACAAATTCTACTGATTCTACCATAAATACTCCCTTATTATTTCAACCACCATTGTCTAATAAACTATTACCTCTTGCCTAGACATCTACAATTGATAACCAATTGATCTGTCTTCTTTGTCCCAAAACCTCTCCATTCTATTCTTTACAACACAGAAAGAGGCCTTCAATGGCTTCCCATTAACTCACTCAAAATTGAATTCGATCTCCTCCCGTGACCGGAAAGGTGCTTGCCTTTTTTGTCAAGCTCCACCTGACTCCTTGTATGCTTAACTCAAGCCACAGTGGCTTCCTTTTCGTAACCAAAACACTTGCCCTTGTTCAATGACTGGCTCTTTCTTTTATTTTGAATCTCAATTTAGCCATCACTTCTGGGGAAAGGCTTTCTTGACCATCTTGTCAATGCAGAATCCCTATCATCCATTTGCCCTGTTATTTCCTTTCCAGGCAAACTGTTGGTGCCCTGTATAGCTCTTATCATAACCTTCGATGTCTTTACTTGATTTCCCCACCAGTCTGTAATCCGAGTAAGGCCTTCTGTGTTCCCAACTGAATACCTGGTATACAGCATTAAATGTCTTCTGTGTTCCCAACTGAATACCTGGTATGCAGCATTAAATATTTATTAAAAGACTGAATCATTTAAATTTTTATTGGATGTGTACTATGTGGCCAACATTCTTTTTGATGTTGGAAATAGGAAGCTTAATAACGTATAGTAATTGCACTCAAGGAACAAACAACCTACTAGGCAGCTGCTGCCAAGGAATTCACACATTTTAGAAGAAAAAGGAAATGATTTATGAAAGCCTCATAGGAGCTGAGAGTTGATCCTGATCTCGATAAATGAAATATTACCAGAAAAGAAAAATGGGGAAGCAGGGGAGGAAAAAACAATGGGAAGAAAGTTATTTTGGAGAGACCACAGAACCAAGGTGTGAAAGTGGATTTTAATTGCCATGATATCTATTACCCATTGCCTTGATTCTGAACACAACAGAAATTGTGAAAAGATGAGGTTTTCTGAAGCTGACATACTTTATTTCTTCTGACCAACAGTAACTACTGTAACCAAAATAGTATAGAATATACATGTGGTTACTTCCTCATCTATAAGGTCAAGGGATTACAATAATATGCTTCTGATGGCATTCTTGGTTTTTGATTCATATTATCAGCTTCTTGAAGGTAGGGATCATTGTGTTTATGATTCAACAAATGCTTAAGGAATAAACAGATTCACTTTCATAAAAATACTGTTCATGTGACATTTTGCCTACTATTCCCAATATATGTGGATTTCAAATTCTGATGTCAGTTTTATTAACGATTGTGAAAACCAACCCTTGATCTACTTTTTGGACTCCTTTTGGATGCAAGTTAGGTGGGCTGATTTTAGTTAATCTCGGAATATTAGTTTTCTCTAATCTTCCCTTTATCCTGTCTTAAATGGTTATGTTAAACAGGAAAGCATTGCAACAGACAAAGAAAGGACAATAAGACAGTGATGCCTTCAGACTCCATCACCAAAGTGTGTAAAACTGAATATGTAAAGAAAGAAAAGTGCCAGTGGTTTGTAGAGTCAAGATAAATGATGGTAAATACTAGTTAGGTGTTGTAGTGGCTGCGGGAAATTCTAGCTTCCAAAGGGATTAGAGTAGATGGAACACTTGTCTTTTATGTCCTTTTAATTGACTTTCACTTAGCAATTTGGCAAAAAATTTAACCAGTTCCAACAATAACAAAAATGGCATGATCCTACAGCATCAGCTTGTACTTCTTCCAAATCAAACTAACATTTAGAAGAGTTCATTTTATCATCTTCACTAAACTTTGTGCTTCCTGTTCTTAACCCGCCAAGAATTTTCTTTATATCCTCCTTATGTCTTAAACGTAGTAAATATCCATCCATTGTTGGCTCAGTAACTAGTTTTTAAATATAACTAAACAAAGAGGAGAAACCCTCTCTGGGGAGTCGTATAATTGCTATCTATCTTCATTTTCTTATTTTGCATTAATTTCCTTCATGCAACCTATATATAGCCAAATTCAAATACATGCTGTGCATCTGTTTGGAGCTTTGAATATTTAACTACCTTCTCTGCCTGGAATTCCCTGTCATCCTTCTTCAAAGATCTAACTTCTAAATAACCTTCAAGGCCTAGTTCAAGCACACTTCTTCCTCATAGCCTTCCTTACTCCCCTACTTCAAAGGCATCTCTAATACTCTTTCCTCATAGTCCAGAATCTATATTTGCTTTCAATCAATTAGCACTTTCTAGATTGCATTGTACATATTAATTTATAAACCTAATTTCCCCTAGTAAAGTGCATCCCCTGGGGGGAAACATCTCTATCCTATTAGAAGGTTTCTGGTTGAATAAATGGGTGCCTAAGAGAGCCATGAACTAAGAAAGGGAAGACAGACAGGCAAGACTCAATTGTTCGCTATAAACTCTGAAGATATATAGAAGAAAACTATGCTGAAACAACAAATGTAACTTTGAATAAAACCTGACCAAACCGTACACTTATAATGCATATTTTATTGTATGTCAGTTATGCTTTAGTGAAAGTTGATGTTTAAGAGTAATGGTTTATAATTTTCAATATTGATTTTATTTACTATTATATCTCATATTCATCACATATTTCCTCATTTTGTGCTTAGCAGAAACACATAAATAACTCTCTCTGACAACCTATCCCTACCCATAATTGAAGTCTCAAAAAAAATGATTTTATGTTATAACCTTTAAAGGTTAAAAACACAATAAATGAAACAAGGGGAAACATCAAATCTGGGGTTCTTTTAATGCACTGATTTTTATCTTTAACTTTTATCTTTAGTTTCAAATAATTTCAGACTTACAAAAAATGTTACAAATATAGAACAAAGAATTTCCACATACCCTTCAGCCAGATTCTCCAAATGCTAACAGTTTTCATAACCACAGTACATAGTACAAATCTAGATAATTAACATTAATGTGATCAATTAATCTAGTGATCCACTTAAAATTTTGTCAGTTGTCCCACTAATATCCTTTTATTGGTCCATGATCCAATCTATGACATTCAGTTGTCATATCTTCTTAGTCTTCCTAAATCTGGGACGGTTCCTCAGTTTTTCTTTTTCTTTCATGACCTTGATAGTTTGAAGAGTACTGGTCAGTTATTTTGTAGAATGCCCCTCAATTTGAATTATTATGATATAACTCCTCATGATTAAATTCAGGTTATGAGTTTTTACCAATAATATCACAAAAGTTATGTTGGGCCCTTCCAGAACATTGTATCAGGACACACAGGGTGTTAATAAGACTCATTAGGGGTAAGATTAACTTTGACCCCATGGTTAAGATGCTTTGTGCCAGCTTTCACAAATGTAAAGTTACTAGTTTTCCCTTTGTGATTAATAACTCCTTTGTGAAGAGATACTTTGGGACTATGTATATATCCTATTTCTCATTATATTTGTATCCACTAATTTTGCCATTTGTTGCTGACACTTGCCTGCAAAAATTATTACTCTACAGTTTGACAATTAGTAATTTGTTTTTTTACTTCTATCATTCCTGCTACATTTATTACCTGGAATTCAACTATAGGGAAGAACTGCCCCCCTACCACTTACTTAGTCAATTATTATATTGTATTAGTAAACAATTTACATACTCAATTATTTATGTCTGTATGAACTTACAAGAATTTCTTTTACTGTATGTATTATAATCCATTGTTATCATTATTTTTGCTCATATACCTTGGATTTGGCAATTGGGAGTGACTATGTTGGGTCTATATCAAGGTTCTTATCTGGATGAGTTTCAAATGGACTTTATTATATATAATACATTTTTCCTGGTTTGCCTCAAATTCATAAATAAATCCATGTCTCTAAAAAAAGTTTAAAGCCATTGTTCTTATCTACTATACATGCTTCTGACTCCTATATTATTTTGATTAGTTGGAGTTTTGAGGTTTGAGTTGATAATTATAAACCAGGTCAGAAAATTAAGAAAAGAGTAAAGATCAGTGGTGTCACTATGATGTTACACGTTGGTTCTTATCATAGCCTACTTTTTTGAGTGGTCCAACCAAAGCACTGAGTATATATATTCTTCACTTCACATTACAAAATCTCCTTCAGATATATTTTTGCAACCTGTGTAGTAATGACTATTAACATGAATGTTAAAGTGAAGTGGAATTAAAATCTGGAGCCAGAGACAAAACAAGTCTGGTCCTGCATTAACTAGGTAACTTGACGCTAGGTAAGTAAGCTAACAATAGTCTTCAATCTCCATATCTTTAAAAAGGAAAGGTTAGAAAAGATCACCTCTATTTTTTTCCTCCTGAGTTCTAAGGTGTGATTCTTTGTTAGGACATGTCAATGGTAAGTTTTACCTAAATGACTTCTGGCAGAGAAAGGAAATGGCTGAAAAGCCAAATACATTGGAAAACAAAGCCTTCTATTGTAATAAATCACACCAAACTCTTTTCTTAGAAGCAGCTTGATGGAGCTCACCTGCATTATAGGACATTAGACTTCAAGGATGAAATTTTAAATGATGGAATTAACCTTTGAAATTCTTTCTTTTGTTCTTGATCATTAAATGCCTTTTATCATTATAAGCTGACTATCCTAAAAGTCTTTAGGGTATTTCCTCCTTTTACCTTCAGAATATTGTGAGGAACTATTTTATATCAAGAGAGAGTAAGACTTGGTACCTATTCTTTTCATGTCATTGGTTTTCCTCCCAGCAATGTCTGTATTTTTTCCCAGTAGCAGTTAAGACATATCCCATAGAAAAGTAATGGTATAAGGGCACTAAAGCCCTAGAGGTGGCAATTAACAAGTCAAAAGACTTAAAAAAAAAAACTATATTCAGATCAAGAAAAAGTTCTTATCAGCCTAGAATACTCAGAGTTCAGTAAGCTAAGCTTCATTGTAGCTCACGTGTTAATAAATTTCTGCCAACACTGTTTGACTATCAAGAGAAAGAAAGACTGTTGGAAAAATTTCCCTGATAGTCTAGTTACTTCTATTTTTCATTCTAAGAAATTTCATTTCTATTTGTTAATTTTCAAAGATTTCTCCCCATCCTCTCCTTTCAGCTCTTTTCCTTCATTGCCCTACTATGATTTTTAACTAGGGATGTTTATCAAAATTATCCATTGTGCTTAAAAAACAATAACTCTTAGGTGTGTATTGCAAACTCTCCTGATTCAGTAGCTTTTTCTGTTTTTCTTTTCTAACTTTATATTAATTTTTCATTTGCTTTACTTGGCTATACACACATATCCAGGTAAACAGAGGATGTAAATCAGATGACTAGGGTGACTTTGATTTTAGCTATTGCATTTATATTTGTCTTTCCTTTTTTTAAAAAATTTGAGTTTTTTTTTTTTTTTTTTTTTTTAGTTGAAATGTAGTCAGTTAACAATGTTGTGTCAATTTCTGGTGTACAGTATGTTTCAGTCAAACATATACATACATATATTCCTTTTCACATCCTTTTTCATTTTTATTGTAGGTTACTACAGGATATTGAATATCATTTCCTGTGCTATACAGTATGAATTTGTTGTTTATCTCTTTTATATACAGTAGTATCTGAAAATCTCAAACTCCCAACTTATCCCATCCCACCCACTTTATCCCTTAGTAACCATAAGTTTGTTCCCTATGTCTGTGAGTCTGTTTCTGCTTTGTAGATAAGTTCATTTGTTTCCTTTTTTTTAGATTCCACATATAAGTGATATTGTATAGTATTTTTCTTTCTTGCTTGCTTACTTCACTTAGAATGACAATCTCCAAGTCCACCCATGTTGCTGCAAATGGCATTATTTTATTCTTTATTTATGGCTGAGTAGTATTGCATTGCATATATATACCACATCTTCTTTATCCAATCATCTGTTAATGGACATTTAGGTTGTTTTCATGTCCTGGTTATTGTAAATTAGTGCTGCTATAAACATTGGGGTGCATGTATCCTTTCAAATTAAAGTTCCCTCCAGAGAAAGAGAAGCAAGATGGTGGAGTAGGAGGACTCTTGTAGCTTACCCTCTCCCACAAATACACCAAAACTCACATCTACGGACCCACTCAGCCAAATAGAGCACCTGCCGAACTCTGACAGAACATTGCCCTCTTTGAAAGACAAAGATGCCAAAAATCAGGTAGGAGAAAAGGAAAAAAGAAAGAATAAAAAACAAAACAGTGCGGGATGGGTCCCGTGGGAAGGGAGCGGCAAAGGAGGACTAGCGTTCGTTCGCTGGGTCTCCCCCCTCCAAAGGAGAGGCCAACGGGACAGAGGGGGAGCCTCAGAGGCTCAGATCTGCTCCAAGCACCCCTTGACTGACAGAACTAAGTTAAACGGGCACAAAGGGTCCCCGCGACACCCAGTCCAAGACGCGAGCCGGCAGCTGGGAACCGGGACAGGCCACCCGAGCTGGGCGGAGAACTGGGGCAGAGGCACTGACGCAGCCTTGGGGGACTGCAGGGTGCTGTGTGTTGTAGCTGGGAGGGGATATGGAGCAGAACAACCTCGGTCCCCCATAAATTGCAAAAAAAGCAAAGCAGCAAGGCTGGTGTGCCCTGGGGGGAGGGGCACCGTAGCCTTTGTCTCCTCAGACCCACGGCACCATTATGGGTGCTTCTCAAGAGAAGAGGTGGGGCACAGCCACAGCCGCCATCTCCTCCTGTGGGAGCGCCCGGGCGGGGATGGGGCTGAGCCCTGAATCCGCACCCAGGGGCTTTGCAACCTCCTAGGCAAGACTGAGACTTGTTTATAGCCCGAGGCAGATAGGATCTTTCTGCCCTGGCACCTCAGAGAACTCACGCCACCAAGACAAACAAGGAGCTGAGATTTGGCACAGAGCAGAGGCGGGGCTGTTCTGCAGTCTTCCTCGAGCCTGCCTACAGAGCACTGACCCAAGGAAGAGTGGGCAGCTGCACAGAGCAGTGAAGCGACCAGCACCAGGAGAGGGCGGGTGGCCACCCGCCTTCCTGGCAGGAATGCAGCACCTGACTGCGGTGCTTGGAGGGGGCATGATCCACCCACCTGCCTTTCCTGAGCGCAGCATCTGACTGCAGCATCGGGAGGGGGAGTGACCTGCCTGCCCACCGGGCCACAGTGCCAGAGAGATATGAGCAATATGAAGAAACAGAGGAACCACTCCCAATTAAAAGATCAAGAGAAATCCCCTGAAAGCACGATCAATGAAATAGACATTGATGGCCTACTAGATCAAGATTTCAAAAAAGGAGTGATCAAAGTACTGAAGGAACTGAAAGAGATAGTGTTTGGAAATATAAAATATGTCAAAAATGAAATAGAAGCTATAAAGAAGAACCAAGTAAAATTAGTAAACTCATTTGCTGAGAAGAGAGCTGACCTAAAGGCTGTACAAAGCAGACTAGATAATGCAGAGGAACGAATAAGTGACCTAGAAGACAGGACAACAGAAAGCACCCAATCAGAACAGCTAAGAGAAAAACAAATAAAACAATGAAAACAATATAAGGGACCTATGGGATAATATAAAGCATGCCAATCTACGCATAATAGGGGTTCCAGAAGGGGAAGAAAGAACAAAGGTATTGTTCTTTATTCTGCAGTATGAAAAGGTATTGGAAGAAATCATGACTGAAAACTTCCCAAACCTAAAGAAGGAATCAGATATCCAAGTACAGGAGGCTCAGAGGGTCACAAACAGGAAGAACCCAAACAGACTCACACCAAGACATATCATAATCAAGATGGCCAGAGTCAAGGATAAAGAAGTGATCCTAAAGGCAGCAAGAGAAAAACAGAGAGTGAGTTACAAGGGAACCCCCATAAGGCTCTCAGCTGATTTCTCTACACAAACACTACAGGCCAGAGGGGAGTGGCAAGATATATTCAAAGTCCTGAATGAAAAAAATGCAGCCTAAGATACTCTATCCAGCAAGGCTATCCTTTAGAATAGAAGGAGAGATAAAGAACTTCACAGACAAGCAAAAACTAAAAGAGTTTAGCAACACTAAACCCATGCTAAAAGAAATATTGGCAGGTCTACTCTAAATAGAAAAGCAGCAAGATGCTACAAAAATGAGAAACTCATAACTGGAAAGGTGATAACTACCATGAATTACAAATAGAATAGACACAAAATTGTAAAAGAAGACATCCAAATCATTAAGAGTGGGAGAGGGAAGCAAGAAAGCCACTGTGGAAAACAGTATGGAGCTTCCTCCAAAGACTAGGAATAGACTTACCATATGACCTAGGAATCCCACTCCTGGGCATATATCCAGAAGGAACCCTACTTCAAAATGACATCTGCACCCCAATGTCCATAGCAGCACTATTTACAATAGCCAAGACATGGAAACAGCCTAAGTGTCCATCAACGGATGACTGGATAAAGAAGATGTGGTATATTTATATGATGGAATACTATTCAGCCACAAAAGCCGACGACATAATGCCATTTGCAGCAACATAGATGTTCCTGGAGAATGTCATTCTAAGTGAAGTAAGCCAGAAAGAGAAAGAAAAATATCATATGAGATCACTCATATGTGGAATCTAAAAAAAACAAAAAGAAAAACAAAAACATAAATACAAAACAGAAACAGACTCACAGACATAGAATACAAACTTGTGGTTGCCAAGGGGATGGGGGGTAGGGACAGACTGGGATTTTAAAATGTAGAACAGATAAACAAGACCATACTTTATAACACGGGGAAATATATACAAGATCTTGTGGTAGCTCACAGTGAAAAAAAAATGTGACAATGAATATATGTATGTTCATGTATAACTGAAAAATTGTGTTTTACACTGGAATTTGAAACAACATTGTAAAATGACTATTACTCAATAAAAAAATGTTTAAAAAATAAATAGGAAAAATAAACTATAGAGCCTAAAAAAAAAAAAAAGTTCCGTCCAAATATAAGCCCAGGAGTGGTATTGCTGGATCATACGGTAAATCTATTTTTAGTTTTTAAAGGAATCTCCATAATGGCTGCACCAAAATACATTCCCATCAATAGTGTAGGAGGGTTCCCTTTTCTTCACACTGTCTCCAGTATTTATCATTTGTGGACGGTCATTCTGACTGGAGTGAGGTGTTACCTCATTGTAGTTTTCATTTGTATTTAATGATAATTAGTGATACTGAGCATTTTTTCATGTGCTTATTGGCCATTTGTATGTCTTCATTGAAGAATTGCTTGTTTAGGTCTTCTGCCTATTTTTGGATTGGGTTGTTTGTTTTTCTTTGTTATTAACTGGTATGAGCTATTTACATATTATAGAAATTAAGTCCTTGTCAGTTACATCATTTGCAAATATGTCTCCCATTCCATAGGTTGTCTTTTTGTTTTGTTTATGGTTTCCTTTGCTGTGCAAAAGCATACAAGTTTGATTAGCGCCCATGTGTTAATTTTTCTTTTATTTCTTCTGCCTTGGGAGAGTGATCTAAGAAAATATTGCTATGATTTATGTCAGAGAATATTTTGCCTATGTTTTCTTCTAGGAGTTTCATGGTGTCCTGCCTTATGTTTAAGTCTTTAAGCCATTTTGAGTTTATTTTTGTGTGTGGTATGAGGGAGAATTCTAACTTCATTGATTTATATGTGGCTGTCCATTTTTCCCAACACAACTTGCAGAAGAGACAGTCATTTCTCCATTGTATATTCTTGTCTCCTTTGTTGAAGATGAATTAGCCATAAGTCTGTGGGTTTATTTCTGGTCCCTCTATTCTGTTCCATTGATCCATATGTCTGCTTTTGTGCCAATATCATGCTGTTTTGATTACTGTAGCTCTGTAGTATTGTCTGAAGTCTGGGATTGTTATTCCTCCAGCTTCATTCTTTTTCTTCAGTATTGCTTTGGCAATGCTGGGTCTCTTGGGATTCCATGTAAGTTTTAGGATTATTTGTTCTAGTTCTGTGAAAACCCGTCCTGGGTAATTTGATAGGGATCACGTTAAACCTATAGATTGCTTTGTGTAGTATGGCCATTTTAACAATATTAATTCTTCCAATCCAAGAGCATGGGATATCTTTCCATTCCTTTAAGATATCTTTAATTTCCTTAATCAGTATTTTATAGTTCTCTGTGTATAAATCTTTCACTTTCTTGGTCAAGTTTATTCCTAAGTATTTTATTTATTTGGATGCTGTTTTAAAAGGGATTGGTTCTTTACTTTCCTTTTCTGATATTTTGTTGTTAGTGTAAAGAAATGCAGTTGATTTCCGTATGAGAATCTTGTATCCTGCTACCTTGCTGAATTCTTTTATCAGCTCTAGTAGCTTCTGTGTGGAGCTTTTAGGGTTTTCTATATATAGTATCATGTCATCCACGTATAGTGACAATTTTACCTCTTCTTTTCCAATTTGGATCACTTTTATTTCTTTTCCCTGTCTGATTGCTGTGGGTAGGACTTCCAAGACTATGTTGAATAGAAGTGGTGAGAGTGGGCATCCTTGTCTTGTTCTAGCTTTTAGCAGGAAGGCTTTCAACTTTTCACCATTGAGTATTATGCTGGCTGTGGATTTGTCATAAATAGCTCTTATTATTGAGATATGTTCCCTCTATACCCACTTTAATAAGAGTTTTTATCATAAATGGATACTGAATTTTATCAAATGCTTTTTCTGCATCTATTGAGATGATCATGTGATTTTTGTCCTTTCTTTTGTTGATATGGTGCATCACGTTGATTGATTTGCATATATTGAACTGTCCTTGTGTCCCTGGGATGAATCCAACTTATTCATAGTGTATGATCTTTTTTATGTTTTGTTGGCTTCTTTTTCCTACTATTTTGTTGAGGATTTTTGCATCTATATTCATCAATGATATTGGCCTATATTTTTCTTTTTTGATAGTGTCTTCATCTGCTTTTGGTATCAAGGTGATGGTGGCTTCATAGAATGAGTTTGGGAGTACTCTTTCCTTTTCAATCTTTTGCAAGAGTTTGACAAGGATTGGTATGAGTTCTTCTTGTATGTTTGGTAGAATTCCCCAGTGAAGTCATCTGGTCCTGGACTTTTGTTTGCAGGGAGGTTATTTATTGCTGATTCTACTTGATTTCTACTGATCAGTTTGTTCAAGTTATCTACTTCTTAATTCAGCTTTGGTGGACTGTATGTTTCTAGAAATTCACATTCTAGATTGTCCAATTTGTTGTCATATAGTTGTTCATAGTATCCTCTTATAGTATTTTGTATTTCTGTGGTGTTGGTTGTAATTTTTCTATTTTCATTTCTTACTTTGTTTATTTGTGTCCTCTCCCTTTTCTTCTTGGTGAGCCTGACCAGAGGCTTGTCAATTTTGTTTGCTCTTTCAAAAAATCAACTCTTGGTTTGATTAATTTTTTCTATTGTTTTTTGAAATCTCTTTTATTTATTTCTTCCCTGATCTTTATTATTTCTTTCCTTCTGCTGACTTTAGGTTTCATTTGTTCTTCTTTTTCTAATTCTTTTACGTGGTAGGTTAGATTGTTTATTTGCGATTGTTCTTGTTTTTTTTTTTTTTTCTCCTAGCTCTTAATGTTTCCTTTTTTTTTTTTTTAACATTTTTATTGATTTATAATCGTTTTGCAATGTTGTGTCTAATTCCACTGTAGAGCACAATTTTTCAGTTATACATGAACATATATATATTCATTGTCACATTTTTTCTCTGTGAGCTACCATAAGATCTTGTATATATTTCCCTGTGCTATACAGTATAATCTTGTTTATCTATTCTACAATTTTGAAATCCTTCTATCCCTTCCCACCCTCCGCCCCCTTGGCAACCACAAGTTTGTATTCTATGTCTATGAGTCTTTGTTTTGTATTTATGCTTTGTTTGTTTGTTTGTTTCTTTAGATTCCACATATAAGCAATCTCATATGGTATTTTTCTTTCTCTTGCTGGCTTACTTCACTTAGAATGACATTCTCCAGGAGCAACCATGTTGCTGCAAATGGCGTTATGTTGTCGGTTTTTATGGCTGAGTAGTATTCCATTGTATAAATATGCCACATCTTCTTTATCCAGTCATCTGTTGATGGACAATTAGGCTGTCTCCATGTCTTGGCTCGTTCTTATTTTTGAGGAAGGTCTGTATCACTATAAATTTCTCTCCTGGAGACTACTTTGGTGCATCCCATAGATTTTGTGTGGTTGTGTTGTCATTGTTATTTGTCCCAAAGGATTTTTTAATTTCTTCTTTGATTTCATTGTTGACCCATTGTTTTTTTAGTAGCATATTGTTTAGTCTCCATGTTGTCATTTTTTTCTCATTTTTCTTTCTGTGGTTGATTTCTAGTTTCATTCCATTGTGGTCAGAAAAGATGCTTGAAATAAGTTCTATCCTCTTAAATTTGTTCAGCCTTCTTTTGTGTCTGAGTATGTAGTCTACCTTAGAGAATGTTGTATGTACACTTGAAAAATGTATATTCTATTTTTGGGGGATGTAAGGTCCTGAAAACATCAACTAAGTCTAACTGTTCTATTTTGTCTTTTAGTATCTCCATTGCCTTACAGATTTTCTGTCTGGAAGATCTGTCCAATGATGTTAATGGGGTATTAAAGTCTCCTACTATTACTGTGTTCCCATCAACCTCTCCCTGTATCTCTGTTAGTATTTGTTTTACATATTTAGGTGCTCCTATATTGGGTGTATATATGTTAACAAGTGTGATATTCTATTCTTGTGTTGTTCCTTTGATCATTATATAGTGTCTTTCTTTATCTTTCTTTATGGCCTTTGTTTTAAAGACTATTTTGTCTTATATGAATATTGCTACCCCTGCTTTCTTGTCATTCCATTTGCATGAAATATCTTTTTCTATCCTCTCACTTCAATCTATATGTGTCCTTCACCTTAAAGTGGATCTCTTGTAGGCAGCATATTGTTGGTTCTTGTTTTATCATCAAATGTGCCACACTATATCTTTTGATTGGGGCACTTAGAGTCCATTGGCACTTACAGTAATTACTGATAAATGTGTTTTCATTGCCATTTAAAATTTTGTTTTCCAGCTGATTTTGTATTTCTTCTTTGTTCCTTTCTTTTTCTTTTTGTTTCCTTTTGTGGTTTGATAATTTTCTTTTGTATTAGCTTGATTTCTTTTCTTTTTGGTTTTTGTGACTCTGTTGTAAGTCAGTAGATTTTCCTTGATTCTGTAGCTTTTTCCTTTATAAAACATGATCCATCAGACTGGATCACTTTTTCTCCAACTCTTTGTCTGGTTCTCTTCCTCACAGAATTTTTTTTATCTCTGCCCACATGATATCCCAGAGATGCTTTTTCTAACTTCCTGTTCAAAATAGTCCCTCCTCCTCTCTCCTTGACAATATTCCTTTACTCTTATCTATTTTTCTTCTTGGTAGTTATCACTACCAAAGACGACATACTTATTTCTTCTCTTGACTATTATTTGTCTCTTATTCCAAGTACCAAGAGAGTAGAGTTTCTTTTGTGTTCATTGGGACATTCCCTATGTCTAAGATAAGACTTGCGTATAGTAGGCAATAGATCAACATTTATAGAAGGAGATATGATCCAACCAGTAACAGAGCTACAACTAAAGCCTCTGCCTCCCAAGTCCCAACTTAACACTCTCAACACTTCACAGCTCAGGTGACTGTTGCTCCCCTCTGAAGTCTTACAGAATTTATAACCTAGCACCTACCAATATGTCTTAATAATAGCATGCCTTTTATTGCCCAACTTTTGCATTTTTTTACCTCTTTTTTTTGTTCTTGACTAAATTGTAAGTACTGCGAGGACAAGAACCATATCAAATCCCTGCTGTGTTACTCCAAGAGCCTTCTGTAGTTCTGAGCACCAGTTAGGCACCGGATAAGTCTGAACTGATGGACTGACTCCTTAGTAGTAGGAGAAAGCAGCCCAGAGGGACAACGAATGAGGCAAGTGCAAATAACATCTCTACAGGGATTTGTTTTCTGGGTGAGAATTGGTCCTCATAACAGGAATTAGTGCCAATGAACAAACAAAAATATGTCTGAGTTTCTATACTCATCTTTCATTTCACTGAAACATGGTATACGTAGAATTTTATATGCTGGCATCTCAATGAACAAAATATATATTTAACATATTAGCTTAAATATTAGAATAAATAAAATCATGATTAATAAAATTAATAATTTTTCTTCTCCAGTATAATTGTTCAAAATTTAATCTTAAGTATAGAAAAAAAGAAGGTAAGATACCCAAAGAAATTCCGTTAAAAAGTCGAAGTCCTAAAGAGAGAGAATAGGCTTAGGTAATATACTTGCTAGATCAATATAATATGTATTTTGTAATTCTAGGAGATAAAATATGTAAAATAGAATGCAGTACTATCTCAATTACCTTTTAGAAGTAGATGATTTATTATTTCTCCTCAATTGCCCTCTGCCAGTTCACAAGAGAAAAAAGAACACCACTTGGAGGATATTGACTAAATTTCTTCTGGATAAGATTAAGGCTCATAGAGAAGAAATAAAGAACAAATTTAAAGAGTCCTTTATAACTGCACTGCAGCACTGGGCCAGGAGTTGGCTGTGCTTTGCACATATATTACCGTTAATTGTATAATGTTGAAAAATGTCACTCTATTCAAAAGCTTAGCAACAAGCATCCACACAGAGTTATCAGGCCTCAATAATTCCTTGTCACCCTGGAATGCAAAATGATGCTGGAAAGAACTACCTCATCCTTCATTGTCCACATCCAGTCAGGTGACAAAGTCTTGAGAGTTCTGATTATCCCCCAAACCAAATGAAAATTGTAATTCACGTTATAGCTCCACCTCAGTATAAATTTTTAAATTTAGAATTTCCCTTCGATAACAAGGGAAAACTAGTTGATCACTCAAAAGAAAATTTGACTTCATGCTTCCTTTATTTTTGCACCTTGCTTGTTAAATATGTAGATCACTATGTGAACTGCATGCAGTCATGAACATATTTTGGATGTGGGGCACAATCATGGAAGCCCTCACTGAGGCTTCCAAGAGCTCTGAGCAAAACAGGAGATACGAATTAAAAGATTGAAAAGCCTCGAAAAGGAGTCACTACTCACAATGTTCATCAGGGTGAGGAGGTAGTTTTGGACGTGATCTTTGCCATGGAAACGGACCACAGAGTCATCCACTCCCAGCAGCACCTCAATGTTGTAATCGTTTTCTCCTGCGTGTCTGCGGCGCCTCATGGTTTCATTCAGCTGCTGGTCAACACTGCCGTAAACAGTACCTAGATCATCAAGGCCTTCCAGATCCGACTCTATTGAGAAACAAAAGGAACCCAGGCATTTCAGTTTCCCCAATGGTCCTTCTAATAACTTCTTACAAAAACAGATCTTTTGGGGCTTCTTACAAAAACAGATCTTTTGAGGGGGCCTAAATTATCGTCCATAGTCACTGAGATGCTGTTTCTCAGTTTATTCCTTCAATAATGTGCACATACATGTGATTAGACAGACTGCCTATAAATTCAACACAGGGCAGCAACGTTGAGAGTAAAATAACATTACTGCACAGAGAGCAGTGCCACCACGCCAGACTATTCCAGGAGGATAAAACTAGTTTAGTCTTCCTCCAGCTGCATCCTCTGTGCAGAACAAAGAAAGTGGGAGTACAGAGCATGTGCAGGCTAACACATGGAGCCTATAAGGTTAAAAATCACAGGTTGGTAAGTTTACAGTGGTTAATTTAAGTTACTTTAATCATGGAGTGTAGAATTTGTATCACATAAATTTAAGTTGCTTCTTTTTCCAATAGCCTTAACTTAAAAATCAGAGTAGAGCATGGCAACACAATAGCATTCAGTAATATGATTATCAGTCACCATATATTACTTTATTTCTTATGAATCTGATCTTCTTGTGAATGCTGATGTGGGGACACTGTAGGTCTTCACATTTGCACTGGCCATTGTCTGGAGAGCAGGTCATTTCGATAGCTATATATCTGAATTCGTGAGATACCAAAGTAAGAAATCAGTCTGAAAATCACATGTATCTGCAGAAAAGTAGAAGTATAAACTATTTTATGTCATGGAAGGAATTTAATTTTTTCAACTTTCCAAAGAGAAAAACATACACATATTTACACAGAGAGAGAAACAGACATCCACATATATACATATCTTTATATCCTCTATCTACGTAGAGAAAGAGTGAGAGGCAGTCTCGGGTTCTAATTTTCTAGATTATCTGCCTTCAGGTTACCATCATTTTAGTGAAGAAAAGTGAAATGTATCATTTGGATACTAAAACAAAAGACACTATTCAAAGCTGCGGGTATAGAACTGAAAGAATACTCATTTCCATTTCAAATTATATAAAACCTGGAAAATATTTTTGCAAACTGCCTTGATGTCTAAAACAACCACATATCTAAAAACAAGTCTGCCAGGACCAATTCTGACTCATGCTTTATATGGAGGCTTATTTAACGTTGTGCTGGGGCCTGTAAGCCATTTGAATCAGTGTCTGACATTAATGAATGGGCATTTTCCTCTCCACCTTTGTGGTTATAGTAGAGTTGAGGGGGAAAAGTGGTGTCTCTGGGCCAAGAAGATGGATGACCAAGCCCGAGCCACATAGGATCAGGAGTAGTGGAAGTACAGATCTCACTCACACCCTTGCCACTTTTAAAAATATATGGAAACACCAGCACCCTCCCCTTCGAACATGGGCACAAGCTCTGAATGTGACTACTCAGGCTTGAAAGCTATACTGTAATTCACTCTGATGGAAGGCCAAACGCTAGATCATTAACCGAGACTTTTCTCCTCATCAGGGAATGACACTGGCTCCACAGCATGTCAATAACCTTTCCCACTATCCACATCAAACAGAAAGCTTTCCTCAAAAGTTGTTTTTAAGAGCTGTAAACCCACATCAAGGGCAAGCGACTACACCTGCAAACAACTTTACTATTCATCCTCAAGTCTCTTCACACACTTGAGAATGTGAAAGGTCATGATAGCTAGCGTGCAAATAGGAAATTCATACACAAGCTCCCAGTTCTAAAAATGGCTCTTTTGGGCAGAACTGTCAGCAACAGTGTCCAATGGAAACATACTAGCAATGTCATCATGTCATTAAGTCTGATGCATGAATGAAGAAGGCTGAATACGTATTTCAGAAGGACAGTTCATTTTGCTCTAAAACACCTTTGGTTTGGCCTTCGCATCCCTCCTGAAATACGTGGTTTTCTGGTAAGAGAAGAGAATCTCTTTTTCCACTGCATGAGGAACCTGAGAGGGAAGAAGGAAGCTTTTTTCTTTCAATCACTGCTTTTATTCAATCAAGAAGACTTCTGTCCCTGTTTCCTCCTGTGCTGTACAAGGTTCTTGCCTATGATTTATCAAGTGGGCAATGTCAAGCATTTCAAAGAAACACAGTGGAATAACTCCTGGCACATTTTATTTATACACAGACCTATTAATTACAAATAGTTCTGAGGCTATGAAGTATCTTCATTCATAACTTTTCCCAGTGTGCCTACTTTACAACGTAACAATCACGAGCTTTGTAATTAGACATGCCTGGCTTCAAATCCTGGCAGTGTCACATCCTGGCAGTGTGATTTTACTTAAGATGCCTATCTCTCTGAGCCTCAGTTTTCTCTTCTGTAAATTGGGATAAGAATACCTACTTTGCAGAGTTGCTGTGATGATATGAATGTTAGTAAAAACACTATATTCAGCTCTTAGATATAAGCACTCAACAAACAGCATTTACTGCTGCTATGATGATGATGATGGTAATTTCCCATTAAGATAAGCTTTCTATACCTTTTAAATCTTCCTACATCTTACCTTATGTATCACAAATCAAATGGTTATAGTTCTTTTAATACAGAGGTGAGAAAAAATCTGGAATTAGTAAAGGAAAATCTGAATTGTTGACAACTTCAGAAAGCCTGAGGGTAAAGATAGCTCATACAAAGCACAAAGTAGATAAAGCAGATCTTGAGCTCTCCATTTATCCCTTCCCACCCTCTTCTTCCCCTAGTAACCATAAGTTTGTTTTCTATGTCTGTGAGTTTCTGTCCATTTTGTAAATAAGTTCATTTGTGTCTTTTTTTTTTTAGATTCCATATATAAGTGATATCATATGGTATTTTTCTTTCTCTTTCCTGATGTACACCAGAAGCTGACACATTGTAAACAGACTATACTCCAATAAAAAGACACAGACATACACAAAAGTAGATAAAGCAGAGAAGAATCTAGGATGTTTACTTTTAGTTAAAATTATGATTAAATCCAATGAGACAAACTTGCTTAGTAGATTAAAAACCTAATATCAAATTGGAGTTAGCTTATAGATGTCCCTGATCTTCACTCAGTGCATATTCACTGAGTGCCCACACGTGGTAGACCCTGAGAAGGTTAAGAACTCCTTAGGGGTTAACTCTAGGAACCACACAGCTGTGCCAGATTTATATTCAGATTGAAGCTGAATTTGTATCATGTAGTCACAGACAATTGCATAAGCTTAAATCATTTCTGCAATCTCTACTTTAAGCAGATCTAGTCAGGGTATTAGAATATACCTTTTACTAATAGTGTACACCTTTATAAAGCTTCAAAGTTTAAAAGCAAACACACACACTTTGACGAAATTTTAGATACCTCTGTGCCTGATTCTACCTGCGCCCCCATAAGTATAGGAATAGGAAAAACTGAAGTTGATTATCATGCAAATCATGTCCAAAGACACCCTATCAGATCATTTTCTGCTTAAATGGCTGAAGAATCACAGAGAAGGCAATAGGCAAGTTCAAGGAATGAAAGCAGTGACATTTTGTGTTGGGTGTTGCAAACTCTGATGACACTCTGTTGGCATTGATATAATTTAAATAAAGTTATATTGTTATAGCTCCAAAAAAGATACAGTAGCAGCATCTCCACACATATGGGGGCATCATTCTACCAAGATATAAAATGTTTCTGTGAAAAAGCAGCTGAATCCTTCACTAACTGGGAAATTCCATAATGATACTTCAAAGAACTCTATTCAGGCCAATTTATGATGTCAATTCTGAAGTTTCATTAAGTAACTGTTGCTTTTTTTAAAAAAAAAGACATTACCATTGAATGAATATTAGTTTCCGTGATTCCTTTTTGCTGAAAGGAAAAATTCTAAAATACTAATTCTAAAGTACTAATTCTAATTCTAAAATTCTAATTCTAAAATACACGTTTGCTTTTGTTTTCACTGACTACTTTAAGGGGTAAGCATATGGCATTTTTTAAAATGGAAAATGTCTTACATTCCAAGTCAAAAAAAAAAAGTTTTCATGCTTTGAGTTTGTGATCATTAGCAAACAAACAAAATAGAACAGCCACCTCAATGTTCATGTACATAGAAAATCCTGACTTTTAATAATAATTTCCTACATGCCAGTTAGAATGTTTATAGCTGCAAATAAATAAAGCTTTATTTAAAGTGTTTTAAGCAATCACAAAACATATTAGTTTATGTTATGAGAGGTCTAGAGGTAGGGTGATTCCTGGGTTAATCAGTTCATTAATAGATCATCAAGTACATAGTTCTTTCATTTTTTCATATCCTGCCATTCTTGGTATACAGGCTTTATCTTGAGATTAGCTTCTTTGATTCTTTCAGAATGGCTGCACCAATGCCAGCATCACAGCCAGGTTTGACAAATCGTGTTTTCATGCATGTCTTTCTTAAAAGTAGGCGAAAAGCTTTCTTGGAAGCCCTCTGGTACATTTAACTACATGTTTCAGTGGCCAGAATTGAATCACAAGGCCATGTAAAAATCATTCAAAGAACAGAACTCCCATATATCTTATTCTAACCGAAAATTAACCTGTTACTGAGGACGGCCTCCTCTGGAGCACATGGTTAGGAAAAGTGTGGGTTCTTGAGTAGTACTGAGATCCTATTTAAAATGATAAAGGGGGGCTTGAAATAAAAGAGGAGGGGGAAATGGAAGTTACAGAGTCAACTCACATTGTTGAATCCTCCTTTCCAAGTCCTCCTCTTCCCACATTTCCTAGTAACAGTCTCCCACTGGTCTCTTTTATTCTATTTAGTTTGCATTCGTGCATTTTATGTTTCATTTCTCTTACTGTAGTCTCCTTGCCTACAGATCCCTTCCACATTCTTTTGGCTTGGTAATGTCTTTTGAAAGGCACAGTACTTCATTCCTATAGTAGTGGACTCTTGTCACTGTTGCTTGCTCAGCCCCATTCCAACCGTCTCTTGAGTAAGTCACTGAAATGTTTGGGTGTGGGAAGGGCTGTCAGACAGAATGCAGTATTCTCTGTTAAATTCAAATATCAGATAAATAACAATTTTTTTTTAGTGTAAATCTGTCTCAAATATTATCATGGGACACACCTAGCACTAAAAACTTCCATGTTTAGCTGAAATCCAAATTTAAATGAGAATCTTGTATATTTATTTGTGGAATCTGGCAACTCTAAGTGTGGGGGAGCTCTCTTTCTCCAGGCAGTTCATATAGTTACACGGATCTGCACCCTCCCAGTCTCACTTCCCCACTCCACCCTCTACATTCAGTTCCAGCCATGGGCATTGATCCCGGCATGGCCAAGTAGGATATTCCATTTCCATGACTCTCCAGTCATTGGATGGGCAGATGGCCTAAATCATGCCAATGAAACTGTTACCTAGGACTGTTTTATTTGGAGCTACTAGGAAAGAGATTCTCTCTACAAGCTTGAAACTGGCAGAATTTAACACTGAAGGTGCTTGGGTGAATATGGGAGAGTTGTTGGTCTAGGTTTAATGTAAGAAGGGGAAAGTGAAGATTACTAATGGAGAGAATAGTTATGTTACAGTGATGACTTGGAGACTCTGAATTTAACCATCCCTGAAACTTCATTTCTTTTTTCCCCCATGGGGCTCCTTCCTATGCATCCTTTGCTCTAGGTACAAGAATATTAAGACAGTCCCAAAGCTAGAGGTGAACTTCATACCCAGCAGAAGGAAAGGGACCACTGTATCTGCAAAAACAAGAACAATTTTGCAACAATTTTTACCTGGTATGAGATCTCTATGGAAACTAGTTCTGCCCCTTGAACTCCTGAACTTTTACTATAAACCCCCTGCCTTCTCCCCCAGCAGGCTCACAGTCTTAGAGGCATTAGCCCACTGTGACCTCCTTTCTCTGGCAATGAAATAAAAGTTGCCATTTCTACTTCATCCAAAACTCCGTCTTCAAGTATCAGTTTGGTAAGCGGGCTATGGAGGCCATGTTTTGGCAACAAATACTAGAGGGGAACCTCTTCAGATATCAGAGTTTTACCTCTGTGTAGCTCTCCCTTCTCCCAGACTCAGTCCTGTGAATGCTGGCCACCTTCATCTCCCTGACTCTCAGCTCTGGCCTCTCAACTCTGTCAGGTTCAGCCTGGGTTCCCCTTCCCTGAGATTGGATTAGAAACCCTTCAGGCAGTGAACTGGGGAAGTGCTGAGGCTCACTTCACTTGCTTCTCATCTCTTAGGGATCATGGTCTTTCTCTGCCGATATCCAATGTCTTGTAAAGTACTGTTTCATATATCCTGCCTATTTCTGGCTGTTTGAAGTAGGAGGGTTAATCCAGTTTCTATTATTCCATCTTGGCCGAGAGCAGAAGTTCACTTAATTTGGTTTTGCTAATATCATAAGGTGGTTTAGAAACTTGGATTTATAGGTATGTTACTCTATATAACATGATTTAGAATTTTCTATAGGCTTTCAGCCTTCCTTAAGTGATTTTCTATATGCATTTACTCGGATTTATAGAAGTTAAGTAGCAGTGAAATGTTCAGTGTAAAAACCCTGACAACACTCTTTTAGTACAAAAATCATACTTTTATGAGATATTAAATCTCCTTGAATGTGTCCTTGTAACACATAGTATCTTCTGAAGGGAGAGAAACTTAAGGCTGAGCAGTATTCAGTAAATCTCAAAAAAATTCTATTCACCTTTCTCATAAAACAATGTGAATTTCTTTGTTCATTAAAAGCTGGCTGAGCCAAGAGGCACTCACTATAAATGTGTTTGCAGAAAGAAACTGTCTTCCAAGAGTAGCCCCTAAAATAAGCTGCTTGTTACTTAAAACAAACATGGAGAGAGTTCAAAAAATTAAAACCTTAGCAAACATAGGTATCCCCTTACAGTCCAAAGAACATGATGTTTGAAATATTTGCTGAAAATGTTTTGCACTGAATTTTTTAGAGAATTACAAACTAGGTTTTCATAAATCATATTTAGATGATAGAAAATTGGGGGTGGACTTCAGGAAGTCATGTTTCAGAAGTGAAGGCAAGAAATAAATTCTAGAAATAGGTTCACTGTGGGTCATCCCTTCAAATCAGCAGCAAGGGCCACAACAAGCAGGATGAAACTACCCACTCAGAAAAGGAATTGTCTTGTGAAAAGTGACAGAAAGGGAAACAAGGATGATTCATTGATGCACTGGGTCTGATTGTATCTAAATTCATCTTTCTAGATTTGAAAGATCTTTTTGCAGTTTGAGTGCAAGAAATCTAAACATTTATGTGTTCCACTCAAATTGAGGGATGACATATTTGATAGATTAACACAGATGGAGTGAAACCATTAACCACTCACTGTCATCAAAGTCAGTAAGTGCTGATCTGTCTTCAAATATCAGATGGGAAATCCAGACTACAGGCAGCAAGTCTGTTTTTAAATGAGTGTGCCTTGATTTAATCTCAACTCACTCAGTCGTTTTGAAGGTCTAACAGACGGGTAATATAAGAAGAATCCTCATGAATACAAATGTTAGAATTACTGGAAAAGGCTCATTACCTCCTGGCCCCCTGTTCCTTCCTTTCCTCTCTTTTTCCTTCTATTCCTTGTTCCCCTCATTCTCTTGTTACTTGATTTCTTTCCTCTCTTCCTTAACTCCTTCCATCCATCTATTTCCACACATTTCTTGAGCACTTTTCCAGTATAGAATCTGATCTAGCCTCTAAGAATAAAGGGCAAAGAAGCCCAGTTCCTGTCATGGAGGAAGTTACAGCTTAATAGGAGAGAAAGAAATATAATAAACACATACTGTCATGCAAGGCAAGGATGTAACTGAAGAAGAAGCAACTTTACCTGGAAGAACCTGAGAACATTTCAACAGAGGAGGTGACGGCTGCACTGGATGTTGAAAGATGCACAGAAGTTAGACACGTGGAGAAACAGGGAGGGCCATTTCCAGGCAAGGACACAGCGTGTGCAGATGACCTGAACAGCGCTGAAATACTGGGGGAACAGAACTCTAAAGTGGAGGGAGCAAAAATCAGTTGAAGATTGATTTGGCAGATGTGATCACTAAGGGAAGGTGAAGCAAGATCAGGAAGAATACTTCTTACACAGGCTCAGGGCCGGTTTTCTTGGGGCAGTTCTGCACCATGCCTGTTATCCTGACATCAATACTAGTAACGTTTTCTCTCCACTCTCGGATGTGGCCCAGTTTGAACAAATCAAGTGGTCACCCTACTTAGAGGCCTTTCGGTAGCAGAAGGGGATTTCTAGAAGCAGGGCTGAATTACATAATTCGCTTTTGTGCACCTGTGTTCAGGGATAACAGGCCTTCCAAGTTCTTGCGGCAGTGATGTGCTTTCCCAGGTGTGGCAGCAGGGGAGTGAATACAGTGATTTGGCAGTCCACATCCATTTCAACTTCCTTGCGTTGCGTACTCCTACAGGAGAGGGAATGGCGAGCCCCAGTGTGCCTGCAGCCAGCCTCCCAGGTGAGCATTTGGTTCAGCCAACTGGATGCACTCATGTGAGATGTGAACTCAGAAGTGGCAAACGTGGCTGGGGAGGCACTGGGGGTTTTCCATCATAACATTCGAGGTCCGGTTGTCAGCTGTGTGGATGCTGAGAGGAAAGTACAGCAGCAGAGTGCCAGTTTGTTATCCTCAGAGAGCATTTTCTGTGGCAAGTGATGGAGTCAGCAGGTCCAGGGGCAGCTCGCTCACTCGTCCCCTCCCTGACCTGTGCAGCAACAGCAGCTGCCTGGGTGGACCAATCAGCCGCCTCATTCTGGGAACTGGTCCTGGAGCCCAAGTCTCATGGCCACTCCTCCAGTCCTTCCAGCAATTTAATGTGCACTTAATTCTTTATATTAAATCCTTTCATGCTTAAAATAGCGAGTGTGGCTTCAATTTCCTGGAACTGAACCTTGACACATATATGGTAAGCTATTTAACAAAGCTGGGCCTGCAATCCACAGCCATGTCATAAGAGGGCTGGGCTATTATGTGACCAGCAGGGGCCCTCCTACCTCGAGAATTTTTCTCCTGTGATTCTACTCTTTTATGGAGTTTGCCTAATGCTTCTATTTTTCTCTCCTGTGTCCCTCAGGAACTATTTCCAATCTGGCGTGTAGCTTTCATTTCCATAGAACTGTTTCACTCGTATCATGATTAATAAATTTTTAGTATTTGGAAAATGCACCAAAAGCCATAGGGTGTGTACAAGACAGGGGTGAGAGAGGACACGGGCATTTAACAAACATCTACTGAGCACCTATTATGTGCCAGGTGCTCTTAGGTAATATTTATAAACCCCTTGACCTAGTGCAAGCATTTGTTTAGACAAAACATTCCTGGAAGTACATTTTATCTTTGTGTGGTTTGCAAATGAAAAATAACATTCACTCCCCAACCTCTAGTTGCCCGTCCTGACCCCTTTCCATTCACCACACGGGCTACAGTCACTACAGCTGCTTCCTTACAGAAGCTGACCTGAGCCAAATCAGGACTTCTCTAACCACGTCTCTGTTTCTAGTCCATTTCGCTTTCTTCAGCTGAGTGAATCGTCACACGTACTCTTCCCTGATGCAGTCCTCTGACCTGACACAGTTTTCCTCCCTACTTCTAGTTTTCCATGTCCCTTTAGGTGGTTCTTGGCTGGATCCTGTGCTCATCCCCAGTTGCCTGAGAATCACCCAAGGCCCTTTGCTTCTTACACATGATCCCTTGGACAAATCATTCAGTGATAGAATTTTTATACATTTTTAATCCTTAAGCTACATATCCTGAATTACAGGACATTTCTACATCACTGTTCCAATGTCTTCTCATTATTATTCTCAAAGCATTAACTTGTCTCCATATAATACATCCTTCAACAATCTTCTTGAACTTCCTTTTCAGGCAATCAGAACCCTGAAGTCATTTTCACTTCGCTTGTCTCATCAGGCCATTGCTAATTTCTGATAATTCTTGCTACCCCAAATTCTTAAGATTTGCCATTCTATCTGTGCTTTCTGCATCCAGGCTGTCTATACTGGACTGTATATTCTCTTTCCTTGTTTTCTGTCTATACCCATCCTATGTTTGGCCACTGAAACTATCTTCTTTAAATGTTACTCCAAAAAGCATTTGTTAGTACAAATTTCCTTTCCTTATTACATCTGAACTTTTTGTCATTGGCCAAACATTTCACTGCCTAAATCACTTATCTGTTTTTGTAGTGCAGTTTTATTTTTTCTCTAGAAGAGTTAACCTAATTATTTGTCATTACATAGTCTACTCATTATTGCCACTTTTCTTATTTCATCAGCCTAGAATGTTGTCCATCTGAATAAAAGAATATTTCAAAAGATCCTTAAAGGAATTAATCAAAGTCTTCCCTGTTTAAGGATCATCTCATCTGACTCTAATCAATACATTTAGCAGTCCCAGAGGACTATTCCACTAACATTTGCAAAGACAAAACTCCAAAAAAGAAAAAAAAGCATTCAAAGGTAAATTCACGTGCTATGTTTACCCTCTTGTTTGATGGTCATTAGAATAAGTTCTTGGTAAAAAACAAAGAATGATCACAGAGAATAAAACTCACCATAGCACATAACTCCATATAACAACAAGGCTGAACGGTAGGTATGTACTACATATTATTTGTTCTAACACTGTTGTGGTCACATAAGCATATGATGCGTCAGAGTTAGGTGCAACTTTATCCTATTTGCTCTGGAACTCTTCGTTATATTGTCTCCATGGTAATGGAAACAGAGGGACATAAATAATTTTTTTTTTGAATACAGAATACTTTTGTGAGTAAAAAAAATCCGAGGATGATTGTATCCATTTTTTAAAATGGGAAATGTGCTAAAAAGTAGTCTAATGAGCCTGAAACACATTAAGAGATCAATAAATGTCAAACAACAAAAAAAATGAGTCAACATATTGGCACGTAAATGGCTTGCATTTAAAGAAAATGGGGATTTAAATGAATTATGATGTATCAGTGTGCAAAAAGAGGGAGAATGGAAAAGGAAAACATAATAGCTAATTGTTAGTGAAGTTTCTAATAGTATTAGAAGTGGTAATATCAAAGAAAAACTAGAAACAAGTTATACATCTGAGAGTAGAAGTATAATTAAATAAATTATATCTCATCCTAATATATGCAAAGAAACACACCATAACATTATATGAAATTATATTACAGTTCATGTATATGTATATACACACATATATAAAATACAGTCATTTCTCCATATTTGCAGATTTTGTATTTGTGAATTTGCTTACTCACTAAAGTTCATTTGTAATCCTCAAGTCAGTATTTACAGTGCTTTCTCAGTCATTTGCAGACATGCACAGAGTCTCAAAAACAACAAACAAACAAACTCAATAAAGCAAGAAAGTAAAAAGAATCATAATTTATAAGGGAGAAATAAACATGTCATTATTTCCAGATGACACAATTGTTTGTATAGAAATCCGAAAGAATCTATAGGATTAACAAGTGAATTAAGCAAGTCACTGAATACAGAAACCTATATAGAAAAATCACTTGAATTTTTTTTGATGAACAAATCCTCAACTTCATTTATTTAAGAAAAATGGATATTAAAATTAGTGTCAGACCATTTTCTTTATTTTAGTATAAAAAAAGTAAATTTGTTAACTTGTAATGTTAACAAAGATGTAGAGAGTAAGTACTCTTATTCATTAATAGCAAATAAAAAAATGAACTTTATCAACAAACAAGGAAAAAAATCCTTTTTAAAAGATATTAAAGATCAAATTCTCAGGAGAAAAAAACTAACAAAGATGTGCTAGACCTCTATAGCGAATCTATAAACATTAATACTTAGAGACACTGAGCCACAGAGTTGGGGAAAATATTTACAAAACATATCTGACAAAGCAGTCATACCCAGGATACGTAAGTACACCTGCAAAACAATAAGAACAAGACAGATATCCAATTTTTAGAAGTGTCCTTAAACATACACTTTGCAAAAATAACAGTCTTTATCCTATAGGTACATATAAGTGTTCTCAACATTGTTAGACATTAGGAAAGACAAATTAAAGCCAGATGAAACATACTTACTACCATGGCTAAAATGGAAAATAAAACTTGATACTACCAACCAGTGGGCAGGATCTGGATCAGCTGGAGCTCTCCTCCACTGCAGGTGGGAATGTGCAGTGGTGCACTACTTTGTAAACCACCTAGCATTATCTACTAGAGCTTAGTATACGCACACTCATGACACAGCAATTCTACTCCTAAGTAAACACTAAGCGGAAATGAGCACACATGTACATCCATCATAGTACACAAACAAGGATATTCATAGCTATTTTTAATAGCTAAAACTGGAAAATAGACAGGATGAATGCCATGCTAAGTTGTACAAAAGAACAATATAAAGCAATAAAAAATACCAAATTGCTCCTGCACACAGGAACATGGACTAATCTCATAGATATAGTGTTAGGTTAAAGAAACCAGACAAAAAACAAATGCTGCATGATTTAATTTATATTACATATACTAATTTCATGGAAACTTAAAACAATACAATTGATAGAATTCACATGGTGATTACCTTTGGTGGGTTACTAACTAGGAAATGGTATAAGGGAAGCTTTTGGGATGCTGGAAATTATTCTATAATTTGATATGCATGATGATTACATTTGTAAAAACTGATTGAGCTGAAAACTTAAGATTTGTGAACTTTACTGTGTATATGCTATAGACCAAGAAAAATTACAAAAGAAACCTCACAAAGAGATTTAAATATAAATCTACTCTCTCATATGCCAATGCTTTTTTTTTGACACATGGGTAGGGAAATATGGAACTTTGGAGAACTTGATAAAAATCTCTGAAGGATGTAATATAGAAATCTAAATTGATGCAAAATAATTTACACAAGAGTGGCAAAAGGCCCCCCACAAAGACTGCCTTCTCTCCTCCCGAAAAAGTGACCTGATAACAAAAACACTTTAAATCAAGTCACAAAATGTACTCCCTAGGGGGTGGAATGTCAGGTTAATGTAAGCCTAGCTAGAGGACGCAGGACATTTGCCAGGTTTCTGCCAAAGAATGCCTATGAGATCATTCTTCAAAAGGCCTCCCCTCCATACCCTTGACATGATATAAACTACTCTGGTATTTATGTATGCTGGATACTCCGTTAGTATACTTTATAGGTCTTTAAATAAAACCAGCTGTCATTCTAGCTAAACTTCAAGAAAAAAAAGAAACATGGTTGCTCTACAGCATGCTTGTGTGCATATGAACCACCTAATTCGTAGGGTCTCTGCCCAGACACTCTACTGCACTAAGTCTACAATGGGCCCTAGAACCTGCATTTCAAGAGGCACTTAAGAAGATCTCGAGTCAGGTGGTTTGGGTGTATATTTGTGATACACTGCTTTATATACTGCAGTATGAACTATTCATTTTTTGCTGATCTAATTATTTTTAAAATGTGATAGTTCTTCTCTATGTGATCATACTTAGCTTGGATGATAGAACCTAACACAATAAACATTAAATTATACATGTTCTTCTAATCCAAAAACTTTATAAATCTTTTATCTGCTATTAAGATTTCAGCTTTCTCAGTCATATCAGTGTAATAACATTAATGTATTAAATAATCCAAGAAGGAAAGTAACTGCAGTAATGCCTTTCTGTATTGGTTAAGAATTATAATGTGTATAATAATTTTTCACCATCTAAAATATTATTTTTTTATTAATAAGAGAGGTACCTCAAACTTAGACTGGAGTCATATAAGTCTGCTAACATATAAACTCAGGGTTAATTGAGTTCAACAATTTTAAAGGCCAATGTGCATTATTAAAACAATAGCCAAGACATGGAAACAACCTGAATGTCCATCGACAGATAACTGGATAAAGAAGTTTGGTATATTTATACAATGGAATACTACTGAGCCATAAAAAAGAATAAAATAATCCCATTTACACCAAAATGCATGGACCTGGAGATTGTCATTCTAAGTGAAGTAAGCCAGAAAGAGAAAGAAAAATACCACATGATATCCCTTATATGTGGAATCTTAAAAAAAAAAACAAAACAGAGAGAGAGAGAAACAAATTTATTTACAGAACAGAAACAGACTCACAGACATAGAAAACAAACTTATGGTTATTAGGGGGAAAGGAGTGGAAAGGGATAAATTGGGAGTTCAAGATTGCAGATACTAACTAATCTGTATAAAATAGATAAACAAGCTCATACTGTATAGCACAGGGAACTATATTCAATGTTTTGTAGTAACTTACAGTGAAAAAGAATATGAAAACAAAATATATGTATGTTCATGTATGACTGAAGTATTGTGCTGTACACCAGAAACTGACACAACATTGTAAACTGATTGATTATACTTCAATAAAAAATATATATACAAGAAACACACACACACACACACACACAAACCATAGGGGAGAGATTATAAACTGAATTTACCTAGGATGAATGAAAACCAGAGAGGTGTGAGGCCTTCCAAAAGAAACAAACAAAAAGGAAATAGAGAAAAGGAAATAGAGAAAAGAAAATAGGGGAAAAATCTGAGAAAGACTGAAGAGACCAGAGAGGAATAAAGTCTTATTTTTAAGAAGCTGGCAAAATTAGTAAACTACACTGAAAGATTAAGTGTTTATTTCATTAGGATTAATTTATATATAGTGAATGCACACTTTTTTTTTTATTAAAGAGAACTGTAGGAATAATTATTCTAAGGGATGAGGACAGAAAGATTGAGCAAATCATTATTCCAGTTTCCAATGCTGAAAAGGCAATTGTGGTTTCTTACTCTCACAAGGTCACTGACTTTGGATGTGACAGTCCTAGTCTTTCCAATCCTTTTTTCATTAGGGCGAGGCTGTATAGTTACTGAATCACTCTGATTGCCTAGATGGTATTTGATTTACTTATCCCTGTATAGTTCACATGTGTGTTAACAATCCTAGAACAATGCCTTTCACACAATAAATATATTTTTCCCTTGAATTTCCTACTTTCTGGCAGTGACAGATATTGCAATCATGATGAAGTTTAAATCAAGCAGTGTTGCAGTAAGCTGAAAGGGATGCAGACCCTTGACCTGAAAGATCGTGGTCTCATGAGATTGCACAGGAGTTAACAAATGTCAAATGAAAATTCCTTTTTAGTGACTTTTGTTTTCCAAATTTTTGACTATGTGACATAGCAAAACAGTTTATACAAATACATTGCTTGCTTGCATTCTACGTGTAAGTAAAGAGATCTTTTTTGCGAGATGGAGCACTAAATGTTATTTGTTGAAATGTACAGTTTTACATAAATGAACATACGTTACCAACGAGAAGAATGAATGCCAATGGTTTTCTGTAGTATGGAAGTTCACACACACACAAACACACACAAAAAACCAGATTAAAAGACACTACAAAATATTTTGCTCATTGGTACCACATAGACTTGCATACTTAAGATATTTTTTCTGTCATTTTAAATATTTCTATTTAAGATTCTACACTAAAAACTTGCCAACTGAACTATTCTTTCAAAATATACTTTAAATATAAATACTAATAAACACCTCTGTTTTCTCTCTTTGGTATGAAACATATACTATATTTACTGTAATAAAAGATTTTTCTTAAGATTCTCTTTTTTTCTTATTTAATATACATCTCATTAACAACAAAATTAATACTTACTATTTTCTAGGCATTACTGAAAGAGCTTTAATATGTTAATTAATTCGTCCTCACAGTAACTTTACAAAATAGTTGATATGATTGTCTCCATTTTACCGATTAGTAAGGTGAGCCACAGATAAACAGTGACTTGCCTAGAGTCACACAATGAAGCAGAAGAGCTGGTGTTGGAACTCAGGAAGTCCAGTTCCGAAGTCCCTCCTCTTGAGCTAACACGCTATCCTACTTTTCTGAGGAATACCCAGTTTGAACCTCTACAGATTCAACAACGACTTAAGGGGTGTAAAACAGACTTCTCCAAAAATCTGCAACGTAGTACATTAAAATAATGGCTATTCTTCTAATACTCCAAAAACTGTTATTCTACCTAAGAAGAGTTTGCCCATCACAATAAAATATTGGCAAGGACATGAAAAGTCAAGGAACCTAGCAGCCATCAAGTCCACAGTGATGCATGAGTGAAAACAAGAAATCAATAAACATGAAGAAGTCCAAATTCAAACCACAGACCATGCACGCAACAGCACACACCTAGAAAAAAACAGTATTAGAGGGATATATACTAAAAAGAATTTCCTTTTTAAGTTTGGTTTACTTTTCCATAAATTGTGGGTGCTAGTATAACTAGGAAAAAATCAATAACTGCTGTTAAAAACAAAGCAAACGGACAAGAAAGTAGACTTATGTACAACTTCTCAAGAACGCTTATTTAATGAATAAAGGAATATAAACCCTAAACTGCCTCCAGGAAGATTTTTTTATATTTACAACAGCACTTTATAAGTACATCTATTTTGCACTTTCTATACTGTACTTTAAGGTTCTGTTCGTTTTGGCTCTCCTACTAGTTCTGTAAAGTTGTTGAGGAATTGACCATTGATTCATTCTTATTTGTGTTCACAGTCCCTGGAGAATACAAAGCCTAGCACGTAAGGAGGCATTCAGTAAATAATGACTGAGGAATTTCACACTTGTGGGAGCAAAAACTCTAAGGGCAATATTTTTTTCTACCACCTATGAGCAAAACTGTTTCAGAAGCTAGTATCTACCAGATATGACCTCATAATCGCATAAAGGTACACACAGCTGTGCAGTCATGAGGAGAGCAGGTTATCAGCTGGAGAAATAAAAGACATTTCCAGCACAGCTGGAAAATCACTCACACTGAAATTCCATTTCCCTGTATTTCTGCTAAATATTTTACTCATACTTGACACAACCTCTTCTTGGAAGCATTTCCCACACACCCACACCACAAGGTCATTCATGTTGCCCACACTTTTTATTCATACTTTATTATATGTGTTACACAATTGCATTATAGCATTATTAGTGACTGTTTCCTTTGGCTGCACTGGGAATTCCCTGAGGGCATGAAGTGTGCATTATACATCAGGACCACTGAATACAGTCTTGCAGGTTGTGCACTGCCCAAGGGTACCACACCTAAAGAGATGCTGCAGTCATCATGGACTATCATAGACTGATATATTTTAGCATCGATATTCTGGTATATGACAGTGAAGTATCTTAAAGAGAGAGTCTTTGTTTTCTAATATTCAAAGCTCCCGAAACATGGAAGGTACTCAATAAATGTTATATAAATGAACACACCAAGAACCAAACCTATAACTAATGCACATACAAGTTAATGTATTTAATATTGGTTTTATCTTTCAAGTCAACATGTTGGGAAAAATGAATTAGATATGACGGATAATATAGATGAAATATGGTAACATTAAAGATATTTTGGCAATAAATATTCATGGATGTTATGGTCTGAGGAAATGGAAAGCAAATTCACTCTAAGGTGAATATCCCAAGTTCTACCACTGCAACCAATGCCAAAGCTACCAATGTGGGAAACTGCATCCAAGACTTTCCCCTGTCTCTCATAGTGCTTAAAAGCTTTAATGTCACAAAGCATGATAAGTCCTCCTGTTTAAACACAGATCGTTTTCACTTTTAGGACTTGAAGAGCACTGTATCCAAAAGACCTGTAAATAAGACAAGAGGCATTAACAAAGTAACACCGACAAAAATAGCCTGTATTTCCTAGCTCTCTACTCTTTCATTCAACCAAAACAACGGGAAAAATTGTAGAATCAGTCATAGAGAAAAAGAAACATTACTTTCAAGGTAACAACAATATGACTGGCAAGTTGACGTCTCAATAGAAATGATGAAAGACCGAAGGAATGTAATCATACTTTTAAAGTGCTGAAAGAAAATAGTCCACTAAAATAATCTTCAAGAATAAGGAACAGTAAGTATATTCTCAGATAAGCAGAACTAAAACAAACAAATAAATGATCAAAACCTTTGTCGGCTTACCCTCAGGAAAAGTTATACTAAGAGAAGTCCTTCAAAACCAAAGAAAAGTGATTCCTGATGAAAACGTACAGAAAGGAAAGAAGAGCGCCAGAAAAAACAGATCAATGAAAATGAATCTTTGCCATTTTGGGGAGTTGAAAAAATATATGCAGACTTAAAACATATCATAACAACAATGAAATGTTGGTAGGGAGTGGTAAATGAGATTAATTGGTCTAATATTCTAGCATTTCCCTAGGAAGTATCAAAATTATATTAAACTATAATAATTAAAGTGTGAATATTGTAATTTTGGGATATGCATTAAAAAAAACACTTAAGCTAATCAAAGATGAAAATGGAATAATAAATACTTGAGTAATTCAAAAGAAGGCAAGAAAATGGAGAAAGAGGAAGACAAATAAGGGCAAGACAAGTAGGAAAAGAGTAAGATGGCAGATTCAATCCCAGATATATCAATAACTATTGTTGTGGTTGAACCTGCCAAAAATATAGTAAAATCCTAGGCCCTGGTACAGATCTTCCTCTGCTTACAATGATGTCATGTCTTGATACAGCCCCCTAAGCTGAAAATATTGTGATGTCAATAAAGGAAACTAACACAATATTGTAAGTCAACTATGCTTTAATTTAAAAATGCATTTAATACACCAACCTACTGAACATCATAGTTTAGCCTAGTCTAACTTACTTTAGCCTACATTTGGGCAAAATAACCTAACACAAAGCCTATTTTATAATAAAGTGCTAAATATCTCATATAATTTATTGACCACTGTACTGAAAGTGAAAAACAAGATGGTTGCAAGATGGCTTTAAGTGTCATCCATTGTTTCCCCTCATGATTGTGTGGTTGACGGAGCTGCCCAGCTTCACAAGACAGTATTGTATGCATGTCACTAGGCTGGGAAAACAGTAAAATTCAAAATTCAAAACACAGTTTCTCCTGAATGCATATCACTTTCATAGCATCATAAAGTGGAAAATCGTAAGTCGAATCATTGTAAGTTGGGGACCATCTGTAGTATCACCGCAGATGTAGTCAAGTTAAAAGGAGGTCATACTGACTTAGGGTGTGCCCTAATTCAGTAACTGGTGTCCTTATAAGAAGAGGACAATCTGGACACAGACATAAAGGGAGAATGTCATGTGAAAACAGAAGTGGGGAACAATGTGTCTACAAGCCAAGGAATGCTAAGGCTTGCCTGTTAACACCAGAAGATGGAAGAGAGGAATAGAACAGATTTTCCCACAGAAATTCCAGAAGGAACCAATCCTACTGATACCTGGATTTCAGACATCCAGCCTACAGACTGCAGGAGGATAAATCTCTGTTTTTAGAATCCCAGTTCGTGCTACTATGTTTGGAAGCTCTAGGAGACTAATATAATTCCATTAAGTGGAAACTGAATACATATTTCTGAATTAAAAAAAATAAAGATGCTCATGCACCAAAAGTCTAAGCCAGCAATATACCACTTACAAGAGACACACCTTAAATACTAAGATTCAGAGAGATTGAAAATGAAAGTTTGGGAAAAGGTGCACCAAGCAAATACTAAAGAAAATAAAGCAGATGTAGTTACACTAGTATCAGGAAAGCTAGACTTTAAAGCAAGGAGCATTACTAAAAATAAAGAAGCCATTTATAAGATTTTTAAAATTCAACCAACTAGGAAGATACAGCAATTTAAAATTCACATGCAACTAATTATATAGCTTTACAATATGTAAAGCAAAAATTGACCAAACTAAAATGATGAAAAAACCCTTTAATTATAGTGGATAGTTTTAAAAAACTAACACTAACTAAAGAACAAACAGATTTGGAAAAAACAGTACATTTCTAGATGATATAAGCAAGACAGTCAACAAACTTGACTTGGTAACAAGCAGCATTGTATCCAACAATGACAGAATTCACATTCTTTTCAAATGATCATGGAACATTTGTCTATTTTTGGACCATAATATGCTGGGCCATAAAACAAGTGTAAACAAATTTGAAATCATTCAGTGTTCTCCCCATATAATGGATTTGAGCAAGAAATCAAAAGCAAAAAGACAACCAAAAAACTTTACACGTGAAAATTAAGCAACACACGCATAAACTACGTGTTGAAAAAGACATCACAGTGGAAATCAGAAACCATTTTGAACTGAATAATAGTATATTAGAATTTGTGGGACACACATAAGGCTGCATTTAGAGGAAAAATGTATAACCTTGCATACCTAAATTAGGAAAAGAAGAAGGGGTGAATACCAGCTTCCTAAATATTCATCTCAGAAAGTTAGAAATGGAACAAAAATTAAAGTCATTAAACTAGATAAAATAATAGAGGGAAAAGTGGAAATAAAATAGAAACAAATAAACAATTTAAAAAATAGCCAAAAAATAAATCTGTGGAAAGAATGATGTAATATTTGAAGACTTCTACAAAGATCAGAGAGAGACAAGTACAGATTCCAAATACAAGAAATGAAAAAGAGAATAAGGTCATTACATATCCTTAAAAAAACCTTAAAAATAAGAAGATATCACAAACAACTTTACGCCAATAAATTTTTTAAGTTTATAAGAAATAAATTTCTCAAAAAACTCAGCTTACTAATAATGATACAAGAAGAAAGAGAAAATATAAATTGTACTACATCTATTAAGGAAATTAAATTTGTAATGAAAAGCCTATCCAGAAACTCAAAAGAGTCTATGGATAAACTGTAAAAATTAACAACTGAATTTAGCAAGGAAGATGGATATAAAGTCAATGTAAAAACTATGTTTCTATTTCCAGAAGCACAGAAAAAAAATTTTAAAGATAGAATTCATAGTAGCATCAAAAACATCAAGTAACTAGGACCATATCTAATAAAAGATATGCAATACTTATGCACTGAAAAGAATTAAACATTATTGTGATAAAGTGGAATAAGCTAAATAAGTAAAAGGATAAACTGTTCATGATATGGAAGCCTCACTATTATAAGGGCGCCAATTCTCCCCAAATTGATTTATAGATTTAGCACAATCCCAATTAAAATCTTAAGTATTTTTTGTGGAAGCTAGAGAGGCAATTTCTTAAAAAATTACATGGAAATACAAAGGGCCAACAACAGCCATGGCAACCTTTAAAAGTAGTACAGATTTGAACAACTTATACCCCAAATATCAAAAACTATTAGAAGGCTAACTAGTTAAAACAGTGCAATGCTGAAAGATCAACGAAGTGGCCAATGGTAGAGAACAGAGTCTAGTACATACCTATACACATATGTTCAAATACGAGGCAACACTACCATGACATGGGAGAAAAATGGCCTTTTCATTAGTGGTGCTAGGTCAACTGGATATCCACATGGGGAAAAATGAATCTGAAATCATGCCTCACATCAAACACAAAAAATAAAAGTAGATGGTTTGTAGATCTAAATACGAAAGAAAAAAACAGGAGAGCATTTAAATGAAAACATAGACTATCTTCATGATTTTGGAACAGGCAATTATTCTTTAAGAGGCCATGAAATTGTTAACGATAGGAAAATTTTGCTAAGTTCAATTTTAACATCTGTTCACCAAAAGATCCTAAGAAAGTGAGAAGTTAGCCACAGTATGAGAAAAGATATTTATATAAATATATATATATATATACACATACATTTAAATATGAAAAAGTACTCATATGTGCATAAAGAATTCCCCTTCTTCAAATCAATAACAAAAGCATACACTCCAATAGAAAAATGGATAAAAGACTTAAACTGTCAGTAAATTAAAGCAGATAGCCAAAAGGTCAATAAATATACAATAAGATCCTCAGTCCCACCAGTCATCAAGGAAATAATGAAAACCAGAATGAGATATGACTACACACCTCCAGAATGGATAAAATTAAAAAAAAAAAGCATACCACCACAGAATGTTAATAAGGATATGCAACAACTAAAGTTCTCATACACTTTCTGGTAATAGTGTACATTGATAAAGCTACTCCAAAACAACTGGAAACATCTACTAAAGGTGACTATATGACACAGAATTGTCACTCCTAGGTATAAATACACCAGAAATGTGTCAGTATCTGCACCAAAAAGTAGGAACAAGAATGTTTATAGCAACCCTGATTATAATAGCCCAAAATGGAAACAACCCAGTCCATTTAACAATAAAATGGGTAAGAAATCAGGGAACAGCCATGCAATGGAAAACTATACAGCAATAAGGATGAGTGAAATATAACTACACACAAAAAGATGAATTTCACAAAAATAACTTTGAGAGAAAGAAGTCAGACACAAAAACTACCTACTGCATGATTTTGTTTATTTAAAGTAAATCAGGCAAAACTAACTTATAGTATTTGTTTTATTGAAGTATAGTCAGTTAAAATGTGTCCAATTTCTGGTGTACAGTGTAATGTCCCAGTCATATATATATATATATACACATATACACACACACACACAAATACACATACATATATTCATTTTCATATTCTTTTTCATTAAAGTTTATTACAAGATACTGAATATAGTTTCCTGTGCTATACAGAAGAAATTTGTTTTTTTAATCTATCTTTATATTTAGAGGTTAACATTTGCAAATTTCAAATTCCCAGATTTATCACTTCCCACCCCCTTTCCCCTGGTAATCATAAGATTGTTTACTATGTCTATGAGTCTCTTTCTATTTTGTAGGTGAGTTCATTAATGTCCTCTTTTTTTTTTTTAGGTTCCACATATGAGTGATATCATATGGTATTTTTATTTCTCTTTCTGGCTTACTTCACTTAGCATGATGATCTCCAGGTCCATCCATGTTTCTGCAAATGGATTATTTATTTTTTATGGCTGACTAATATTCCATTGTATAAATATACCATAGCTTCTTTATCCAGTCATCTGCGGATGGACATTTAGGTTGTTTCCATGTCTTGGCTTTGTATCTATTGTATACAGTGCTGCTATGAACACTGGGGTGCATGCATCTTTTCTAATTAGAGTTCCCTCCAGATATATGCCCAGGAGTGGGATCACTGGATCATATGTATAATATTTTAAGTTAAAATAGTGAAGGGAAGTGTCTGGGATGCTAGCAATGTTCTAGGTCTTGATCTGGGAGCAGGGCTTTCAGAAAAATATAAAGTGCTATGGGACATTCATGTAAAGACAAACAATCCTCTCCACAGCTTAATGAAGAATATGCTAGAATAAGCATATTGCCTCTTTCTGCACTTCCCAACAGATTATGTGCTACAATGAATCTAAAAAACAAATGGTTTCAAAGCTTATGACTATGTTAGCAGTATGAAGAAAAACTGCAAATGTCATTCTATATATTTTCCATTGTAACAAAATTAAAAACACATATTTATTTAATTAAAAAAACTGGGTGGCAGACTACTTGTTTAACATGTTTGGGAATAGCTTCCTTTTTCTGGTATAGAATTTTTTATTATTATTTTCTAGCTATGCTTTCAATCATCCAAGCCAAGAGTTGTTTTTAGCATTAAGCGACTAACCTAGAAGCAAAGAAAACCAGTCGCAAGGGATTATCTCCTTCAGGACTGCACTAGAATTATTATACATATGAATTATTTAAAATTGGATAATTTTATGTGGCAGAAGGGAGAAGAAAGTTATAAATAGAAGAAAGTAAAAGATGTCACTAATTATTAACTAGGCAATATGAATATAAACGTTTCTATAAATAGATTTTTATATTTTTTCCTTACACTAAATTTTCTTCCACTTCTGTTTCTTCCATCCTGTCCACATTGGTGAATTATTTATTGCTATTTCAGTTATATATTTCAAGAGAATGAGGTGACTGATTATATTTTTGCATAGTTGCTTGGTTTAAAATGCTGTGAAAGGAATTTATTTTTAAATTTGGAAGCTGTTACTATGACATCAAAAAAATGACAACAGAAAGGGCTAGCAAAGAAATACTCTCACTAGCACCCTGAATTCTAGTGATTAGAATCCTTTAAACCTCTTGTCCTTGATATAAGTAATTACTACCTCTAAATGAAAGTAGGTATTTCTAAGAAACCCCAAAAGCCACTACCTAAGCTTTAGTGTTCTGATTCTTCACTATTGTCTTCAGAAATGCTTCCCAGATCTCACAGGTTACAACACGGAAAATTGCTGTTTGCAGTCTTGGTTCCGAGAATGTTTCCTCCCACAATATTTCTTATTGACCTAGGCCTTCCTGGCTATCTATTTTATTACCAATTCTTCCATTTCTTCTATTTCTAGCTTATCTCACCCTTCAGATCTTGGGCGAGGCACTGACTCTCTGCCCCATAACTGTGACTCAGTAACCGGTTTCTGGTGATCCTGAGTAAATACTTTGTTTCATCCCTGTGTGTCAGCAAATCGGTCCAGCAAACTTGACTTTAGCACAAGGAATTGCCCCCAAGCAGCCAATGTATTTCTGGGAGTTCAGTCCATTCAATTCCACAAATATTTCCTGAGTACCTACTAAGTGCCCAGCACTCTGCCAGGTGTTAAGAAGTAAATGATGAGTAAAGCAGAAAGATTCTTGGCCCTTCAAGAGCTTTAATGGAAAAGATGGAGCTTGAACAAGTAAGTGCATAGATACGTGATTACAGACTGTAATGAGTGCTGGGAAGAGAAAGTACTTGGCACTCCCAGGGCGTATGATGATTGACCTGACCTAGTCTGCAGGGTCAGGAAAGCCTTCCCCAAAAGTGACATTTAGCCAGGATCTAAAGAATGATAATTAGGCAGTGGATCATACCAGGCAGGAACTTGCATGACAGACTAAAGATCTGTGTCCATGAAAAGGGATGTACTTTTAGTAGGTGGGGAAAAACTCTGAAATTTTGACAGAGGGAACTAGATTAAAATATATTCCAGTGTAAGAATCATTATGCTCTAAAGGAGAAAAATAATTACTCTTATCATGAATTTTGCCAAGAGTCTCTTTGTACCTTCAAAAAAAAGAAATTAAGGAAGGGCCCAGAGCTATAATCAGGACGTTATGTGGCATAAAATCCTATAGAGGCAAATACCAGAGACAAAGGGGAAGGCTGCAAAGCTAGATATCAATGTACAAGATGAAGAAGAAGGGCTCCATTGACAGAGGCCTCGGTAAAGATGCTGTGGTGTATTTACACAATGGAGTACTACTCAGCCATGAAAAGAATAAAGTAATGCCATTTGCAGCAACATGGATGGACCTGGAGATCGTCATTCTAAGTGAAGTAAGCCAGAAAGAGAAAGAAAAACACCATGTGATATCACTCATATGTAGAATCTAAAAAAAGAAAAAAGAAGACACTAATGAACTCATTTACAGAACAGAAACAGACTCTCAGACATAGTAAACAATCTTATGGTTACCAGAGGAAAGGGGGTGGGAAGGGATAGATTCGGGAGTTTGAGATTTGCAAATACTAACTACTATATATAAAAATAGATAAGAAAAACAAATTTCTCCTGTATAGCATAGGGAACTATGTTCAACATCTTGTAATAACCTTTAACAAAAAAGAATATGAAAACAAATATATGTATATATATGTATGACTGCAACATTATGCTGTACTCCAGAAACTGACACATTATAACTGACTATACTTCAATTTAAAAATTAATTAATTAATTATTTTAAAAAAAGAAGAAAAGGGGCAAAATGCTACACACCAGAGATATGGCAGCAATAGAAATACAAGAGAGGTAAATTTAAGATGAATATCAAAAGAGGATCATTAGGTAATATCCATTAGAGTCTGAAAGTTTAAATACGTATGCTGAAATAAACGTAACAGATTATATGTAAGTGCCATATACTGTTAAATATAAATAAAACACAAAAGGGTAAATGTTTGAAATTAGAAAAATTTCATTCACAATGTCACATACAGGGGGAAGAAAGGTATTTACATGCATGGAAGTAGCAGGATACAGCAGTTGTTTTTTCATCTTTGTCTCTGCTTTATGTTTAAATTGGACAGCTCCTATAATTTGAGGATATTATCAAGACAGCATCTAGTGTTAACCCCAACACAGACTACACATAATTATTCCAAATTACCTTGGACATTCGACAAATACCTGTTACTGTGGAGGCAGAAGGGTAAGGTGGAGAAGGCCCTGGCTCTGAGCCCAGACTGAACATCACTGAAGGCCTGAGTCACTGACCCTCTGAGACAGTGTGTCCCAAACACGAGAGTGCATTATAGCTGCCTGGAGGGCTTGTTAACCACAGACCACTTGGTCCCAACCCTATAGTTTCTGATCCATAGGTCTTGGCCTGGGGCCTGAAACGTGCATTTCTAACTAGTTTCTAGGTAAGGCTGATGTTGTTGATTTTGAGAATCTCTGTTCTAAGGGTACATTTCCTCATCTGAAAAATGAGTATGTTACTGCCTCCAAGGTCCACCAGCCAGAGGTGTTGAATAAAGCCAGTACCTCCTTTGAAGATACAAAATGCTTCATATTTTTCTTACACTGCACTGCCGAGGATGGTGTCTCTGAATGACCAAATGCCCACATTTTGTTAATTAAAAGATACTGCATGAGCATATTTGGTTCTTCCTCTGTTTCTTTATTCCATGTGAATTCATATAAGAAGTTTCAGGACACTAGAGAACTATCAAAAGGGGAAAAGGATTTAAGATTATATATTCTTGCAGAATAACTCCACTTGGGTATTGTCAAAGCCTGCTCAGAAATAAAAGTTAAAAAAAATTTATCGACGTTGTGTTGCTTTACAATGTTAGTTTCAGGTGTACAGCAAAGTGATTTAGTTATATATATATATGTATAAGTTATACATATATATATGTGTGTGTATATATATGTATATGTATATGTATATATTTGTTTTTACATTTTCCAGATCTGAAACATCAGTTTAGAAAGGCCTACCTAGATTACTAAAGAGAAAGGACACAGCACTCACAGAGCATGACTGATATCCATCTGCCTCTCTGTCCAGCCTTTTCCAAAGCTATGTCAACCTAGCAGTATTCCAAGTTGCCATCTGATGTGACATACTTCCATTGCCAGCAGCTCTGCCACCTTGAGCCATGGCAGAACTGTTCTTATAGGTCAGAGTCTGAACAGGACTCAACTGTATTGTTTTTTCAGGTTTGCACAAACCTGAAATCAAGATGTCAGCAGTCATGATGAGGTCCTCATCTAAACTTTGGGGTTCTCTTCCAAAGTCTGGGTTGTTGGCATACTTCACTTCCTTGTGGCTATATGACTGAGGGCCCAGTTTTCTTGCTGACTGTAAGCCTAGGTGGCTTCAGCTTAATGTCTTGTCACAAGGCGGCACAGGCAGTTCACTACATAGCATCTTATTTTCTCCAAGGCTAGCAGGAGCACAGCTCTCTAACACTTCACCTGCTCCTAACGAGGTTCTCTACTGAGGTCAAGCCCACGCAGAATCATTGCCTTTTGATATGCCATCATTCACAGGTTCTGCTCTCATTCAAGGGGAGAGGATTATACAGGGAATATATACCAATGGGTGGAAATCCTGGGGCCGTCTTAATATCCTTCTTACCACACCAGCTATCCAACCAGTGATCCTGAATCAAGCTCTTTCCAGAGGCCACAGGGGCAAGGCAAGCCAGTGGCTGAGACCCTCACGGCACAGCTCACTTCCATCCCCTTCACATACTGGACTTCTGGCAAGTAACTTCTCTTGTACAAGTAGTTATCCAGGTAAATGAAAATGCCTAATAAACCTGTGGGCCAGATAAATCATTCAGAGATCACCCAGTCATCAAAATTTCTTTCCTTGCTCACATTCCATGATTTTGTAAGAAATAAGTTCAAATCAGTCATGGAGTCGATAGTCTAGAATATATGATAGACTGAAAACAGCATTTAATTTTTAATCACAAATATGGGACTCGAGTTCTGCATATACCAATTATCTATTCTGAAATTCTGAGAATCTATGGTATCATTATTCACTTCAGTTTCCACAATAAAAGTGGTGATAATCATTGTGATACTAAAGAAAATCTTCATAAGATTCTTATAAAGATCAAATGAGACAATGCATATCATATAGTATAAAGTGGTATTCACATGTCATTATTACTTACATTATTAGTATTATCATTAGCACCATCCCCCAGTCAGGTTGTCCAATGGATAGCCACTGTTTTTATCTGCCCAAATCCTTTTCCTCCTCGTGCCTTCTCAACCATCATATATATTCTGGATCAGTGGGGATGGAAACAATCAACAGAGCACGTTACTATAAAACAGTAATAGTTGGTGAGGACACAGAAGGCCTTTGTGTCGATCAAAGAGTATGTGAGTGATTCTAACCTGAATACATTTTACTGTAGGGCCAGTGGATACCCAAGAACTTTCTATAGATATTTACAATATTCTAAGGATATATTGAAATGTATATCCTAAGAAGTCATCAGAATACTCAAACTCCCAAATGAGTTTCCTGACTGTGGTACAAAAACTATTATGATACAGAAGACTTGTAGAAGCCATTGAGGCGCTGACTCCTTAGAAACAGTAATTTTTTTTTTAAATTACTGTATTCCTATCGAGCCATTCAGAGAAAATGATAAACTCAAAGACCTAAAGGATTCAAGAGTGATGATTCCTGTCACTTCTCCATTTAACACTTCACTTTGGGTAAGTGCAAAAGGCAGATGGGATTTAAAGAATGATAGTGGGTTTTTATAAAAGTGATAAAGTGGTGATAATAATTATATAGCTGCTGTTCCAGATATTGTTTGCTGACCTGATCAAATTAACAAAGCCTGCTTCGCATAATGCAGGTTTCATCTGATAAGTGGACTGCTTTTTCCCCTCTATTCTGTTAAGACAAGAACACCACTAGCAAACTGTCTTTACTGGGCAGCGCCAGCAGTATACCTGTCATTCTGCCTCAGGAATCTAACAAATCTCTCTCACACAATCCCACAGCGCACCCTTCTAGTCTACAATACTGAATTCATATTCCTGACGGCTTCTAGAGAGCAAGAAGCAGCAGTTACCACAGATGACTTTATAAAACAAATGTGTGGCAGAGACTGAGAAATAAATCCCACAGAAATACATGATCTTGCTACCTCAAGGACTCATTGGTTTAGAGCATGTCAACATATTTCTTCCATAGAGAAGGACAAGTTGTTACCTATGGAATACTCAACCACTGAGAAGTAAGAACACCTTCTCAGCCATTCTGACTTTGGAAGTCACATTTATTACTGACCCACTCTCCACATTATTTTTAAAAGCTGCCGGTTTTGAGGGGCCCAGGGCAAAAAAAGGGGGGTTCTCTTGCTAGCCCAAGGCACAGTGCAAGTTGCTCTATTCTTAGTCACTGTGATCAGACAACCAAATAGAATATGAAGAACCCGCACAGACTGGCGTGCCATATAAAGACTGTGGTCAGTTTCAGTAAGAGAATCACAGCAGAGCCTTTGGGTGTTTTATGGTATAGTAATAAGGCCAAGTACACACAAGCGAAAAACTTTCTTTTTTAAGAAAATAGCTTCTTCAATCCTGCTGATCTCTGGTGATACTGAATGTCTGACCATGGGATGCCAGGTAACCATGCAATCTATTCTTCCTGAATTGAGTGTTATCTAATTAATTTGCTATTTTGACAGGCATATCCAACAGCAGTCCAACTCCATCATTCAACAAAATTGATCATTATATGGGATCAGGTCCTGAAGGCACAAATTGTTGATCATTTTGTTCACATGACACCGCATGTGTGCCTGTTCCTAACACTTTCCTGCCTCTCCCCTAATTCACACTAATATGCTCCTGGGAGTTCCTCTTTACTAATCAACTAAAGATGAAAAACTTCTAGTCTGTCTTGATACTTCAGCAAGATATACAGAGATTATGCTGAAGTGGACGTGGAAGTGTTAGAGGCCCATTCAAAGCCAGAGTGAAAAAACAATGAAGAATGATAATTTAGAGTCAGCTGAATTTAATCACTATGCAGCATTTGTGACTTTGTGTGGGAGGATAAACAGTCCAAGGTTAGGATCTACTTGTCAATTCCTGGGTTATCTACGTAAGTAACCAGAGTCATGGGAAAAAATAAAATTGGAATTTTGGTGACCAAGAAGTTTAAAGGAAAAGTTGGGATAGAATTTTTGGAATGTAACCATAATCTGAAAATTTCTGTATCCCCTATAAATCATCACTAGACATTTCCTACAGAACAACTTCTCAGTCAGATGGACAAGATAACTCCTCCTGTACATGTCAGTGATTCTCCTTGTCCAGCCAGCTTGGCAGTGAATAAGACATGGGATCAACAACATGAACTTAACCTCTTCAAGTCTGGTCTGAATCTCTCCACTGCTGATGGTTCAGTTTGCCAGGTACAGGAGCCATCCCCACTATGATGCCATACATTGACGGAAGATACCCTCATAACCTTTTTCACATCACAGCACACATAGTTAATGATAAAACCTGTATGGCATGCTAGAGCAAACAGACAAGAATACTTAGTGCCAAAGGTTGGGGGTAATCATTATAACAGCACACCAGTAACCCAATTACAGTACATGTAAGTGCCATGGCAAAGGGAAAGCATCATATTAAAAGGGCCGGTCAGAATGCCTATTCCATCTAATTTCACTGTAGAAGATTAAGCAATTGTTCTCACTGAAACAGAAACTTGTTTGGGATTTAGATCTACTTTTATTGCTTAACATAAGTGTTCCTTATCATATCTAAATTCCTTACACAACCATTATGTATCTTACATAATAATTCCTCCAACATCCAAGTTCAATTCAAGCAAAAGAACAAGGCAATAGGTTAACATTTAAGATTCATATTTTTCCCCCCTATGTACCCAAAAGAATGCCTTTTAAAAAGCTCTATTTCGGAAATAAAACTTTGTGAGACTGAGTTAATCTCTTGTCTATTTTATGCTATGAACTAGTGACTGTTTCAACAAATGCCAGAATACAAGGTTCATGAACCAAGGAGTTGAATCTTTAAAAATGACACCTCAGTGACTAAATACCAGTTTCCCCCTAACTCTGTGATTCTGAGTACTACTGATTTTGATTTTTTTAATAACACAGAAAAGAATATTTTGTCAGGAAACACAATAGTTTCATTGTATGGGCAGTTGAAACTGAATGCCCACGTTATTTTAAATTCCTCAATGGCTAAGATGCTTGGTGAATACAAGGAGAATATAGAGTGAATAAAAGAAACTATAAATATAAGTTTTGACCCAGAAGCCACTTGAAGAAAACAAGCTTGCAATACTACAAATAAATACTTCTGTAATTTTTCTCACTTATATGGTGAGTAAAGGGGTATCTTTATTTACCATTTGGTTTATAGGTTACAGAATATTTAGATAATAATATAACAAACCTGGAGGAAAAATAGCTATCACCTAGACTGAAGAACAGTGACGCCTTAACAGGTATGATTTTAGGATCTCTTCCATTGGGATACAAGAGTACTTGTATCTATGTTCAGGGAATTCCACATTTATATTAGGTAGGGGAATTTTCAGAATTGTATATATGGTGGGAAGAGGGGCCTTGGAATCAAAAGGCAGAATCTACTTATTTTTCTATGCTTAGCATATATGAAGGCAACTTTGACAAACTGCCAATCACAGGACCTTTGCTAAAGCAACCAGATTCCATTTTTACAATTTAATCCTTAGAAGAGACTTAAAATGACTGAAAGCTGATGGAACTGACTCATCCAACAAAAGCACTCAGAGAGCACCTCAATGACTCTGCAAATGAATGTCTCAAAGTTGCCTCATTTTTGTAAGTCTAACACTTATGTGTTCAGTTCTTTGATTCTTTGAACCACACAGGATTTTTCAATTAATTCCTGTTTTCTTCGCTTAAGTTAGTACAGCTATATTCTGTTGTTTGCAGGCAAATAACCCTAGGATTAAATGCCTGGGAAGTCACAGATCTAACTTGTAAAACCACTCAGAAATTCCTCTCCTCCCTTAATTTCCATTCACAATTATCCTGGGGAGCCCTAAATCTGAGTTGGGATTAAAGGATATACCAGTCATTCTTAGCCTAGCTGTAGAGCAAGAATCCCACACAATGTTTTAACATAACAGATGCTTAGGAAATATCCCAGAATTATTAAATAAGAATATTTTGGGATGGAACCCAAGAATTTGTATTTTGTACAAAAAGCTGTGGACCAGTTTGCTGCATATTACTGACTGAAAGCTACTTGATTAGATTCTTACACTGAAATTTGGAAGCCATAGGACAATTTGGTTGACATCATATTAAAATATATTCAATATCACATTCAAATATATTTTTCTGTATCTTCAACCACCAATTAATAAATTATTGTAACTTTTAAATTCCAGGAGAGACAGTAAATAATAATTGCCTCTTAAAAGTTAATTTTAGTTGTTAAAAAATGTTTAAGGAATAATACTCTGTTTTAGAAGATTACTTTCACAGAATAGTCAAGCTCCTGACAAGTAACTTTATAAAGACTTGGCAGAAGCAAAAATAAAGATAAAGTGATTGCTCTGAGTACAACTAAAATGATCTTCCATAAATTAATGAAAGCAAAATATAAAATATAAATTAATGAAAAACTAATACAGCACTTAACATTATTTTATTTTCATTAATTTTATTCGTAAACTACATCTCTTAATGCACATGTGCACACACTATTTCACTTTGTCGCTGTCTTGTTCTGTCTCTTCCTCTCTCTCCTGTCACACCAAGTGTGCACTCGTGCACAAACACACATGAGACACTTCTCAACAAGGTAAAGAAATTCCATGAATGAGCTAGTCTTGCAAGAACTTTATATCACTACATTGTGTGTATAAATCACTGTGGCTCATTTAAGAGATTTTGCCCTCTGCCTCAACCCCTACTCCTTTCCTCTTGACACATAACAGTGTATTCCTCTCTACAGTTCAGTCTTTTACCTTTTACCTGATCTTACCATTTTAAGACTCTTTCAGATATCCCCCAGACATGTAGAACACCTTCAGACTTTTCACTTTCATAACTGGTATCCACTATTGCATATTCCTACTCTCCCCTCCTATCTCCATCAATCCCAATTCCAAATAGGTAAGGATCAAAAGAATTATAACACCTAGTTTGGCAAATGCTAAAAATAATGCTATGTAACTTATAGGTTTGAATATAAAGAAAGGTACAAAGAAGATCTATCATCAAGTAACATATTTCTTTTCAGGCAGTTATTTTAAAATACTCTGGGGTTTTCAGTAGAATTTAGTATGGGTTAACATTTATTTAAATTATCTCCTGCTGGACAAATAGGTCTTTCCCTGAAGCAAAGTTTATTGCCTTAGCATATCCGGTGAATTGAAAAGTTCTTCTGTTTCAAGAAGAAATGTTTTTCCCACTATTTTTTATTTATAGTTGGTACAACTTCCTTATAAATGCTTTCAAATAAATAACAACAGTTCACTTCTGGCATGGCTGAGTAGTATCTATCCAATTAACTCTCTTATAATTAACTATAAACACTAGGCAAAGTAGAAGAAAAAGCTTCCTGAAGTCACTTGACTTCCTGCAAATGCAGGGAGAAACTAGAAGGGAATTGACACTTGGAAGAATAGAATGGCACATTGTGAGTCCTGATTTTAAGGCTTTTCTTTCTGAGGTTTGATCCACATGGATGACTGAAACTTAAATGAGAACCTGTAGTTTTACTAGCTCAAAGAACGAAAGTACTGAATTTGGGCACCACAGCACCTAAAGAGTGGGGATGGGGTTGGGAAGTGGGGGGTGGGGGTTGATCTCAGAATATAGAAAGCTGTAGATGGTGACCTCCAAATTCTACAAAGGCACTCTGCTCAAATCTCAGCCTGACCCTTAAACTATGTGTGTTTAGGGTAGACTGTATGCAGTCAGCTAAAACTAAAAGAAATGAGACTGCATTTTAGAATTTGCTTCCAGTCAAATCCTTTGCCTAAAACAAAGAAAAATAGCAGTTAACACTATCTAGATGACTATAACAGAATTCAGAGTCTCTAAAATGTATCCTTCAAAAAGTCCAAGATACATTCAAATTACTAGATATATAAAGAAATAGGAAAACATGATCCATAATCAAGATAGAATGCAATTAATTGAGACTGAATCTGAGATGAGTCAGATGTTAAAATCAAATAACAAAAATTATACCATTCCTTAATGATATAAAGACAAACATATTCATAATGAATGAACAAGTAAAAATGAAGGAGAACTGAAAAATACTAAATACTAAAATACTAAATACTAAAAAGACAATAAATATTTTTTTTAAATCAAGGGGATAGACTTAACATAGATTGGAGACGACAGATTAAGAAGTTAGTAAACTTGAAGACAGATCAACAGAAAATATCTAAGAAGAATGAAGAGAAAAAGATTTGAAAAAGAAAAGCTTCAGTGATCTCTAAAACACTATCTAAAGGTATAACATAACTATAACTGGATTATGAGAAAAAGTAAAAAGCAAGAAATAATTCAAAAAATCATTTTAAGAAATTATGACCAAAAATTTTCAAAATCTGGTGAGTGATACAAATTTGAAAGTTCAGTAAGCACAGTAAATTCCAAACAGGATAAAACAGAAATACACCATATGTAGGCATGTTATAGTCACACTGCTAAAACCACAGATAATAGATCTTGAAAACAGTAAGAGAAAAATAATATATTTAGGAGAAAAATAGTATGAAATTATCTCTGACGTCTAACTGAAACAATGGAAGTCCCAAAACAGTGGAATAACCATCACAAAGTGCTACAAGAAAAATACTGTCAACTTTCGAAATACTTGCAAAATACTGAAAATAGCCCTCACGAATGGAGGCAAGATACAAATATTTTCAGTGAATTAAAAATCTGAGGTGTAAGATAGATCTGCAAGAAATACTAAAGACAGTTCTTGGAGCTGAAGGGAAGTAGTAACAGACATTTAGGAAAGAATAATGTTCACCAGAAAGATAAATTATGTGGGTAAATATAAAATACTTTTAGTCTTCATCTTTAAACATGTATGTTTAAAACAAAAAAAATAACAAATGGTGGAGTTCATAACACAGATGTAGGTAATATGTTATAATTATAACATAAAGGAGAGGGGAGTGGTAAATGGGCCTGTGTGATTTCAGGGTTCTTGTATTTTATATTAACTGGTATGATGTTAACTCTAAGTACACTTCAACATTTAAATATATATATATACACACACATATATATATAACCAGTAAAAGTAAAATGATATAGCTAAGAAGATAATAATTTAAAATGAAATTACATAAAATATTCAATTAACCCAGGAGAAGAAAAGAGGTACACAGAGACAAAGAGCAGGTAAGACAAACAGAAACAAATAGTAAAACATAAGACCAACCTCCAACCACATCAATAATTAAATGAAATAATTAAATGAAATGTTCCAAACAAAAGGCAGAGATGACAAAAATGAGTAAAAAAAAAAACCAAAAAAAAAACTAGACCAAACAATACGCTAAGACAGTTTGAAAGTAAAAGTATCATAAAAGAGACAGCATATATAAAGTGAGTATAAGATAGCTGAGTGCTTTACTAATATCAGATAAAGTAGATTTCAAGAAAAACAGTAAAATTTGAAAGTTTCATAATTATAAAAATTTTTAATTATTAAGTTTTTTTTAAATTGGGCTTTCTCAATTTATCAGAAAGACATAAAATCAATTGCTTTTAATTATACTCAAAATTCATTCAGTTCAATGATCCCCCAGGTTTTTTTTCATGGTTTTTAAGTATTCTATTACCTACTAGATAAACTATCCTGGCATTAGTTGTCTACTTTCATGGTGTTCATGTTTTATATGTACCGTTTCTGATTTTCAGCTGTTATCTATATGGGTACATACTTGCTATGAGGTTATACCAAAAAGCCTATATTGGTATTTCTTTGTAAAGTCTCCATACTCACTCAAGAAATGACACTCTTAGTAATCTCCCTAAAGTACATCATTTGTCAACCAAATTATTTCCTATAGTCAGTAACTGAAACAGAGTTTCTTTTCTCTTTCACATCTTTCTTTCCATCCAAATTGTGTTTGTGTATATATATGTGTGTGTATATATATATATGGGCATATGTTTATACATAAACATACATTCTTATTTTTAAATGCACATTTCATCCATATGTGTCCTTCTAACCATATTGAAATTAAAATTCATACTCAAAAATATTGACAAAGGACAAGTTGCAAAGACAAATCAAGCAACAGAAAACAAGAATCCTGTTCTCCTTTAGTTCTCTAATTTTTAAAAATTAATCATATGATTACTGCAATAAAAGAGAGGAATAATCTGACTTATTTTTCAAATGTTTTCAAGTGTTAAAATAAGCGAATGAGAGAAAGAAAAAAAGAGAGAGAGAGAAGCAACTGGACAAATACCCAGGGCACCATTACAACATTTCTATGAGCCAGTCACAAATTAAATAGTAAATAACTTTTCCAATACTCTACATCTATTAGGTTTGAACCTAGAATTCAAACACAGGCAGTCTGACTTGAGAGCCTGCCCTTTAAATCCACTGTACCATTTCATGAAAAATAGTGAAAATAAAATCAATACAAACACTGTGATGTGATAAATACTAGAGAGCGTGTTGAGAAAAGGGAATACTTTTGGTGGGACTGTAGTTATACTGTTGGTGGGAATGTAGTTTGGTGCAGCCATTTTGGAAAACAGTGTGGAGAGTCCTCAAAAAAAAAAAACAGACTTACCATATGATCCAGCAATCCCACTCCTGGGCATATATATGGAGGGAACTTTAATTCAAAAAGATATATGCACCCCAATGTTCATAGCAGCACTATTTACAATAGCCAAGACATAGAATCATGTCCATCAACAGATGACTGGATAAGAAAGCTGTGGTATCTTTATACAATGGAATACTACTCAACCATAAAAAAGAATAAAATAATCCATTTGCAGCAACATGAATGGATCTGGAGATTGTCATTCTAAGTGAAGTAAGCCAGAAAGAGAAAGAAAAATACCATATGATACCTTATGTGTGGAATCTAAAAAAAAAGGCAAATGACTTATTTACAGAACAGAAACAGACTCACAGACATAGAAAACAAACTTATGGTTACCAGTGAGGAAATGGGGTGGGAAGGGATAAATTGGGAGCTCGAGATTTGCAGATACTAACTACTACATATAAAACAGATAAATAACAAATTTATACTGTATAGCACAGGGAACTATATTCAATATTTTATAGTAATCTATAATGAAAAAGAATATGAAAATGAATATACGGATTCATGTATGACTGAACTATTCTGCTGTATACCAGAAATTGATTCAACATTGTAAACTGACTATATATACTTCAATAAAAAAAAATACCATGATGTTTTTAAGGGTCCATAATGAAGCAGATCCTTGGTACAGTGAACCAGCATGTCTTTTTTGAAAATCTTATTCAACAGCACACCTATTTGAAAAATAAGGTGAATGATAGAAATACAATAGGTGGTTGACACATCAGAGTTCATTTAGCAAAATGAAAACTCACTTATTAATAGCTAATGCTATGCAGAATCTCAAGAACCTTTTTATTTCTGGCTGTTAAAGGAGTTTTAGAATAAGAAAGCTATCTAATTTCTTAAGGTTAATAGATTTTATCAAGATAGAAATTACCAATTAGAATTTCTTTTTAAATTCTGAGTACATTCCCTTTAGAGGACTAAATCTATTAACTGATATAAAGTATTAGATAACTAAAATTCATAAGATATTTACACGTTAAAAGATGCTTCTCATATGAAACATTTTATTTAATCCATATAACAAGTATGTGAAGCAGGCATCCTCTGCTATTAGACCCATTTTGTAGACCATGAAACAGGTCTACAGACGTTTAGTCCTGCTCCCCAGCTACATGACTGGTAACTGTAAGAATCAGAGCTGTTCTTCGAAATAAACTCACAGACATAGAAAACAGACTGTGGTTACCAGGAGGAAAAACGGAGGGGGAGGGATAGACTGGGAGTTTGGGATTGACAGATACACATGACTGTATGTGAAGTGAGTAAGTGGCAAGGTCCTACTGTACAGCACAGGGAACTATATTCAATTCCTTATAATGAGCCATAATGGAAAAGAAACTGAAAAAAAATGTATGTATGTGTATGTATAACTCAATTGTTTTGCTGTACACCTGAAACTAACATTGTAAGTCAACTACACGTCAATAAAAAAGAATAATAAAAAGAATTAGAGCTGTTACTAAGCTTGTGATCCGAAAGCCATACTCAGTCACCTATCTTTGTTACTTCTTTTATTTATTTATTTATTTATTTATTCATTTATTTAAAGTTTTTTTTGGGGGGGGATTTTGTTTGTTTGTTTGTTTATAGAGGAGGTACTGGGGATTGAATCAGGACCTTGTACATGATAAGCATGCATTCTACCACTTGAGCTAAACCCTCTCTCTTGTTATTTCTTTTATCATTAATAATTACAAAAATAAAAAATACCTTCTACAAATAATGGCATCACAAACCAGGTACTATTCAACTGTGTACTTCTGTGTTTGAGTCTCCTAAGTAACACTAGGCTGTCACGTCACCAAGGACACTTTGAGAAAGGGAATCAGGCTTGAGGTGCGTGTTGGGGTTGTCATGGATGTGTCTTCTCTCACTCTAGCTTTAGTGCACAAGGTTAGTTAGCAAGAAGAGGCACCTGCAGTTTTGGGGTGAGCTTGCTATGGTGAACACAGTACTATCAAAATTTCCCCTTGAAAGTAACGTGAAGTTTGGTGCCCACGGCAACTTCAGTGCTACTGGTCAAAACACAAAGGGGTCTGTCTCTCCCTAGTTGATTAAAAGGCTCAGACTCAAAAATGCTATTTATTGTTGTCCTATAGTAGATAATTAACGAAAGATGAAGAAAGCCGCTTTTTTTGCAAGTTCCTAAAGAATGTTATTTAGCAACATCAGACACTGAAGAAGTAATTTTCTAACATCAAAGAATAAAAGCATAAATCCAGGTAATTACCAGGTAATTACTGGCAGCCAATCTGTCTGTTTGTTAGTGAGATAGAAAATAACTGAAAACATATTATTCAGTCCTGAAGAAATGAGCTGTTCTTCATATATAAAAGACAGTATTAACATCCACCTTTGAACAGTACCCATTCTGAGGTATATTTTTCATTTTGCAGTAGAAATTATGGTTCTGCTCTGTCTAAACCCTATCACCCTGCTCCTACTTCTCTGTGACAAATGAAAATAATATGTAAGGTATCAAGCCGAGGCCAGGAATACAAGCAGTGTTCACCGAAGAGATTCTAAGTGATTTGTCCATTAGGGTGCACGGTCTTATTTACAGCTGGCATTAAGCAACTCCAAATTTCATTTTTAAATGAAGGAGTAAAGGAGAGGAGGGAGGGACAGAGGGATTGAGGGGCAGAAGGATTGAGGGAGAGAGGAAAGGAAGGGACAGAGGCCATTCTTAAATAAAAGCAACTGGGGTATTTTGTTTAATCATACATTTACAACAGATAAGACAGACACAATTCTACAAGCATCTTCTCTACTGGAGAATAACAACATTTCCCTTAATGGCCTTCCTCCCTGTGAATTTATAACTGTTTTTGGAAGGGAGTAGTATATCAAAAAGAAAGACTTGCAGTGTTTGTATCTGGATAAATTATAAGAACAGCTCTCCTAAACTTATTTATGCTCCACCAATGACAAACTCATCCTCAGCTCCTTGGACAACAAAGCCAAAAACAGAATTCTCGGGCTGGTCAACAGGCATCACCATAAGAAAGAATTTGGAAGAGAGGGAGGGGAAGAGAGGAAGGAAGTTAGGGAGGGAGGGAGGAAGGAGGGAAGAAGGAGAAGGAAGGCTAAACAAAGGACCTTACCAATAAAATACACAGTGGATGGAGTCAGCCCACTCATGAGCTGATCAATGAGTCTATTTTCTCCTATGAATTAGTCAAATGGACAGAGTGTTAAATTATTTAATTGGCCACTCTTGCTTTTAAAAACAACAAAGTCCTGAATGCCATTCCAGTATGGATCTTTCCCAACAAAGCACTAGTTACAATCAAACTATAAAGGAATATTGTGAACTTAAAAAAAGCACCATGAAATAAAGCCTAGAAATGCTACATGAAATATAAACAACAGTCTTTTAAATTAAAACTTGACCTTGCAATAAAGAAAATAAAGAAGGAACTGAAAAGCTTTTTTGAAGTGTCAGCCTCATTAAGCGGCCAGGTGAGGAAGGATGCTAAGGCAAGGTGAGAGGGTTTAGGGGGAGCAGGAAACCTCAGTTAAAACCTCAAACAGGAGTATAGATTTTAATACTTAAAGGAGGGGAAGACAAAAAGGTTAGGGCACAGACATTCTCGGATACTCAGATCATTGAAATACTCACCAATTTGCAAATAGAATACTATTAGAAACCTTTCCATCAGCATAGGGAGAAATAAAGATGCTTCTCAACAGTGAATGCTGGTGTAACAAATCCCACTGCCAGCTTGCTGTGTCACAGCTGTAACTGCAACTGGGAGCTTAGACCCAAGGCCACTGATCATGCCATGTGAAGGGCTGGTGCTCTCCCAACCTCCAACCCACAGCTGACAGTCTAGACCTGGAACCAAAGTCCTGCTGTGTCATACTGTTATTGTACTTGACCCAGGATCATGCCAGAAGAGGAACTGGCCCTTCACTAATCATGCAGCTTGAAAGCACCAAAGCCCAAATACAGAGAGCCATCTCCCAAAGTCTGTCACCAAGATCTCTGAGAGTTACGTGTGTTACCCTACGATGCGGTGGACAACAGAGGGTCTATGTCCCCACCCCCAGTGCTGCCTTCCCCATGAGTTTTCCCTAATGTGCACTGCCCCAGTAACTTGTGTGTGTGCTAACTGGCCATTGATCCTGGTCAGCCTAAAGGTCTTTCAACTTTTAAACAGTTGTATTAGAAAAACATGTATACATTTCTCTCCTGTTCAAGTCACTGCATTCTAAGGTCTCTTGCTGCAGCAGCTTAGAGGTCTCCAAGACCACCCAGAGGTTTATGATTCATTAGGACGACTCCCAGGACTCAGCATGTAGTCATTGCTCATAGCTAAAATTTATTACAGGGAAAGGGTACAAAGGAAAATCAGAGAAGGGAAAAGGCACAGGGGTGAAGCCAAGAGGAAACCAGGCACAAGCTTCCTGAGTCCTCTCCCAGTGGAGCCACACAGGATGTGCTTAATTCCTCCAACAATGATTTGTGATGACACATGAAATTCGTTCTACCAGAGAAGCTCCTTAGAGACTCGGCATCCAAGATTTTTGCTGGGGGCTAGTTGTATAAGCCAGGCACATTCGAAATTCCAGATTTCCAGAAAGAAAGCAGGTGTTCCACACAAGCACACTGTACGGTTTAGGCCCAGTAAACCCAGTTCTGGGAATGGTAGGAACCTCCTGAAATCCAAGTTCTCAGTTGCCAGCCAAGGGTCAACCTTGCAGACAGGCCGTTCTAAGCACAGTAGTCTCAGGATCACTGTGTTAACTCTTACCTGCAAATATACTCTAACTAATATTGCATATAAATCTAGTAAAGACATAAAACATTCACAAGAATAATTCACGTCAAAATTTGTTAATGAATACCCCTCAGGTAGGAAGGAGTAGAAAGGAATGAATAGTGAGATTTTTTTTAAAAAAACAGAAACACTCAAAGCAAATTTGGAAAAAATGCTGATAGCTGTTTAAAGTTCTGATACATACATAAGTAATTTTATTTGTATTCATTTTTGAAACTTTAAAATGTTTCATTTAAATTAAAAGATGAAAATTAAAAATGGCCAAAACATTTAAGTCATACAAAAAGGAAACCTTTTCTCATTGGAGTATACCATTAATAGCAACTAGGAAGGACTATGCAGTGGAGAAACAGCTTTGAATCAATCCAAATGTCTCAAGGTTAAGCAAAAAAGTTGCAAGATCCATAAAAGTATGTCACAAATGAAGTGATTTTTTAAATATTCTGAAAATTATTTTGGAATGATACAGATAATGGGTACCTGAAAGAAAGAGTATGAGTTTAGATCAATATTTAAACTGTCATCTGTCAATCAATCATGAATGGCCCACATATACCATTCTAACAATAAAGCCACAAAGTTTCTTCATATATTCTAGAAACATTAACTAAAATTGAACAAGAGATGAAATTCTCTAGAACTCCAATATACAATAGTTATTCAGCTTACTATTTACCTACATTTTCCTAATGAAGATGAGAGAAAGGAAGGGAAAGACTAGATTCCTGCACACATGTATGTATGTGTATACCTGCAAGAATGAGTGAGAGAAAGGTAGAGACAAACGGGGAAAAGAGAAGAACTGGTGATAAAAAGAATGAACACAAATGGGAGAGAATATATGTCTGGTCTCTACCACTAACCCAGATACTTCCAAATCTAAAATGTACTAGAGGTGCAAATATCCTATGTTTTCAAATAATACTTTTTCAAATGTTTGAAAGTTCAGCTTACATAAAGAATTTTATATAACAAAACCATATTTAATTTCATTGATTTACATGTAGCTGTCCAGCTTTCCCAACACCACTTGCCAAAGAGATTGTCTTTTCTCCATTGCATGTTCTTGCCTCCTTGGTCAAAGATTAATTGACTGTAGGTGTGGGGAGTTATTTCTGGTCCCTCTATTCTGTTCCATTGATCCATATGTCTGTTTTTGTGCCAATACCATGCTGTTTTGATTACTGTAGCTCTGTAGTATTGTCTGAAGTCTGGGATTGTTATTCCTCCAGCTTCATTCTTTTTCTTCAGGATTTCTCAGGTAATTCTGGGTCTTCTGTGGTTCTATATAAATGTTAGGATTATTTTTTCTAGTTCTGTGAAAAATGTCATGGGTATTTTGATAGGGGTTGCATTAAATTTGTAGATTGTTTTGGGTAGTACGGCCATAATTCTTCCAATCCAAGAGAGTGAGATGTCTTTCCATTTCTTTGAATCATCTTTAGTTTTCTTTATCAGTGTTTCATAGTTTTCAGTGTATAGGTCTTTCACCTTCTTGGTTAAGTTTATTCGTAGGTTTTTTTAATGTAATTTTAAACGAATTTTTTAACTTTCTCTTTCTGATATTTCATTGTCAGTGTAAAGAAATGCAACAGATTTCTGTATATTAATCTTGTATCCTGCTACATTGCTGAATTCATTTATTAGTTCTAATAGTTTTTGTGTGGAAATTTTAAAGTTCTTTATATAGAGTATCATGTCATATGCAAATAGTGACAGTTTTATCTCTTCCCTTCCAATTTGGATAATTTTTCCTTCTTTTTCTTGTCTGACTGCCATGGCTAGGACTTCCAATACTATGCTGAATTGAAGTGGTGAGAGTGGGCGTCCTTATGTTGTTCCTGAATTTAGCAGAAGACTTTCAGCTTTTTACCACTGAGTATTATGTTGGCTGTGGGTTTATTTACAATAGCCAAGAAATGGAAACAACTCAAGTGACCATCAACAGACAATTGGCTTTATTATTACTCAGCAATAAAAAAGGAATGAAATACTGCCATTTACAACAACATGGGTGGACCTAGAGAATATTATACTTAATGAATTAAGTCATAAGAAGAAAGGCAAATATTTCATTATATCATTTGTATGTGGAATATGAAAAATAAGACAAATGAATCTATATACAAAATATAAAGACTCACAGACACAGAAAACAAACTTATCAAAGGGGAGAGGAAGGGGGAGGGATAAATTAGAAGAACAGGATTAACAGATACAAACTACTATTCATAAAACAGATAAGCAACAAAGATTTATTATATATCACAGGGAACAATAGTCGATATCTTGTAATAACCTATAATGGAAAAATATATGAAAAAATAATGGAATATTTGCTGTACACCTGAAACTAACACAATATTATAAATCAACTATACACCAGTCTAAAAAAAAAGAGAGAAAGCACATGAAAGAAAAAACATATTTATACAAGTAGGAAGCTCTAAAAGGTTTTATAGAGTGACCACAGCCCTGTAGTATTCGTTTGAGAAATTCTACATAAGAATTACATCATGAAATATTAACCAACTCTTTTACAGCCCCTGGGGCTCTGCATGACCACTTATATTTAAAATAATAATAAGTCCATTTATTTTATGATGATGTTGTTGATGCTGTGCCAGCTGCTGTTCTAAGCGATTTACCTCATTTCATTCTTGAAAGAACCCAAGGAGGAAGACACCATTTTCCCCCATTTCAAATGTGCAGAAACTGAGGCACAGAAAGTTGAAGCAAACTGTCTAAAGTGGAGCCCAGATTCACCCAGGCAGCCTAGATCCAAAGCCTGTATTTTTAACTTTACTTATTTTGCCCACTTCATTTCCTATTATCTCATACTTTATGAAAACACAATATTCAACCAAAAATAACTACATTTCCTATACTGATTACTCATAATTTTGGCAAAGCTAATGTTATTATACAGGAAGGAGCAAAAGGATATGTTTCTCCTGTGAATTAAAAGAAGGCTTCAGTAGCCCTTCCCCTACCAGTATTCCAAAGCAGAGCAGAAACACCTGTCTAGGAAAGCACTTCATTTCCTAAGCTGTTCTACAAATACCTGAAAGTTATTTTAAAAAATAAATAAACTATTCCTGAAAATTATCATGACTTCCTAACTTCCCAATGATGACCTCTTTTTCCTGGGCTCTTAGAAAAAAGAAATTCTAGCCAAACTTTTTCTTTTTTAAGCTCCTTTTATGTTCAGGGCAATGGAAAATCACCATGAGCTCACAGGGATAACTGACTGCCTTAGAAAAGTGTACTGATAGAATTAAAAGGCCCCAGACAAGGGCACTCGTCTTCCGTCCCACTGCAGCCTCTGCTCCTGAGACCACAGCTGTGTTACTGTGTTCGGTTTGCGGTCCGTTGTTTAAGTGGGACGTTGGAAATGCAGGGTCAGGGTAGTCACAGGGGAGAAAATCCTTCTCTCAATAGCACTGTTCACTTCTAAGATACTGAATAGTTCATGTTTACTTATATGTATACTGTCTTTCTCCATTGCTAACATGGGTGTTGGTCCAGCCAGGCGACTGGTTTGACGGGTGGAGGAGAAAGGAAAAAAATGAGAGTACTTCTGGCATGAGACATTACATTCCCAAAGGCCCACACTGAGAGAAAGCTTAGCAGTCCAGGAACTGAGATTTCTGTGCAGCTGAATTGTAGACAGTGAAAGAGATTGGTAATAGTTTAGGCCAGAGGGGAAAGAGAGGGTCAGATTGTCAAAGTCCTTGTGAATCGAAATAAGAAGGGGCTGTAGACGGAACAGTGGGAGTCGGGGTAGAGAAGCTCCTGCAACGTTTAAAGCAGGGACCAAGTCTCTGTGACTACAGTTCGGATAATGAACTTTAGTTGTATCATTTGAAATTGTCAATATTCAACTGTTTTGGACCTACACATGGCAGTTCTCTATGGTTCAATCTCACTAAAACCTTCCTAAAAGGAAGCAGGACTGGAGACCAGCAAAATGTTAAATAGAGCAGATTAAAAATGAGGAAACACTACACAGTGATAGTGAGGGTTTAGTTATTGAAGCCGAGAAGCTGGATGACAATACGTCAAGACTATTACAGATGGGATGCTTGTGTAGGAAAAGTCATTAACTAGATGTCCTAAAATCTGGACTTAAGAGCGTGAAGGCATCTTAGGAAACGTGACAACCTACTCTAACCACCCAACCCCATTCTAGATTTACAATCAGAAAAGTGATGTATTTTCACTCTTTCACTCAAAAATTTTATTGAGTATATCTCGGTGCCAGGCCCTATGCTGAGCACCATGAGTATAAAGAAATTTCAAGGAGCTTCAAATCTAGTATGTCCATCTGGAGGGTGGCTCCAAGCACAACAGAGAAGCAAGACCCTTAGGTCTCACTGCTAGTGGCAAATGAGGACCAGAGCTCATATCTTCCCTGACTCCTAGAGACCAAGACCCTTTCCACTGTATACTATGCTGCTCAGAATTCCTAAGCTTCACCGGAGATAGGCAGCTACAGCTGGGTCTCTTCGCCTCATCATGCCATCTAGAGACCAGAGGAGAGGCCACACTGATAGGATAGGAGTTCTAACTAATCCCAGCACTGCTCCCTCCCAGAGCCTTCCTTACTGCACTGGCCTCTGTGCTCCATGAGCTCAGGGCTTTCATATTTCTAAATCTGTTTTCCCCCAGTATTGCACTATCTATCACTACCTACCCCACCAATTTCTTTTTGTCTTCCTACATATCAAAAACTTCCACCCCCTTAATCCAAAGTAGTGGGAAAATCATATGATTCCACCATAACACTGTAACTAAAAATGCACTTTACCTGAATATCCAAATTACCCTTATAATTTTGTCTCTGAGTGTCCCTAAATTAAACACTGGGGTAAGGTGATATCTAATTTTAAGGCAGTCACCAGTTTTATTCAAGTTCTAGAGAGGGAAAGTGAGAAAGACAGTTCAAAGGGGTAAAGGAATTCAAATTCTTTCATTGACTGCTTTGTCTAAACCCAATTTATTTTTCCACATTTTTTTTACTCTGTTATTTCAAAGATAACTAGAGGCAGCTAACTTTGTTTTATTTCTAACAGTTGGAAACTAGAAAGGAAATTGTGATGCATTCTGTCTTCAAAAAATTGTACCTGAAAAAACATTCTACTTCTATCCTTCACATATTTTACAATGGAAATATTATTCCTCATCGCCTATTCTTCTTCCTAATGATCTGGAGTTTTGAGATTGAAAATGGAGCCTGCTATAAGTTACAATCTTTATAAACTTGGAACCACAATAGGCAGAAGAACCTGAACTAAAATGGCCAGTACTTCTCCCAGGTTAATACATTTTCTTCTTTGTTGTTTAAATTTTTTTCAAATATATAAGTAACAAATGAATGCACAATTGCATTTTAAACATTGAGCAGTGAAAACCAAGCAAAAGTCTTCTCTCACTATCCCATCTCTCAATAATTATTCCATTCCTAAGGGAAATTATTGTTATTTGTGTTCTCACTGTCACCAATTTTGTCATGAAAAGTCAAGAGTTAAATCTTGTTACCTTCAAATACAGTATTTTGACATACAATGATAAAATACATAATCAACCCTTTCCATATACACAATATGTAAATAAACTCAAAACCAGGAAAATAAAAAGATGTAGAGATCATTCATCTGAAAACAAAAAGATAGTATGTACTTACTGTAAGAAATAATGCAATATCTGCTGGATTAATGACATGATAACCCAGGATAAGAAACAGTTAAGAACTAAGAGCATCCACTCACCAGTTTTCATATATGACTGGCTAAAATTATCAGCATAAATCATATACTAATATTTGGAAAAATTTTTTTCTTTATTAAAGAACTTAAGTTGAAAACAAGCTATTGCATGCAAAGAATAGTACTAAATTAAAAGTAAACAGTCTAAACAGTCTCTATCTGGACATAAATACTAGCTCATTCTTTTTTTTTTTTTTTTTTTTTTTTTGTACTGATTTTCCCACAGGAAGGAAGAGATTAAAGGGTGGATTACTTCAAGCACTATAAAGGTCTCTAGACTGACCCCACTCTTAGAGGGAACTCTTTCAGGGGAATAATGCCCTAAAGAACAGTGAAAGCCCAAGAAAACCCACAACTGAGCCCCTCAGAGGGCCCGCATTCACCAGTCCCCATTGACTGCCCTGGTCTCTCCGAGGGAATTCAAAATAATTCACTGCCCACCATAATGCTGAATTCACAGCAGAGAGGAAAAAAGGTGATGGAGCTGCTTTGCATCTGTTTAATTTTTTACAGAAATGTTAAGGGGGTTAATCTCCTACAAGTCCAGTCATGTGCTCTCACAAAGGGCCCAGAAAGGAGTCGCAAAGCCTGCCATGACTCAAAGGGAGGCTCTTTGTGTCTTCCTTTCTGCGCTCTGTCTGACAAAGGAGCTGCCTAAGTTCTTAGGCTTCTGGCTCTTGCTTGAATTCTGAAGTCAGTGAAGCAACAATGATGTCATTGCTTCTGAAGACCACTGTTGGCTGAGATAATGAAGATCTCTTCGCGCAAAGCATTATCATTTATTTCTGTGGCACACATTTCCTAAACCTTCAAACACAAAAGTGTCCTACGTGTTGGGAGGGGTGTCATAGTTTTCGTTACCTTCTGCATTATTGAAAAGAAAGCACACTGAGACCTGTTTCCTTCTCACCCAAACACATCTTTTTATGTTTAGCTAGTAGATAATATTGGACTAGAGTAGTTTACTCATACATTTAAAAGGGAAAAGTAAGATTTTGCCTTTTTAATGAGGAATAGGTATATTATTCAATTAATATTCTGATATTAAAAGCCCAGTAGTTGTTAGGTAACATAGTCACTACATAAGTAAGATCTATTTCTCACCCCTTTACTTCTCAATATATACAAATGGCTTGAAAAAGCAAATCAAATTACCCAAAGAATATTGAAACAGTTTGAGGACAGTTATCCTCCCCAAATTTTAAAATAGTGGACCCCCTATGAAAATCCTTTACAAGGTATAGAACCGCTCTGGGAGGGAAGAGACAACACAAATCTATACATACATAAAAAACTAAGTTCAGAGAATTTGTAGACCTCTTGGTACCCTTGCAGACTAAGAATTTCTACTCTACAGAATACAATTTCTTTAGAAAAAAATTCTATCTCGCTCTTTTTGAAAAGTATTCCTGTAGAACAATGACTGTCTGAGCATTTTCTCAAAGCATTTTCTACTTTTCCCCTCTAATCTGTCTTAATGGTAGACTCTTTTTCAATCGTATCCAATGCTAGTTTTTTAAAAAGTAGACTTCCCTTAAATTATTATGAATAAGAAACTTGAAGGGAAATAAAATTTTAATGTTCATTCTCAGAGGACATTATTGGATGAGGTTAGACAAAAATAAGAGGTAGGTATGAATTAAAATAGGCAAAATATATGTGCCAGGGGTTGAAGTTAATTGTCTCATTTAGTCTTCAGATGTAAGATAAAATCATTATCCCCACCTTTTAGATCCTACAAAATCCAATGGCAAGTATTTATTCTCTTCTCAGAAAGATGGTCTAGTAGTGCTTACCAGGTAAAATCTGATATAAAGATACCTTCCAACATTCTAAAAGAGATATGCAGTCTACCATGTAAAAGGACAAATAAGAAGGCAAAGTGTGAGGAAATGTGTGTTTAGGAAATTTAGAGTTTAGTAAACTTCAAATAAAGAGTATATAGGGGGAGTGGGAGTCACTAATGAAAAACAAGAGAGAGAAAAATAGATAAATAGGTTCCAGGTTCCAGAGGACAATGCTAAAATGTTTATATTTTATCCAATAAGAAATGGGGAATGACCTACAAATTTTAGACTAAATAGTGACACAGTTCAGTTCACAAAGGTCACTATATCTTCAATCAAATGTAGCGATCTCTGAAGCAGGATATCAGTGTACTTAAACTACAGAGATATGTAAGAGTGGTCACTGGAATATGGAGAGAAAAATAGAACTACAAAAATTATCTTTTTTACATTCTTTATAATTCCATCTTTGTGAATGTCCTATAAAACATGTTACACAAGTTCTGTATGTATAAGCTATACTAATACATTTCTGTGTAGGTAAACACACACACACACACACACACACACACACACACACACGGTGTGGGTACATAATTCACAAAGTTTGGTAACATTCTATCTCAAAATGGATTAGAAGCAGTCAGGTTTAGAAATAGGAGAATAGTTAGGAGACTGCTGCAATATTCAAAACAAAAATTGTCAGGCTCTGAATAAAAGTAGAAACAAAGGAGACTGAAGAGGCTATCTTGAGTGCTTTCTGGGTGGATAATGTGTGGGTCTTGCTTGCCAACTAGATAAGGGATATTAAAATCAGAAGGGTTAACTGGGTGGGTGCCAGGACATTCATTAAGACTGAAATCTAATAGGAGAATCAAGGAGCAACTTAGAAACTGGTGGGTGGTTAGAGATGAGCTCAATGACAGCCATGTTGAGTTAGAGGTCTTTGTGGGATATCCAGGTGCAGGTGGCTAAATAGCAGTTGAATATACAGTCTTGGAGCTCAGGAGGAAAGTGGATGACATATACCACTGTGCAATTCTCCCCAAGATCACCAGTGATACAGAACACAAGAAAAGAAAAGGAAAAAAACCTGAAAGAAGACTTACACGTGAAGGATGGGAAGAGGAGAGGTTATCAAGGAAGGAGGCTACAAAAGAAATCCAAGTAAGATTCCAGACATGAAAGCCATAGGGCAAGTCTAATGTCACAGAGAAGTAAGGTGGGTACAGGGAAAAATGCAGCAGCACAGTTTGTCATTAAAGAGTTTTGGGGTTTTTTTTTTTAATTAAATGAAATAGTAGGAGCTGAAAACCAGATTTAAATAAATGAAGGAAATAATTCATATTATAAGATGGTATGTGGCAAAGTGTAAAAAAGAACTTGTGTGAACTATGGAATTTCAGGGGAAAAAAACACTTTCATTGAAATATGACACTCGAGCTGGATAACGAGCACTGAAGAGAAGTGACAAGAAGATATTCTAGAAACAGAAAACAGTGTAAATTTATGGAAGTGTTAACAAACCAGGGACACAGTAAGAATGTCTGTCTAACTACATTACATGTCTCCACCAAACGTACATCTAACCAGGCACCAAAATATCTCTTTTTACTTCCATAAGGATGAACACATGACATTATTTTTGAAGCACGTCATATTGGGATATTTATAACTATTTCATAATTAAAGTTTTTAAAGTTGTTCTTTCTGTATACTAATTAAAGCAACCAAGTAATGCATGTAACAGAGAACTCTCTGCCCCATCCCTAAGTATTATGCTCAGAGATTGGGTGGGGGCCAGAGATGGCATATGGCATTCTGTTGTGCACGTTACTTAGAAATTTTAAAAGTTAAAAACGTAATGGTTGTAATAATCACAAACAGCCTCACATGAAAGTAGCCTTAAAAACTGTTTTGCTCTGCTTCTTCAAATGCATTCAACGCCACCCACTCCTCCTCTTTCATGTTGGAGGAGACACACTGATGCTCTCATCACCTCTCATCTGGATTACTCCAGCAGCCGCCAAATTGCCTCTGTTCTCTTGCTCCTCTACTTAACTCCGCAGGGATGGAAGGCAGGCAGATCTTCCAAAATACATATCACGAAACTATGTCACTTCTATGAGTACACTGGCCTTTGATTTTTTAATTTATCTTTTAATTTGTACAATAAGGTCTTTGTAATCTGGTCTTCCCTGAGACAAATTTGAGAGAAGGAGAAAAACTATTGTTTTGGCAGGGGTAACAGAAGAAAGGGAAAGATGTAAGAGAGTGTGGTGGCTGCCCATCTTGTGGAGGGCCATCTGTCACCAATGGCATCATGAGATAGTCAGAATTTCACATTATACTTGAGGTAATGGTGTCTGAAGAAGTTGTCCAAAGTACCTAAGGTCACAGAACTAATCAGAAGCAGAGCTGTTTGGATCCAGGTTTGTCAGCCTCCAAAATCCATATCAGAAACAGTCAAGGATATTTGGTGAAGATGATACTGGAAGTTATTTTAAAAAAGTATGAAACTAGGTAGGATCATTAGTATAATTATGTCCATAAAGGTATTTTTTAAAAAAAGGAATGGAAGGTTTTTCCATTTTTATATATATATAATCTTTTAATTTATATATATATAAATAAAATTAATAGTCCTTCTAAACATGTCATCATTATAGTCAATAGCAGATCCCTGAGAGAAAGTCCCTGTAAACTCAGGAACAACAATAACAAATATCTATGTTCACGGTTTTTATGTAGCAGCGATTTGGAAATTTTTATTAAGTTATGCCAGAGATACAGAAGTAAGAGAAAATAATACATAAAGCTATTACTTTCAGATGACTTGATTATATTCTTGGAAATTCAAGGCATTCAGTTAAAAATAACAATATCTAGTATTCACAAAAGCTGAATCAGAGTAATAGTGTAAGTACTCAGAAGTAACTAGTACTCTGTACGTTCATGAAAATAAGAAATAAAAGATAATTTTAAGATGGTCCATTCAATATACATATAATTCCCTTAAAAGCAGAAGAAATAAACATACGATGTATAAAAGTTGAATAAATAAAACGGCAAGATTTTATTTGTATATAGAAAAGTGGATCTGAATAAATGGCAAATCGTGACATATTAAGAAAAAATCTATGTAGGATAAAGTTGAATATGTGGGAAAATGTACTAAGTAACAAGAAAAGAGGTCCAAAAAACTGTTGAAATGTTTAAGTGTCTTTCAGTATATGGAGAAAATTATTTATGTAAAGTGCCGAGGATGAGAGCCAAGCTGAGAGGGAGCTGGATAAGAGATGAAGTGATAAGAAGAAAGCAGAAGACATATCCTTCACAGAAATTTGGCAACAGTGTGATGGAAAAAAGTACCTGCAAAGGGGCAAAGGGCCCAAGTTCCAGCCAAGTATTTATGAAGACAGAGGAGACCTATACCATCCAACTGCACACTCTCTGTGTCTCCCACTTAAGACCCATGAGCATCTTCATGAAGGTTCATAAAGAAGAAAACAGCCTTCAGAATAAGAAGAAATGGAGTGTGTGGCAGGTGCCATGGTGACTAGGAAGGCAAGCTCTACATCACAGATCGGGAGCACCCCACAGCCTCTTCTGTGCTGGATGCCCCATTCCCGAGTCCCATTCCACGACCACCCCCAGCACTCAGACTACGTAATGAAGTCCCCTCAGACCATCAACAGGGAATTTCATTACACAGTCTGGGTTTGATAAACAGACATCTGAGGCAATAAGTGCTCCTTCTGGATTCCCTTCCTTGGAATTTCCTCCTATGAATTACAAAGGAATTTTGACACTGTGGGTCTTCTTGTCTGTCACACTGGCTGTCCCACATAGAATTTCAGTTTTTACTTTCCTGACAAATGTCAGTTGAAAGCTCCTTTTGCTCAGTTTAAAAAGTACCTGCAAGACCACCACTTTTTCATCAAATGAAGAATGTGGGGAAACATTTTTAGTAATTTTTCTTGGGCAAGGTACCTAACACGTCTGAGTTTCAGAATTAATGACTCATTCATTCAATCGATATGTATTGAAGACTTGCTCTTTGCTGGTCCCTGTGCTAGACCTTGAATAAACAATATTGAGCAAACAAGAAAAACTGGGGTAATTCCAGCTATTCTATGCCACATAATTATTGGGAGAATCAAATGAAATAAGGCATATGAAAGAATTTTGAAAGCCATCAAGATATATACCGTGGAGCAACTCCTTGTCTTGTGTTGTCCAATACAAGAGCAATTGGGCACATACAGCTCTTTACGTTCCAATTACTTAAAATTAAATAAAACAAAAACTTCAGTTCTTCAGGCATACTAGTCACAGCGCAGTTGCTACCTATGGCTAGTGGTTACCATATTGGGAGCACTGAAGTAGAAAGTTCCGATCATCCAGAAAATTCTATGGAAGAACAATTTCCTAGAAGCTGAAAGCAGAACACAAGGGTGAGCATTTGCATGACACCAAAGGGAGAAGAACAAAAGCAATGCTGCAAACCACACGCTCAAAGGAAGATGGCTGGTGGTTCTTATAAGGTTATAAAACTACCACAAAGGGAAAACGTGGTCATGATCAAAGAGCAGTCAGAGAGAATCACTGAGTATTTGGTAAGTGTCAGGAATTAAAACCAAGTGCTTGATATCATATCAGATTAATCCAAAGACAGTCCCTTGAAGTAAGGAGTAGTATTTTCTCTGCCTTGTCTATGAATAAACTGAGTCACTGTTAGGTTAAGGGACTTGACATAGGTCACAAAGCTATTTAATGATAAGCCTTTGGGCTAAAACTATACTAAAGGAAAAAAAATTTTCACCACATCAATGACAGCTAAGACATTGAATCAATCTGTCTGGAATAGTTATTATATAAAAAACAAAACAAAACAAAAAAAGCCCCTTGAGGTAATAATGACTTATACACGTGCTCTTTTTACTTTTAGTTATTAATAATAATCTCACCACCATATTATCACCATTATGTCTCTACTTAAATTTTTGTCTTGCTTCCTTAGGAATGTTTCCTTTCTTCCCAGCCATTAAATCCTGGCACCCTTCCTTATCGACCAGGAGACACTCAAACACTCCAGCCTTCACTGATATGCTAAAGGCGCATAACATGTTTTCTAGATCAGTCATTATAAGGCTAATTGTATAATGATTTAGTTTAATTGTATGTTTTTTTAATCAATCAATTGGAAAATTTACTATACTTTATGGGAGAACGTATATTAAGTACCCAGTAAACAAATAAAAATAATATATTTTGTGTCAATAATACGCTAAGTGTTTGCCTAAAACTCACCATTAATAATTACATGTTATGTCTTCATACTTTTTGAAGGCATAAGCTATAGACATTTATTCTATCTCTGATAAATGTTTTAGTCTTCTTACAAATCACCTGAAAAATGTGAGCTTTTTTTCCCTTCTCAGTGAGATAGGAAATAGTAAGGATTGTTAAAAAGATACATGTTAGATAGTCTTGTATCCAAAAAAAGCCACCTCTCAGACTTTCTGATGTCTTCAGTGTTCTAAAGACCCAGTTTGAAGATCTAATTTTAAAACTGGCTCAAGAGATCCTATTCAAATGTTTGAGTCTGTTTTTACAGGATATCCTTGGCTAACTCTACTCTAAGAAATTTAACACAGTTGGACTGTATTCTTTTGGCTATGAAATACCTTTCACAGGAATGGCCATTAAGGTGGGGTTACAGTACGTGTGCAAAGTGGGTGGAACAGAGAATGTGTGTGACCCTCTCTTTATGCAAGATGTTCTTACATCAATCAAAATATATTTTTGGAAACAATCACATATTTTGCCTCTATACCTAGAAATATAAGGGATATTATCAATGGATTGAATACCGAGCACTTACGGTCTCCCCTTCCCTTTAGTTTTTATGCTGTCTATCACATTTAAGTTGTTCTTTTTCAGCTTTAGTTACTGGAGCTGGGGACCTAAGGTAAGGGACTTCATGACTGGTCTTATTTTTTCCTTTGTTATTGCCAAGAATTGAAGAAGACTAAAACAGATGACCTCCCTATTTGTACTGAAGGAGGGTTGGACATGGTACCTCTGTCACTTTCAACACCATCATTCTATCTCTGGACCAAAAGTTAGAAGAATCTGCAAAAGTAAGTAAATGGGCTCATGAGGACTGCATTAGTACTACTATCCTCTGACTTGCATAAAACTCACTTCTTGTTTTAATCATGTCATAAATAAAACTTCAGGAGTCTATACTCACAGAGAATAAATTTGATTTCTTCTTTTAATCACAAATAAAATACTGGGGAATTTGGGAGAAAATTCTGTATTTGCAAGATATTAGTTGGAAAAAGAAAATAATCATCAAGGAGGATTAAGGCTCCAAATTTAGACGTATAGACACTGGAAAATTGAGAATTCCAAAATTCTCCTAGTGACTCAGGATACCAAAACCGTATTTGTGATGCATTTAAGATTACAAATCATGAGGTAAGGTATACTTGAGTTATAAAGATAAAATTTATTTTTTCTGACATTAGTCCATTTTAACCTTTTTTTTTTGCCATTTTGCATTTGACATCTTATCATTTTTCATCCCAAATTACATACATGAAAGGATAGAGGGTATACAACTCTGACAAGAGCCCATTCAACAACCTCTTCATATATGTAGTTTCTGCAACTACAACAACACGGAACTACAACAATGTGAACCACAGAAATACGGCAATTTGTGCTATGGAGGTGATATTTGGAAAATAAAAGCATTCTTCTCTGCCTTTGTGCATAGATGACTCACTAACCATCCCCAAGCACTGTCTGGGAGGCTGGAAAGGGAAAGGAAAGAGGCTGCTGGACACTAGGATTGTTGCATCAAAAATATAAAGAGACTTAACATTCAACTTCTGGAGTCCAAATAAGCTTTGTCAAAATAAAAGAGATCTGTAGGCTAAGAGAAAAGGGATTTTCTAAATCCTCTTAGTTCTCACATAACAAACATATCAACGTTAGGTCTAGTGACCAGAATACAGAGGGTTTTTACTTTTTTGTTTGTTTTCATTTATGTTTTCCTCCTATGAGACAAAGTCCTGGCCATCATAAGTCTTAATCGTGAGGCTAAGAGCAGTGAGGAAAAAACATTTAACTGGAGGAAGAAAAAAGGCAAGCTTGGCCCTTTTGATCTTGGACTGCCTCTAGGACGAGGAAACAAATAGGAATGAGGAGACAGTGATTCCGATTTCTTCCCAGTGCCCTTCAAGGCCAAGTCTCAAAAGAGAAGGAACATGGTACCAAAACATACTGATCTCTGAGGACTTCCAAGGGCCAAAGCCTGTTCGCCTGCTCTACTTGGGGGACTCGGGAAGGAGAACACATCTTTTGCCAGCATGTCAATCCAACTGCAGCCAAGGAAGCCACGATGCCCCTTGGTTCCTGTGCTGTAAGAACAGCAATATCTGAGTTTCCTAGGGAGCCTGTGGAAAAGGGCTGCTGACCAGCATCACTGCAGTTCCACAACTGGAGCTGCAGGTGGGCCACATGGGCTGGGGAAACAGGTGTCCTAGCCAGAACTCAGGGTGTCCGGCTGCATCGGTGAGAGAGGGCTGGACTCAAGTTGAGAAAAACGGGCAGTGAGGGCCAGCAGAGCTAGCAGCAGCCACGCAGGCAAGGGCATGCCCGGTGAGGGCCACTTGGCCAGCCAGAGGTGCCCATGTACCAGTCAACGTGCAAAACTTCTGCACGAAGTCAAAATGTGATGCAATCTACATTTAGGATAGCTGGACTCTTTTTCTCTCCTGCCTTTTTTTTTCTCCATGAATATTTGTAAAGAATTAACTTGTGCTCCAAAGTCACCACTCTAGTAATAAAAGGAAGGTCCAGCTTCATAATTTCTACTGCTTAGAGCAAATTCTTGGATTCCCATTTCCTTGATTTCTATTTGGGATACAAAACTTGAAGTTAATTCAAGTTATTTGAGTTGCTTTATCAAAGTTGTCATAAGGTCACAAAAGGAAGAAATGGAGAGGAGTGAAGGGCTTGTGGACACTGTGACTTGAGGTCTGAGGCTCAGTATAACTGGGCCATTTAACTAGGAAAGATAAAAAGTCCAAAAGAGTTGGGATTTCACTCAAGAATAAAAATCTGAGTGGTATTGTCCACTCAGATAATTTTGTCCAACATCAATGCTTATATATTTCAAATCTATTAAAATAACCCCAGTGTATATCATAAATGTTCATTAATAATTTGTAGAAGTCTGAGATGACAGGATGTTAGAACACACCTTCCATAAATTTAAGAGGAAGAGTACTACTGAGTGACAGTGTTCAAAAAATGCCCAGGGGGACTCAGATGACAGTAACCCTGTAACAACTACAAATGCCTCTGCTGACTTTTCAAATGTTGTGTCATCACAGAACAGAGAAGGATGTTGAAGAGACAGAAACAACATATCCAACCTGGTTAAATTAACTGTGCCTCCTTTAAACATAAATAGGCAGGTGCACCTGCACACCTAGCAGAGATTTCCCTAGGACTTCCCTCTAGACTCAAAAGCCAAGCCCAGGGCCACCGAATGAGGAAGGAGAGTGTTTATTTGCATCAAATTTCTATATTGGCTTTAACTATATATGTCAACCAAAACTGGGAATGAAGAAATTAAAAGGCTGTCCTAATACCTTAATTTCTTGTTACTAAAAGGCTCTTCAGTGACATTTTATTAGCTGGGGCACAAGACATTAAAAGGATCTGCTTTCCTCATTCATTCATTCATCTCACCCAAAGAGGCTTAGACACAGCTTTTATCCCCTTTGTGCCTGAGGTTAGACCTGATAAAACTTGAAAACATGGAAACAGAACCTGCCAACGTGCTAAAACAGAGGACTGAAGTTAGAGTGCAAAAAGTTTTAGTACCACATAGACATTATTCTTAACATTTAAAGAGCACACAGCAATGTATAAAGCACTCTCCAAAGAAATAAAGCCTTCCACAGGTATTGTGTTAAAAATACTTACAATTAAAGACTGTCCTTTGGACAAGAATATACACAAAATCTTAGGATGCTTGGTATTATTCATCAGAGTTCTGAAATAATGAACAAATATCTCAGCACAGAATCAAAGAACAAGTTAACGTGGAATGGCATGTAAGTGGTTACAGCTGCTGTGAAAGATGAAAAACAGAAACAAAAACAAAACCCAATTTGAACCAATGCCTCTTTTCAAAGATTTTTTTTTTCCAGCTAAGTAGTAAGGTACTGGGAAGTGATATAGGAATATGCTGTATAATTGCATATCTACTGTAAGTTTTATATTATCATGTACTGAAATGGCTCCAGTCATTCCTAAAATAAATCTTTCCATCCTATACAAAGTCTTAACTTCAAGAACTTCCATTAAGGATTTTTAAATTTAGATATTTAGACTAGATGGATCACAGATGAAAATTGGAATACAATTTATGGTATTTAGAAAGAACAAGTATTCAGCTTCCTTTGCAAAACCATGTATTAAAGAAGCGTTTATTTTGGCCAGAGTATAGCCCTTACATTTCAGTTCATAGTCCTCATAATCTAATCTCAAACAATTTTCAAATCAAAATACTATTTTCTGTTCTATACTTATTTTTCCCCATTGTTCCATTTCTCTTTAACATATATTACTAATCTCTACTTCATCTGCCTGAAAGTTGCCCCTCAGGGAGACAGGGGTAAAAAGATCCCATAAAGAGAGGATATAGATACACACTACAGTATATAAATCAGATAAACAAGGTCCTACTATATAGCACAGGGAATGACATTTAATACCTTGTAATGGCCTATAATGAAAAACAATATATAGGTGTAAATTAATCACTATGCTGTACACCAGAAATGAACAACACATTGTAAACTGACTATACTTCAATTAAAAAAAAAAAAGAGGATTGAGAATAACACACCTGAATCCTCTGCAGGGATGCAAGAGCCCCCACACACATAAGCAATACTTATTTGCAGAATACCAAATGAAGATGATCAGAGGCAAATAGCAGTGATCCTCATAAATAAATTTCATATTTAAAGTTAATCACTGATGATTTAGAAAATAAGCAATGATAAATACAAATAAAATCAACTTTACAGAAAACATCTTCTTTGAAAGTATCAATCATACTAGCTCGAAACAGAAACAATGAAGCCAAAGATTACTTAACCTCCAGAAATAAAGTCCTTACACAAATGCTTCCTTCCCACTTATTAATGTGAAAGTTTGTAAGATACACGTGTAAAGAACATAAGCACAGGCTTTAAAATGTGTTTAAACAGGCACGCTTGGCATGGGCAGAGTCAAAATGTACTTAGTATTTTACTAAAAATAGGGTCTATCCCTCATAAGCAAAAGCAGTGGATGAATAAAACCAAACATTGAGTATATTTTGATAATTGGATATATTTTATCTTCAGAAAGAGCAAACACATTTTAAATACAAACAAAAGTTTTTTCTTGGTATGAACTGTTCTTTCATGAGTCAGTAATTGATATAGTTACTTCTAGCAGGCAATCATTGAAGAATCAATATCACCTCACACCAGTCAGAATGGTCATCATTAAAAAGTCCATAAATGATAAATGCTGGAGAGGGTGCGGAGAAAAGGGAACCCTCCTATACTGTTAGTGGGAATGTAGTTTGGTGCAGCTATTTTGGAAAACAGTATGCAGAGTCCTCAAAAGACTAGACTTACCATGTGATCCAGCAACCCCACTTCCGGGCATACATCCAGAGGGAATCTTAATTCAAAAAGATACTTGCACCCCAATGTTCATAGCAGCACTATTTACAATAGCCAAGACATGGAAACAGCCTAAGTGTCCCTTGACAGATGACCGGATAAAGAAGATGTAGTATATTTATACAATGGAATACTACTCAGACATAAAAAAATTATAAAATAATGCCATTTGTAGCAACATAGATGGCTCTGGAGAATGTCATTCTAAGTGAAGTAAGCCAGAAAAAGAAAGAAAAATACCATATGATATCACTCATATGTGGAATCTAAAAACAAATAGAAATGAACTTATTTACAAAACAGAAACAGACTCACAGACATAGAAAACAAACCTATGGTTACTGTAGGGGAAGGGGGTGGGAAGGGATAAATTGGGAGTTTGAGATCTGCAGATACTAATGAAAATATACAAAATAGATAAACAACAAGTTCATACTGTATAGCACAAGGAACTATTTTCAATATCTTATAGTAACTCATGGTGAAAAAGCATATGAAAATAAATATATGTATGTCCATGTATGCCTTAAATATTGTGCTGTATAACAGAAATTGACACAACATTCTAAACTGACTCAACTTCAATAAAAATATATATTAAAAAAAAAAAGAATCAACATTTACCTAAGTTATCTAAATTAGCTTTAAACCCTAAGATAAATTAACTACTTTTGATTTCACTTCAATCACCCAGATATTATATCTGAAACCTCACAATTCTCTTTCTCCATTAATGCTGTACCAATAACTAAATAGTTAACCAACGACTCTGAATTCCCAATACAGTTTGTGTATTTCTATATTCAACACTTCATTAAAAATATCTCAGCAATGTTCTCCTACAGCAGTCTACCCAAGCAATAGGAATAAAAGCAAAAATAAACAAATGGGACCTAATTAAACTTACAAGCTTTTGCAGAGCAAAGGAAACCATAAGCAAAACAAAACAACAGCCTACGGAATGGGAGAAAACATTTGCAAAAGATGAGACAGACAAGGGTTTAATTTCCAGAATATATAAACAGCTCATACTACTTAATAAGAAAAAAGCAAAACCGATCCAAAAAAAGGCAGAAGAACTAAATAAGCAATTCAAGACATACAAATGGCCAATAGGCACATGAAAAAATGCTCAATATCGCTAATTATCAGAGAAATGCAAATCAAAACTACAATGAGGTATCACCACACACCAGTCAGAATGGTCATCTTTCAAAAGTCCACAAAGAATAAATGCTGGAGAGGCTGTGGAGAAAAGGGAACCCTCCTATACTGTTGGTGGGAATGTAGTTTGGTGCAGCTATTTTGGAAAACAGTATGGAGATTCCTCAAAAGACTAAAAACAGACTTACCATATGATCCAGCAATCCCACTCCTGGGCATATATCCAGAGGGAACCTTAATTCAAAAAGATACCTGTACCTCAATGTTAACAGCAGCACTATTTACAATAGCCAAGACATGAAACAATCTAAATGTCTCTCGACAGATGACTGGATAAAGAAGATGTGGTATATTTATACAATTATACAACTACTCAGACATAAAAAATAATAAAATAATGCCATTTACAGCAACATAGAAGACTCTGGAGAATGTCATTCTAAGCGAAGTAAGCCATGAAGAGAAAGAAAAATACCATATGATGTCACTCATATGTGGCATCTAAAAAAAAAAAAGACAAATGAACTTATTTACAAAACAGAAACAGACTCACAGACATAGAAAACAAACTTATGGCTGGGGGGAAGAGGGTGGGAAGGAATAAATTGGGAGTTCAAAATTTGCAGATACTGACTGGTATATATAAAATAGATATACAAGTTTATACTGTTTAGCACAGGGAACTATATTTGATATCTTGTAGAAGCTTATGGTGAAAAAGAATATGAAAATGAATATATGTATATTCATGTATGACTGAAGCATTATGCTGTACGCCATAAACTGACACAATATTGTAAACTGACTATACTTTAATTTAAAAAACACAAAAAAATTCATTAAAAAATATGGAGTTACATTCTATAACACTTCAATTCTACTTTGTATAAAAACTCCTTTTGTTGTATCTATCCATGAAGAGATAGAACAGGCCCAGTAAGACATGTTAATAAAGGAAATAAAGTATCATTATCCTTTATGTCTCACATCTGAAGATCTTTACGCTTCACTCTGCTTCTTGATTATTTTATATAGTAATTTAGGTTTCAATTGCCTTGTCAATAATTATTATAAATACCAAGATGATGAAATATACAAAACCAACCTGAAAAGGAATTCCATAAATATGATTGGTATTTCCATATGAATCCAATGGTAGTAGCCTTGACAAATAGCTGACCTTTAGATTACATAACTAAACTACGCCGCTGTGAAACATTTATCATTTAACACCCACCTAGAAGAATTTTGCTATTTGACAGATCTTAATGATTTAGTAATGTTATGTTTCAAGCTTCATTTAATAAGAAAACATCTGCTAAAATTAATCTCTCTTGGATTTTTTTTTGTGGGTTACAATGCCCACCCATGTTTCTCTTTGATTGGGGCATAGGTCATGAGAACTTTCAAATACAAAGGATTATAGTACCTGCTGATGTGTCTACAGATTCAGGGAAGGACTCTGTGCCTAGGAAGTTCCTAGTGTCAGTAAAGTAAGGAATAGTCTTCCCATTATTCTAATTTTGCTTCATGGCTTCATTCCCTGGCAACCAGGAGCAACTCCCAAATCATTTCTGACTTGTACATGTTTCCCACCTGGGACAAAGACACTCCTTCACAGCACCATGACAACCACACCAGCAACACAAGCACTTGGGTTCGTGCAGGAAAATGAAAATCCTGAAAGGAAGCTAGGAGATAAAGGCTTACTATTCCTTGTTTCCCACTGGTAGGAAGTAATTACAAAAATTACTTTAACACAAAGCTTTTGGTGAATGAATAGTTTGTAATTTGAAGGGAGAAGCCTAAGGGCCTAGGGATTAAATAAAAAAATATGAAAAGCTGCATGATGTCATACAAGCACAGACCCCTCCCTGCCCCCAAAAGAGACTGCCTACAGCAAACTTCTTGTTGATGATAATGTAGACATTCTTCAGAGATGGTCAGAAGTATATTTTGGTTTTTATCTGAGTTTAGATCGATGACTGATTCAACAGCGGAGGTGAACTTTAGGACCCTTTAATAGTTTATTAGCTATGTTGTTACCAAGTAATATTTCAAATCAGTAAAATATAAAATAATTTTGTCCAACCTAAAGATGCCAGAATGGAAGTGGTTTCCATACTCCCAAAGCAGAAATCAGAAAAAGAACTAAATTCAATTCTTCCCCATGACGAAGCAGACAAGTTTCTTTATCATAAGCATGCCAAGTTTATATTTGTTGCTTAATGAAAAGGATGGTGTTCCTTTGCCAGAACCTGGCAGTGCTATGTGTTATGAATACCTGCCAGTTCTGCACTGGAAGAGATTATTTATATTGCCAAATGTAAAACTGCTTTAGGTCTTATTCTTAAAAGAGTAATTCTATGGCAGAGCACTGTATCTGTAATTTTACAAGTTCAATATATTTTTAAACAGCTATTTAATATGTTTCCACATTTCAAAAACAATATAACTTCCTACTAAGAGTCAAGGAAAGAAAATCTGTACAATATATGGGAATGGTTGAGGCTTTTTTGTTGTTGTTGAATTATATCATGTAATACATAATCTCAACAGGTTCAAAGCTGTGACTTTTATTGGAAACCTAGCTAAATATTTTTAAAGATCAGGAATCAAAATAGATGTTTGCATTCAGTCAAGTGGATTAACTTAGGGTTCTTAAGTATGGTAGAAGAACAATTTTTGTTTTATTTTTATTTTTTTAAGGATATAATGCCTTCTCTCCTATAGTGATAGGTAGCAAACATATTTCATGTGCTCCCAAACTTGTGCAATGTTCAATTTCTGATTCTCACGGATACAGAGTTGGGAATGAGAGAGTAGAAGGCAGGCAGAGACATTCTAAGCATCCATGAGACAATAGCTGGCACCTGACTCCCCAGATAACCTCTAAACATCCCTACTACGACAGGTATATAAGGACATTCTTTGCAGTGACTTGGGGACATGAGTATGAAAATATGTTATGCATTTTTTAGTTCATTTGCTGTCCATTGGCTCTTTTAACTTAATATATCCAAAATTATACCCACTTGTCATCTTTCATCAAGACTATTTCTACTTCCCATTTGAAATATTCAAATTCTCTAGTCTTCCAAATTAGGAATCTGAGTCAGCCTTGATTATTCTTTCTCTCTCTCCCACCAATATCTACTCCATCAAACAACCCTGTCAGTTTTACATCAGTCTCAATCAGTTTGGCCCTTCTCTCCATCTCACCTAGTTCAGATCATAATTGGCTTTAATTTAGAGCACTTGCAACAAATTACAGACCCTCAAATGAATGACAGTTCTGAATTGCTAAGCTGACAAAACAAGAAATGTGACGAGGCAATCACTGTGACAACTAACAAAATACAGCAGAGCACTGATTTACAGGGACTCTGCTGATGAAACTGTGCGGTTATAAGTGCCTTTGATTATTGTTAAAACTCCTCCTGATGACTTTCTGGCAGAGAAATTTATGAAGACCATGACTCTCAAATATCTCTCTTTCTAACAAAGTCTAATCTTATGTATTTTATTCCTCTTCCTATAACTCTGAAGAGAGACCTCATGTCTCCTCAAATAATAACCTATGTTGATCCCGATAAAGAAGCACTATTTCATATGGTGCTGCAGTTTTAATTTATAAATCAATGTACCTTTCTAATCCTAGATCTAGTTAATTCTACATTTTAGAATGATGGAATAAATTATAGAAATATATTCTTAACTTTAACTACTTGGAAAATGGTTAGTCCATGGAAAAGCTTGGCTCACAGTCCTGTAACCAAGAAGTTAAAAGAAGAATCTAAAAGTTATTGTATGGTATTTCAAGTTCTGAATCTGAATCTCTTTTTACCTTAGGAAGATATTTACACTTTTAAAATCTTTTAAAATACATAGTTATAATTTAAGACTCTCTAAAAGAGGTAAATTGATATCACCAGAAAACCAGTTCTATCAGAACTGCATAAGTAAGGAAATAAAAATTGTTAACCTCATACTAGAGTTTACATGGAATATTCTAAGAGAACTGAATGGTTCCATTTTGGTTCAAGTTTTAAAGTAACTGAGAATTAACAAAGGAACCCCTTTTGCTTTGACCCATGACTGTTGAAAACCTTTCCAAAATATATTACTCCAGGTTGTGACCTACCTCTACTATAAAGTAATCTATTTGCAATTGAAAAACTCAAACAGCCTTCAGAGTCTGCATTCTTTAAAATTATTACACATATAACCTGAGTATATTGGTATTGATGTTACTGGAATTTATATTTTTAATAATTTCCTAAAGTAATGTGCCAAATTATCTTAATTCCATCCTATTCTCTTAAATTTATATACCTTGACTTCTAAATTATTTCCCCTAGTCTAGCACCTAAAATATAATAGATATTAAACAATAGTTTTTGCAATTTTCTTATTTCAAGAAAAAATTAATCTTCTCCCCTATTAATACCAGGCTACTGATATTTATAGAAATACTTTCAGAGATTGAAATGGAGCAGTAGGGTAGTTTGGTGAAACTAGACTAGGACAGGTGGAGTGAATGGAAGGACAGTCATAGAGACTGACCTGATTTCCAGTCCTCCAAGACCATTCCATAACATGCGGGCTATGCTTTCCTAAAAGACGTTTGACCATTTCCTCAAAAGAGGTATTAGACATTATTAACACATAACAATCAAGACTATAGGAAAAGTACTGTATCTTACTATCCTTTGATCTAATCAGTCTTCTGATTTAGAGTGACATTTTTAAAACATGAAATATTTATAAATGAGAATTAATGGTAATATATTCACAACATGAGGGCAGGCAATATCTAACTATTCAACTTTAAGAAAACTCCTAACATACAAATCTTTTGCACAAAATAATTAATATGAATAATAACAATAATACCAGCTAGCATTAACTAGGCACCTTTTATTGTTGAGGGCTACCTTCAGCAATTTGCATATATTATTTCTAATTCTGATTACAATTGTGCAGTGTATTTTTATTCTCTAGTCACAGATAGAGGAAAGAAAGCTCAAAAAGGTTAACTACTAATCTAAGGTAACAGAACAACTTGAGGTTGTAAAGCTGTCACTCACACCGGTCTATCTAACGGCAAAGTGTGTTTTCATTCTATTACACCACAGTGACCCTCTGGGATAGGCACACGTTTCATACCTCTGCATCTATTAATATAATCCTGTTGTTTCAAATCAGAAATTTTTCAAAAACTTTTCAGGCAATATTAATTTTAAATTTATTTTAAACTGTACTATCCTGTTAGTACAACACAGTAAGAGAAGCTGGTGGCATCTGAAAATTAGACTAATAACCAGGTAACAACTCTCAAAAGACACCATTAATTTAGAAGACAGATGGCCACTAAATTAAGACGATTATTTGTATCCCTGATATTTCCTTAAGGGAAATTTCCATTGCCTTTAATTCAGAAAGTTGGCTGGGCAAAAGAAAGTACAGTTGACCATTAAGCAACACAGGTTTGAACTGCTCGAGTCCATTTATACATGAATTTTTTTCTATGCTAAACATGATCCGCTGATCCATGGCTGGTTGAATCCGGGGTTAATTGAATCTGTGGATACAGAACCTCAGGCATGGAGGGCTTGTGTATGTTAAGAGGCAGACTATAGATTATACTTGGATTTTTTACTACAAGAAGGGTTATTACCCCAACCCCAACACTGTTCGAAGATCAACTGTATGGACTTTTTGAGATTTGGTTTAAAAAAAAAAACATAGATTTCCAAATTTCCTTTCTTCTCCATAAAGGGAACTTCTATACCCAACTTATAAAAACATCTCTAATGCCAAGTTGCTTTCAGATTTCATTAAAACAAACAAACAAAAAACCCAAAAATAGAATATCTAATATGCCATAATTTACTTGACTTTAGCAGTCCAGCCTACCTTGTAATAAAATTTGACAGAATCGTTCAACTCATGTGTCTCTTCTACATTGTAAAAAGCTTTGCAAAATAGACAAATAGCATTCTTAATTTCAAATGTATCTATCATGCTGGTCTTATAAAATACAATTCTTTGCCATATCTCATTTTAAAAGTTTTAAAATAATATTGATAATGCATAATTTAGATACTTCTGAAAGACACAAATATTTTCAAATTTTAACATGTTAGAGAAAAGATCGTTTTAATGTGAAACTTTAAAAGAGATCATAAGTAACAAACATTTGGGGATACAATAAAGCACTGAAATAAAATAATGCCTATAACACAGTCCTCCATGCATTTTAAAAAAGGCAAGCCATATTTCATGATTAATAGATATAAACTTCTTTCACTATCTCCACATTATAGAAGAGCACATGACAATCACATTCTCTTAATTGATGGGAGAGTGTTTGCCATAGTGTCTTAAAATCATAGTTAATTATTAAGGCTTGTCAAAGATGCCTACCTCTGTAGTGGAAGTCTTGGGACATGTCTACGGGAGCCCGTTCTACTGCTGATCTCTTGTAGACAACGTGAATCCTTCCTTTTTCTTCTTCCATCTGCTTACCTCTTTCCAAGGGTTCAATGAAATACTCATCATTATCACTTTTTATCATTCCAGCCTAAAGAAAGCATAAAATGTGTTAATTTTAAGAGAAATACCTATCATCTCTAGCTCACAAGTTCCCTTTTAAGTGGCAAGAATACAGTTTTTGAAAACTGGTGGTTTTTCTTTCCACTTTTGGTTGTAAATTTAAAGTGGTTAAGTGACTACTAAATATCAGTTACTCAGATAAAGTAGAAATTCATATATGGTAGGAATAAAAAATTCACATAAGATAGAATAAGAATGTCATACAGGGTAAGAATAAGAAAATCATACAATCTATATATTCCATTAGACTGTAAAAGAACTACATTTATATGTTCTGCTTGGTATTTTATCTCTAAAAAATATTATGGGGCACATAAATTCAAGAAACAACTCTAATTTCCCATAATAACCCATTGTGGAGCTGCTGTCCATGAAGGCAAGGTAGTTTTTTAAACTCATCTACATCTCTCTGCTATCCCACTACAGTGTAAGAGGAATGAGTTCCATGGTACACTCAGTACACAAGGTTATTTCTGTCTTTAAATAGCCTCTTAAGTTTCACTGGAAACCTCACATTTCTAATATGTATTTATTTTAAGAACTAATTCACATTTGTCCCGTATTAATCTAATTTCATGATTTTACATATTTTTTCCCTCCTCAAGCCTCATCCTTTTGATTGAAAATGTTATTTTATATTCAATTCCTTCCTTCTACCTCTTGAGTGTTTTTTCTGACTCTTTCATCTTTTGTTTATTTAGAAAACACCAGAACTATACTGTTGAGTACTATAGGTAAAGAGAAATGAAATGATGACTTTGTCTGAAATTCATTCTTCCTTAAGTATCAAGTCCACATTGCAGTCAAATAGTTATAGCTCATATTCCTAGTGTAAAGGTCATATATTAATACGTGATATTCATTTAAACAGCAGTACACTTTTTGAAAATAGAATTGAAGAAATAATGTATTAATGTAGAATTGTAGTTATTTTGAAAATATGTATCACACCCAAGGCATATTTTCTTCTGAGGCCCTTATTCTATATTTTCAAATATAAGGTCACTGGCCCTCACAGTACACAGGCAACGGGGGAGGGGGGAGTGATTCCCACCCCTTCTAACCATTGATCTAATGGCTCTACTGTTCTGTGTCAAGCAGCACAGACGTGGAAGGTAGGTATGTTTTGCCAAACAGCACTTGTTTTTAGCAAATGTGCCTACGACTATAGCTTTTGTGATGCATTTGAACCTGGCCCCTCATTTTCAATCTGATTTCTCCCACCAGATACACTCTGTCCCTTTCTTCCCCCAGGTAAGCCTCACAGGGAATTCTTAGAAGCTATGGTGTCTCCATGTGCCATTTCTACACCTACCTAAATGTTGTGCATATGCAAACAGCCCTTGAACTTATGTGATCATGTCTTACAAAGAAACACCACTACAGCTCCTTCACAATGTTTAGTTTTTACCCTCTTGAACAAACTTCTGGCCTTCATTAAAAAGAACGCTGAGCTAGTGGGCATTCCATAGTAATGCTGATCTTCCAGACACAACTCCAATAAATTATAATTATTTTGAAAATATGTATCACATCCAAGGCATATAAATCCAGTATTTGGAGTTGTGTTTTCATCTGGTCAAATTTCCAACATTTTTCTCATGCTTTTCAATTGTCATTTTAATCTCTTTAGCATTAGTGTCATATTCCATATCTCTTTTTACCAGTAATTTTCAACATCACTTATTTGCCCTGCTCAGGCATGAATGGGTTAATAATGCTCATAAAACATACCCAAGCTAAGTATAAGCACAGCAAACATATAACAAGTTAACTAGCAGTACCATATCCAAGGCTTAACTGTCCAGCCTCATTACTAACGCCATCTGTTGGTGGGAGGCAGTGTTAACTGGCTTTATCATGGAAACACAGGTCTGCTGTATATCTAAGTTTATATATTGAAGTTTATCAGTATTCATCTTTTTTCTAGTCTTTTCTTTGCCCCAAATCTATTCAGGCACCATGTCCTGTAAAGTCTCTTGCATTCTTCTTTCATCCCTCTCTTTCCACTGCCATTTCCTTAGTTACAGACCTCATCACTGCTCATCTGGATGACAATTTTACCTCCTGTCATGAGACTGCCTATAGATCACGATTCTCCCAGATGAGTGCCTAACCCTGGGTGGAAACAGTGGTCACCAAAGCAGCCAGCAACTTCTGGGCAACAGGCAATGGCTACTGGGGACACTTGAAAGTCATAGGGAAGGGAGTAAGGATTAGCCCACATGCTATTAAACTTTTCTACGTATCTTCTATTGCAAACATTCAAATCCCAGGCCCCGTGATGTTACTTTCCCCACCAGGCCACAGGTAAAATTTAACACAGCAAATCCTCCTTCTTAGAAGGCAATGGAAATTTAAGCGAGGTTGAGGGAGTATCAATGGTAAGACAAAAGCTGGGTCACATAACCTCCAATAACTCCATGGACAGGAAATCTGAGAGCCTACCCTCTTATTCATCAATTTAAGCAAAGTTTAATGAAAAGAGTACTTTATCTAAAGCCTGTACTAGATATCTCAGTAAAATAAAACATTCTCAAAGACATGGTTCATTTACCCTCCAGTTGAGGGCAATCTAGTCAAATAAATGAAATATATGCCTGAAGGTATTCAGTGAGGTATGTTATGGGAAGTCTAGAAAGCAAGCAGTTGGTTGAAAATCAAATCAAGTGAGCATCTTTCCCCACAAGCTTAACACACATAGCAAACAGTCCACAGGAGCTGCTGATTCTCCATCCAAAATTATCTAAAATCTATTTCAACTGAAATCACTCTAGTCCCTATAGGAACTTCACTTTGGCCACTGCTATTGTTCAGTCTCACATTTCCACATAGCACACTATTTTCAAAAAACTAGAATGTGGTAATAAATGGACTGAACACATAACAGCTCAAAACATCAGGTGCTTCCTTCTTGCTCACATAAAAGTTCAGCATGGTTCTAAGTCAGCTGGGGGAGGGCTCTGCTCCACACAGCCATGCAGGTGTCCAGGCTGACAGTGGCTCTGCCATCTCCAAACGGGATCCCAAGGACACCCAGTCAGAAGGAACGACAGCACAAGGAAGCCCACGTGGGAGGTTTCTACGAGCTGGTCCAGGTCATTTCCACCCCCACCACTTACTTGCACAGGGAGGGCACAGTCACAAGGCTGGCTCATAGCCAACTGCAAAGACAGCCAGGAAATGGAATCTGGCTGTGTGCCCAGGGAGAAAGACAAATGGATTTTGAGGAACAGATGGCAGTCTCAACCTCAATAAGATGGTGTCACTCCGTCACTTACCACACTTCAGTTTCTTCCCATTGCACTTAAAGTGACACCCTCCACCATGGCCTTCAAGGCCTGCATCACCTGCCCTGCCTGTCATGCTCAAGCTTCGCCACTCCCCCTGCACTTACAGCACCCCAGACCGCTGGGCCTTTGCTCAGTTCTGATTTTCTTTTGATAGTCCCAAGCTCTTTACAGCCCCAGGCTTTTGAAATGCCAATGGCTCTGCTTAGAAGGCTCCTTCTCCACCATGCCACACTTCCCCTAGCTGGCAATTTTTTATTCTCCAGGTCTTAGCATATGTATCGTTTCCTTAGAAATGATCCTCTGACTTCCTCATTCCCACATAGATTAGGTGCTCCCATCTGAATTAGGGCCCATCTTAACCAATCATTCTGACTCGGAGCAATGTGTTTTCTCTCATGGCCCTTAACACAAGTCCCAGGTTGCTTTACCTAAATGTTACCTTTATTATTCTGTCTCCCCCTGGCACTGTCAGGTCCTGAGAAGGACTAGTGTCTCTTCACTCCCCTTTGTCTCCTTAAGTGCCAGCACAATCGCTGCATAAAATATGCCTTCAATACATATTTGATGAAAAATGACATGAATAAGTGGTAAGGGGTGGAAGGAGAAGCATTTTTAGAGGCTGTGATGATCTTCAAAAGGTGGGAGGACTGCCATGCTGGTGGTGTGAGAGGAGGCATTAGACGTGAGACAGCTCAGGCTTGAGCAAAGGCTGTCCAGTGCAAAAGCCCAAGATACGCTTGAGGACAGTGGGTAACCAATTCATTCAGAGCAGAGTCTGCACAGGGCAGTTCTGGAAAATAAGGGCATGGAGGACTTGTGTCACCTTGCGTCTGAATTTTAATGAAGAATGGAGACCAGCAGCAACAACTATGGTTGACCAGATGGACTAAAACAAGGCAGTGTTTAAAAGATTTCTCTGATGATTATGTTCCAAGTGGAAGAAAGTCCAGAAAATAAGCAAGCACGAGGCTAAAATAAAGTTCAGGTAGCAGAGGATGTAATGGCAAGAGAAAAAAGAATGAATTCAAGAGTGATTACAGGCAAAAATAAATACTTGGTGCCTTTTAAAACGTAAGCTTCTCTGCTTACATTTAAAGCTGCCAAGAGCTCCCCTTCCATGCTTTAGAATAACCAAAGTTCTTAGGTAGGTCACTCAGCCTCCCCTGCTCTCAGCACCTCTACCTCTAGGGCCTCGTCTCTTTACTCGCGCCCTTGCTGGTTCCACTTCAGCCACAGAGGGCTCCTCGATGATGCGCGACACCCCAGACAGTGCCCTTATTAAGGCCTTTGAACCAGAAAGGCACTTTCCACTTGCACTTTCCTTTCGTGGGATCTTCTTCCTCAGAATTCCACATGCCTTACTCTTTCATATCTTCTGGTCCTTGCCTAACTTCCCATGACGCACACCCTGACTACGCACCTGCTTCCCCACCCAGCACCTCCAAGCCCTCTCGCTCTGCTCCATCCTTCCCATTGTACACACTGCTTTCTAACACACTAGCCAACATAACCATTTATCATGTCCATTGTTCACTGTCAACGTCCCAACAGTCTCCTGGGAATAGGGATGGTCAGGTATTACTTTTAGTCTACTCTGTTCACTGTGTATCCCAAGTGCCTAAAACAGTGCCTGGCACAAACTAGATGCTCAATAAATATTTGCTGAATGACAAAATGAGAAGAAAAGAAAAAGGAAGAGAGGAAGGTGCGATCCAAAATCACCCCTAAATTTTGAAGTTGAGTGACTAGGAAACGAATACTTTCATTCACAGAAACAGAAAAGCTAAAATGGAAAGCTGATTAGAAAGGCAGAGAGAAAATTAGTTTAGTTTTAAGCATGTTCACTTGAGGTGGTGGTGAAAATGCCCAACACGCAGTGGAGAAATGCAGAATTGTTATTCAGAAAAACTGCCACAGCCAACAATGCGTCTTCTCAGAGGCAATAGCTAAAATTCTTGAAAAAAATAAAATACAGAAAAAAAATTCACAAAGAGATTTGAGGAAGAGCCTATAGAGAATCTTGAGAAATACTTCCAGAATCTTAGACTATTACTACATAGGAAATTCCTAAGATCTGAACTGAAGACCATGGCCTTCAAGGCCCTGCATGGCTTGACACTGTCTCTTTTTCTGGCTTCTCCTAATACTTTATACCTTGCTCTTTCTGCTGGAGCCACATGGTCCCTGGCCCCACTGGCACTACCCCCACTTACATAAATTAGCCTCCCCTTCCCTCTCTATCCCAGCCTTTTTTACTTCAAGGCATCACCTATGTGATTGTCTGTCACCCTTTTGGAACATAAACTTTATCAAGCATAGACTTTGTCAAACTCACTGCTGTATCCCAGGGTCCAGACAGTTTTTGGCTCAAACTAGGTGCCTAATATTTGAGGAAGGGTAGATGATGAAATTAATGTAAGAAATGGACAAGTGAAAACAAAACATCTTAGAAGGAAACTGAAAAGGGATGGCCAGGGAGATGGGAGGAAAACAGAGTAGAATGTCATGGGCATCTAAATAGGAAAGAGTTTCATCAAAATAAAAGTGACTGCAGTGAAGAAGACACATAGAGTGAAGACTGCGAGAGGTAACCAGACACACACAGAGTCTAATTAGAGTAGCAGGGCTGAAGAGGCAGTGGAAAGAGCAAGTGGTAAAGCCAAATATATTCCAGACCCTAGACTATTCAGAACCGTTGTAGGTAGATTCTTCTGCTGCTCTTCCCACCACACTATGTTGCCCTCAGTCGCTACCAAAAATGGAGTGACTATTTTTTAAAGTAATTGCATTTTTTTACAATCCAAATGCCCATCAACAGGAAATTGGCTTAAGAAGATGGGCTATATGTATGCAATAGCATATTACTCAGCCATAAAAAAGAATGAAATACTGTCATTTGCAGCAACATGGATGGACCTGGAGAATATTATGCTTAGTGAAGTAAGTCAGACAGAGAAAGACAAATACTGTATGATATCAACTTATATGAGAAATAAGACAAATGAATCTATATACAAAACAGAAACAGCCTCACAGACTTAAAAAACAAACTTACGGTTACCAAAGGGGAGAGGAACAGAAGGAGGGACAAATTAGGAGAATGGGATTAACAGACACAAACTACTATACATAAAATAGATAAGCAACAAGGATTTACTGTATCGTACAATGAAATACATTCAATATCTCGTAATAACCAATAATGGAATGCAATTTAAAATACATATATATATATAACTGAATCACTTTGCTGTACAGCTGAAACTAACACAATATTGTAAATCAACTACACTTCAGTTAAAAGAAAAAAAAAGGCACTCATGCTTTTAGATGAGACTGTCCCATGTAAAAAATCATCAGTACCAACAGTTAAGTAGTGAAGTTTCTTTTATTCACTAATATATTCATTTAGGTAGTCATGCATTCAATGAATATTTTTGGATGCTCAAAGATCATGCACTTTTATTTATTATATTAAATAACTCACACTCCTGCCTTCAAGCCCTATAGTTTTATTTCACAGTATATAATGGAGTGACTGAAAGGAATAAAACCCAATATATATAAAATTAAGAAGTCTCAGACCATGACATTCTAAGTACTACTATTATTTATAATGCTTCCAGAAATTTACAACTCTTAAATTATAACTTAGAAATATTTAGAAATGTCACACACAAGATTACATATGGTGCTGAAGGATTCTGTTTAAACAGATGCAATCACTTCTAATCCATCTTTAATGTTCTTTAACTGATGTACGGTATCAAGACAATACTTCATAAATTTCCCTTTATGACACAAAGCCCTCCACATTTACCATTCTATGATCCCATGTAAAAATACAGAAACTATTTATGGTATTTCTCAAACTACTTTCCAAGATTTAGCACAGATTAATTGTTTAAATATTTACTATGTGTATTTACAGCATTAAGCACATTGTAGTAAATATTTTATTATATTTTAATTAAATCTTCATACAATCCCTTTGACATCAGTTTTCAGGGGATATTTATAAAACAATGATCTATGCTAAAAAGCCAGCTGCATAAGTCCCCTCTCATCTGGCAACTCTTCCAGCTACATCACTCAGCTTAAACACTGCCAAGAACCAGAATTAAGCCAAATAGCTTCTGAGCATGGAAACAGCTATTACAAAGGCCACCCTCCTTATTCACTAGGAGGGGTCCTCACAGCTATATTTGACACCCAATTCTAATAAACCAGGTTAGATGGTTTCCTAATCCGCATCAGAATGTAAATGGCCAACAAGGGTAAGGGGTGTGGGGTCCAGGGAGCTTCAGATGAGATAATGTCTGTAAATGCTCTTTGTAAGACTGTAAAGCACTACAGCAAATGTAAAGCTCCAGTCTCTGCATGTCTGTAATAGCAAACAGCAGTCACCAAGAAAAGACTAATTCGTGTTCAACTTAGTTTAAAATGAAAATCATATAAAAGACATTTTAAAAAGAATTGCAACAAAAATTACTAACCTTTTCTTGAAAATTCTGTGCTAGATATTCTAAAAAATCTTATGCTATGGAAACATTCTATTTTTAATTGTGACACTTAAATGTCATTTTACTGTAGTGATTCTCAAATCTATTAAGGAAGGAGAGGAGAGCTAGATAGCTTTTTTTAGAAGGCCAAGAAATATGTGCCAAATAATGCAATACATAATTGAAGCTGAGCTAACTCAATATCCATTATTTTGTGCAAATTGATTATAATCTTATACTAGGTCATACCATAGAAAAGCAATAATAAGTTTCAAATTTCTAGTTTAAGTTTGAATTAAGCTAGTTTAATTAAATTTAGTTTAGTTTTGAATACCTAGAAGACACACTGAGAAAATTTTATATTAATGTTGTGTGTATATGTGAGAGAGAATAAATGTAAAATATAATATTCAAGAAAGACTATAATTGTACTTTAGCAGTACAACAACTCCATCTTAGCTCACTAAGGTTCATAAAAACACATTTTGAGAATTGTCATTTTACTGTGTTGCTTCCTTCAGCATTTATTCTGTCAATGTGTCAATAAAATACATTGCCTAGTTCCATTTTATCATTAGAATGGACAGGTATTATTATACGAGTATGATTTTCATGTCTTTCCTGAATTTTGGTTAGAATTTCAATGACACCCTCAAAATTTCGAGAGAGGAGGCACAGGAGAAGGCAACGTAGTTGAGAAGTGTTAGAAAATGGAATGAGGAGAACAGACTCAAAAGCTGTATTTGTCAAACAAAAGCATTATTTCTTTATTTACATAAAGAAGCTTAATTATTTGGAATGCATTTGGATAGAGTTTACGAAGAGTGAGAAGTAGCTAAAATATCCCTGAAGCCATGCCATTGGTTTCCATAAAGTCTTCCCTTGTTCTAAAGCCAGAAGTAATTTTTACTCTTTTTGGACTCCCAGCATTTTATCTATATTTCTATGGCACTTACCATAGTCAATCTTTTATTATAGTTATTTATGTCAACTGTTCTACTACCTGGAAATTAAGAGATGTTGAGTAAGATGTCAATTGAACTAAAAAATAAATCTGATCAAATTCTGTACTTCTATGTGGGTTTGGCTGGAGTTTCATTCAACAACGATCCCTTCGGAGTGACTTCTGAATCTCAACAGCATCTAACATAATCCCCCAAATTGATGACACTGAATGTATATTTGCAGAATCTTCTCTGTGAAGGGAGTGAATAGGCCCTCTAGTCAGGCAGGTGTTAGAGCTAGAGTCACAAGTTTAAAAAAAAAAAAAGCCATTTGACTGAATAAATCTTGACTCAATTAATTGCTAAAGCAATTGGGTCTAACCTTAACCAGTGACATTAGACATCGCCATTTCAGTTCCTTTATTAGACAGCATAACCTCCAAGCCTCTGCTGCCTGATTCTTATCAAAATCTAGGTTACAAGAAATAAAATTCTAGGAAGATTTACTGAAGGCTAAAGGATTTTCTAGACATCTGGTTTAATTGCTTTATTTTCTCTAATCTCCGTTACCAGCCCCTGCCTTACCATTAAGCGAGGCCATCATTATTTGGGCCACCAATAAGACTGTTTTCATTCAACTATGTAAAAGTGCCAGAACATCAGCCTCTGATGAAGATTACACAAAAAGAGCCCTAGGAAGCTCGTTAGTGTAACAACAGTATGTTTGCTGTTGAGGACCTCTCTCAATATCATACTCTGTTTGCTATGTTAGCATCAGGGGGGAACAATCTCTCAGATTTATTAATAGGAACAGTTTTGCCTCTCCTGAGAAACAGGTTCATTTTTATTTTACAAGCACTTTATATTATATAATTAACCAATATCTGTGAGAAAACTCAGAGTCCAATTTGTATTCTACCTTTAAGATAATCTTGTGCCATGAATCCTTGGAAACTGAATTTTTCTTGGGTATTAGTTTTCCATTTTCAATATTTTATTGTGTGAATGCATATAAACTGCCCTATATCTTTATCATATTGAAGAAGGTAGGTACTTGCTGAGTTAAAGCACAAGCCCTATATACTTCAAGGGAAAACAAAGACACTATGGTTTAATTTGCAACAGGAAAGCATATTGCTCTAGAAATGTGTAAATTATCGGATTTAAGTGTATTAACAATGTTTAGCATTATTCAATACTTCACAAGTATCTGAGTAGCCCTCAAAAAGTTGAGGCTAAATTATTTTTATCATTTTTAGCATGAAATGTGACAGCTCATGACTCTAAATCTTGTTTTCCTCTAATTTCTTAATGATTGATGTTGTACAACATAAAATATAAGTATTAAATGCATTTATTTTTAATTTGGGTGATGATTTTATGTAGCTGTGAATTCCATCTATATTAATAAATATGCATACCCAAGATATAACCTCATGAATCTTGGCAGAGGGCTTATGTGAACCAAAACAGCACGTTTTTTGTCATTTATTGCCTCTCGTTGTTTAAAACATAAAACAAAACAAACCAACAATATCAATAAGAACAAAGAAACTGAATCAAAGTAGCCAATAAGAGAAGAACAAAAGGGCAAAAAAAAAATTTTTTTTAATGAATTAAAAAGGAAAGAAAGAAGAGAAGAAAAGCTAGTCCAACCGAGCTTTAGGTTCCAAATTCAGCAAAACGAGAGAATGAGCATGAGCAAGATGCAGAGGGACAAAACAGGAACTTCCGAGGAGTCCTTGCACCTTTCACTATACACTAAGAATGCACATTAGGCCCTCCTCCACCTCCTTGTATATGTGCCTAGTGCAGACGTGCCACAACAGTCATAATAAATTTGTTGCTAAATATCTGTAAAGGTAAAACATCAAAAAATGTTCAAGCATGGAAAATACAGTTGATCTTTTCTTTTGTGGAAGGAAGCAGAAAATGGAAAAACTAAAATTATGCAACACTCTTAAGTACCCTTTTGCAATTTAAAAGTCAGTTTAATGATTGCACACCCTACAAAGAAACCATGTTTACTGTGGCTCACTCATAGCTGCTGTGCTTGTACAACTACAGAGGGAAAGGATGGGATACAAAAGTGAAGAAGGGAGAAGGATGTGAAGGGGACGGAGTCTGGAGATGAATGTAGGGAGAGGTTCTCTCTACCCTAATTTTCAGAAAGTCTTAAAAATCTCTAATAAGATGATTTTCATAAACATTTGACATTTGTGGAATATATGGCATATAAATACTTTATTTATTTAAAGAAAACTTTGGTTCTTTTTCATAAAGAGAATAAATCATACCTAGCATATCAGATTTCGTTTTTTATATTGAGTTTTTTCACAGCAAAGCATTTTATCTGATAATTTCCCCAAGTCACAATGAGATTTATAAGGATATATAAGAAATTGCTAAGAAAAAACTTGAATTCGATGACTAATAGGATCAAAGACTACAAATATTCACTTTATTAATATGATCAGTTCAGGAAACCAATAGAACCCTTCTGATTAAATGTTCAGAACTTCCTTTATGATCTTGCCATTAACATACTTGCCAGGCTTAAAGATAAGATGAAACCTACTTCATCTTAGCATAAAAGAGGAATCTTGCTTGATTCACACAAGATTTGGGTTTTGATCATAGCTTTGCTACTAATTAGCATGACTTTTGAAAGTTAATTTAAGTTCTTTGGCACTCAAGTTTCATAATCTGAAAAACTACAAGAGTTTTACTAGATTAATCACAAAAATGACTTCCAATTAAATTATCTTCCAATAGTGGAGCTCCCAGGAAAGACGTGTATTTGAAAAGCTGTGCCCTGCCAATATTCCAAGACCCACTCACTCCCATGACAAATAACTCGAAATATGATTATAAGATTAATGTAAAGTAGGTCGCAAACTTTAGTGTGCCAAAGAAATTAGGTCCCAACCTCAGAGATTTTTCCATGTTTCAACTCCAGAGAGTCTGATTCAAAAGGCCTGGGATGGGGATCAGAAATCTGCAATTTTAACAAGCACTTCTTGTTAAATGCTGCAGATAACAGTAGTCTGCAAATTATAGTTTGAGAAAAACTGCTTAAAAATAATGTGCCAATCAAAATGAATTCTGGGATATTTACTCCCTTATGCTAAAACAAATTTTAAAAAGATGACTATTTAAAGGAAACATGAGTAAATGGAATCTGTGAATTGAACTCTATGTAATAATTAAAATACATAATAGTCATCTACTAAAGATATAATAAAATATGTATATAGTTCTCAGGTTTTTAAGAGTTTGCAGAATGAGTCAGGCTGTCAAATTAACAGTTACAAGGAAAATTTTAAATCATATTCTTTCATTTAGCAGGAAATAGGTATATACTAACAGTCAGCTGTCACAGGAAAGAAAAAGCTTTATAAATTCCAACAATTAAAAAATAGTTTAAGGGGAATGTAAAATTCAAAAGAATTTAACTTTTTCACCTTAGAAATTATTCAAAATAGCATTATAACATTATAATACATACCAAAGTACATAGCCATTCCAAACCTTCCTGAGTCAAGGAGATTAATGATTAATAATTATTATAGTCAGGATTGTGCATTATACTACATTTGGAGGGTACACATAGAAAGATATATTTGCTGTTCCAAAAAAGAGAAGCTAGATTACAATTAATATTATATATAAATTACGGTTATATTTTTATAATATATATATAAATTTATACATAAATAATATAATTTAAATCATTGGATTGGCAAGCGGCATCAGGGTTGATGGCTCCTAGGGCAGTGTTTCTCAAACTTTAAAGCTTAAATGCATCAGCTGGAGATCTTATTAATACAAATGCTGATTCACAGGTCTGAGATTCTAAATTTCAAATAAGCACCCAGATGATGTGGATGCTTCTGGTCCCTGGATAACACTTTGAGTAACAAAGCCTCAGGGCATTTCAACCTCATTGAGTTAAACAGAGGAAATCCCATGAATTGGATATATGTTAATGTGGCACATTTTATTTTCCAAAGATGGCCCAGAACACAGTCTCCCATTCCAAACTGCTTTTCTCAGCATGACCTTGCCACTCCCCTATCAAGAGGAAGAGTTTAATTGCCCTCCCCTTGAACCCTGGGCAGCTTTTGTGATTCACTTGTAATGAAAGAAAACGTAGTGGAGGTATCACTGCATGATTTCTGAGCCTAGTTTGGAAGAAGTCTTAAAGCTTCTGCCACAGTCTTAAGGAACACTCTCTTTCCAAATGCTTCCTCTCAAAACCAGCTGTCACACTGTGAGAGGTCCAAGTCACATGAAGAGGCCACAGGTAGGCACTCTGGTAACAGTCCAAGCCTCTGAATCACTCAGCCCAATCACCAGACATGTGAATGAAGAAACCTCCATATAGTCCCAACACTCAGCCATTCACTCACTCCCATTCTTTTGAGCAATCCCAGATGAGGACCCAGACATTCTGGAGCAAAGACAAATCAACCACTCTTGCCCTTTCTGAAGTCCTGCCACACAAAATCCATGAGCATAATAAAATGGCTGTTGTTTCACACCCAAATCTGGGTGGTTTGTTACACAGCAATGGAAAACAAAGAATGGAATTAGAGTTAAGGTAGAAAAAGAAGGACATGGAGTGAATAAAAGCAAATACTTGATACTTACATATTATTTTTAATTGTTTAGACAAAGTTGTATAGTGAAGAGATGGAAGGTCTGGTGATAGAGACAAAGCTTTCAAAACTGTTACAAGAACTCAAGGAAAAAGTTTGGGGAAATAGGAGACAAGTCCTGAGATGAGGCAAGAGATTATAACAGAAATTGATGGGGACAATAGCAAAGGAAATTTGAAGGCATCAGCAACAAATAAATAGTAACCAATTAGATGGAAACCTGAGAATATATAATGGAATTCAAAAATGGAACAGGAACTGTTAAGACTGTAGGATGGCTTCTGGTTCCATCAATGGAGCCCCTTTTACTAGACCAACTGAATACCCATAAAGCAAAACATAAATCAAACCAGAGAACAAAGGAAAAGCTGTAAGGAGAGAAATGAAAGTGATACAAATAGAACACTCAGTGGGCATAAATAACAGTGGGAAGAAAGAATGATGGCAGAATGGCCAAAATGATTCATGGATTCCTGTGAAACTTCCTCCTAACAAAAATGTTTGAGTCCCTACTGTGGCTCATTCACTGGTCTAGGAACTGGGATATAGTGAGGAATATGACAAAGTCCTGCCCTATAAAGTTTAAAATACTAGTGAAGACAATAAACAAGTAAATAAATGATGTAGCTGTGTTTTCCTCTTCTTTCTGTGCACACAGCAGAAGACTGCATTTCCCAGCCTTCCCTGCAAGTAGATGTGTTCAGATACTAGCCAATGGAATACCGGTGGAAGTAATATATGCCACGTCTTAGACTGGGCCATAAGATCCTCTACGTGAGTAGATGAGAGAAGAGAAAGTTAGGTGTTTGTCTGTTTTGCTCCCTACCAAACAAAATATCTGAGAGTGGTAGTGTCTAGTTTCCTCAAGTACTCCCTTCCATGGCCCCAACTTTAGTACCATTTCCCTGCCTTGCCCTTTGAGACCTTGGGACAAAACAACATTCAGTGCTTGAGACTCAAGGCTCTGGGTGCCTCACCATCCCATGCTGGTTTCCTTATCTCTGCGCACACCCACTTAAAGAGTCCCTAAACAAAACTCGTCTAATGAAACCTTTTTAAGAATGTCACTGCTCCCCACCAGGACCGTGACAGATACACTACTCTACCTCGTTAAAAATTCAAATAAAGAGCATAATACTTATGTCTTAAAAAGAACTAGTAAAATGATAAGAATTTTAGAACTGAGAGTTATCCTGGAAATCACCTTGAGCCCATTCACCTTATTTTACACTGATGTTACCAACAACCTATAATGGATTTCCTTTTCACATTTTCTACATAGTCATTAAATTTAGCTCACATCAAAAGAAAAGTATATGTCAAACTTTTTATATATTTCAGGATACTTATTTATGATATTTATAATATTTTCAGAAAAAAAGTCACAAGATGCAATTCTTAAAATTAACACCCAGAAGCTAGTTCTACATTGGAACAGAGTCCACCTCAGCTGGAAGGCAAAGAACATATATTTCTCAGTTCTCATTCTTTCAATGAAACCCTACTCTGTTTATAGAGCTGCCAAATGGCTGAAACAGCCTCAAACAGTTTACAGTACTGAAATATACTGACTTTTTCCCCTGATGATCTTCTTATGATGGAAAAAACAAGCTTTAACCACAGCTGACCTTGATCATTAATGTTAGCTCCTGATCAAGAGCCACACCCTGTCTGCAAGTCACATTAAAATGCTAAAGCATCTCTCCAGCTAGAAGTCTGGTAGCAGCAAATGTCCATTATCAAGCTCCATAGATAAAGACTTTTCCTAATTCCCTCTATTTCCCTCTAAATTTACCCTTGCTCTGCAGCACTCATCTCATGCCTTGAGTTTCTTCCAGTGTTCTTGTTCTGAGATGCAACATTAACGAACGTGTACCATTCCAAGAAAAGGAGAAGGCATATGTGTCAAACAAAATTTATACCTTATTGCAAAACAAGTCTTGACCTGGACACATCAAACATGAGGCTAAAGTATTTGTTATTTTGAAGAACTACATTTGTTGATCTGATGTGCATCAGGCGGAGTCTAGAGTGTTTCACACATTTCATTAAATCTTCCTGAATCTTTCCGCCCACACCTTTGCTATCACAATGTATCACTCTCAAGTAAGTGTTCAGGTTGAAGTGCGTTTAGGTCGACACAGAATACCTTCTGATGGTGTTAAGTGGTCAGCAACATTCACCAGTTCCAAAGCTCACAGCCAGGTCTCCCTGTTGGCCCACTATGAACCAGCAGCAATAGTAGGATGAGCTCCCCTAGAATCGCTCGGCTTTAATTATTTCAGTACTAACAAGAACTCAGGCCCAGAAAGTGAAGAAAACAAGAATTCTTTCCGGTCTTACAACTGCTAGGTGGAGTCATGTGTATGTCTATATTCATAAATATCAATAATAGGTAACACATGAATAGCAGTAATGCCAAAACACAGGCAGTTCTGGAGAAACAAAAAAGTGCCCTTACTATTTACAAGATTCTTTCCATTAAATATGATGGGTGTTTAGTCTGATGGAACTGCTTAATACTTTTAAGTTCCCACAAGTGTTGTGGTTCTTGTTGTTTTTCCCCCTTCCTGTTGAACTTTAGCTATTGTGAGTTAGAGTGAGAACTAGCCAGAGTAAACTAAAAGCACCCTCCTTTACTCTGCATGTACAGAAATGAGAGCACAGAGAAGCAGCCTGATTACACAGAGAGGTAAGAGGAGTAAGACAAGAATTCACGGCCCTATAAACAAAGCCTGCCGAAGGCTCAATGTATGATATTGGTCACAAGTGAAAGTTTCTTCTTAAATGTAGAAAAATTCCAAATTAGTATTTCTCAAACTTTTTGGTATCAGGACACTTCGTAATTACACTCTTAAAAATTATTGAGGACTCCCAAAGAGCCTTCATTTATGTAAATTATGTTTCTTGGTACTTATTATACTAAAAATTAAAACAAAAATATTTATTAATTCATTTAAAATAAAATAATGAATCCATTACACGGTACTATAAATAATACATTTTATGAAAAATAACTATGATTTTCAAAACAAAGAAAATTTTGTAAAGAGAGTTTTACATTCTTGAAAAATCTCTTTACATCTGACTTAATTAAAGACGGTTTCTCCTACGCGTTTCTCAATTTAATCTGTTGTAGCATCATACCTCTCGCCGACTCTCGAAAACTCCACAGTACATGTGAGTGAGAATGAGAGTGAAAGAAGCAAATAATGTCTTAGTATCACTATAAAAATAATTTTTAAATAACAAAACCCCTGAAAAGGTCTTGAGGACACAGAGCAAACCTTCCTGGTTTGCCTGGGACTACCCTAGTTTTAGCACCAAAAGTCCATGTCCTAGGGAAACCCCTCAGTCTGCGGCAGACAAGGACAATTAGTCACCCTCTCTGTACTACATGCTATACTGGAAGAACAGAAGTGCTAAAACAAAATCAAAAACATCACAACATCCACTAAATACTGCTATCCCTTCAAAATCACAAGTCTACCTATTAATTCCTGGCTATACATATTTATTATTAGTTTTACATAGTGTTTAATAATAGAGTACTAATTTGAAATCAGTGGAATCTTCCAAGTAGCACACAGTTAAGCATATGCAAAGTAAAGGCTTGATATGTTATATTATGATATTAGGAAAAGTCAAAATTAAGCTATATTTAATTTTGTGTGGTTTGGGGCCTTGGGATTGAACTAATGTAATTTAATAAATGTCCACCAATAATATATTATTTTTTGAAAGAAAAGTACTACATGCCATCCCACTAAATATTTATTCACAAAATGCAATGAGAATTCTTACTATTCTGATAATTAATTACCTTGAGCAACAATAAAAGTATTTAGCTTCCTGAGAATTATTTCATTTTTTCAAAAAGCTTTACTGAATAAAGTATATTAAATTTGCTTTATGACATTCAAGTGCCAAACCACATGTTTTCCCTCCATCACCTTTTAGTTCCTTTTAAATGAAATTGTGTATGAGTAAGCCTTTAGTCAAATAATGCAGTCATCTGTTTCCATCATTTTTTCCTTTTTTTAGATGAAGTATTTCTTAAATGGTATGTATATAACAACTAACAGTGACCAATATAATATTTTAACAATTCCTAAGGTTCTTTTTTTTTATAAAACATGAATGACAAAATCATATTATTTAGATTAAAATGTTATAAGAAATCACCATCGTAACCAGTGGTTTTTCTTCATATGAGATATTTTACATTATTGAATTGGCAATAGACATTCATTTCAAGCTCAAGCCATATTTCTTGCCATCTTTCTCACAAAATTAAATGTGTACCTACAGTTGCTATGTTACTGGTATAAGACTTACCTTGGCATAGTAATTTTGTTTAAATAAATCATTTTCTAAAAAGGTGTTTGCTGAAACTTTAAAATATATTTCCAAAAGCAATAATCCCCTAAAAGAAAAAATGTGACTTCCTTCACCAATTTTACTTATTTTGAGTTTTTTTCACTCTTCGGTTGTCTACAAGCTCACTAAGAAGGATATTCATGAATTTTTAAGAAGGAATCATGTCTTATAATGTCAATGCAAATTTTCCTAAGATAGAAAGAACATTAGTTGACAGCTTTTCTACTTCAAATAGGAAAAAAGCAAAATATTTTACAAGGAAATACCACTAATATTTCAAACTTCATAATTTTGATACAAGCCACTTGTAGTTAATTGCCCCAAAGAATAATAATTACATAATATTAATAATAAAAAAGGAATAAACATACAAGTGACAGATGAGCTTCATAGTATTTTTCAAACATATTTCAAAAAAGACAAAGGTCTGATCCCATTTTCTAACCTCTCATCAAAATCTGGGAAAACATTAGAATTTAAAAGATATTTTTACTGTAGATCAACTGCTCAACAGCTGAAACATCACAGTCACACAATAAGATCCCTGTCTTCAGTTTCTCCAAATTTTAGCTTACCCTCCACAAGCCTAGTCAACTTCTGGAGGGTGTGTGGGTGAAGGGGAATCACTTCCCTGCTTAAAAACTTTCATGAATATCAGTTTCCTAGAAAAGAAAGCCTGAACTTCTTTTCTTAGCATAGTACATGATGCCATTCAGTCCCCCAAACACCTTATCTTTCGCCAATTCATTCTTCCAACAAGCAGACACTGAGTGCCCTTCAGCACCCGCCCCACGATGATGCACAGTCACACTTTCTGCACCAGCCAAAGCAACCTCCTTACGAGCTCATTCCCATATGCCCTTGGACACACTCTTAGTTCTTCCTGTTATGATACAGCACAGTGCAGGTGAGAACCATACACAAAAGGAACAATTCAGGAAGATTAAAATTTCTCACTTTGCCAATTTTGCCTATCCATAAATACATCCAAATAATTTCACTAAGTCCCATAGAGGAAAAATATATCTATTCAACTTAGATTTCTACTCTTTCACTAGAATAATTCTGATGAGAAAATGACTACTTTTGTGTGTCATTTTTCACTGAAGTAAAACTGATACACAATAAAAACACAGACCTTCGGTGTTCAGTACAATGAGTCTTCACAACTGTAAATAACTCTGTAACCAACACTGAAAACAAAATATAAGACAGAGCTGTCAGAATCAAAAGGTTCTCTCATGCTCTTTTCAGGACAATTTCTCTCTCCCATCCCCAGGCAACCACCTTTCTATCATCACAGATTTTTAAAAATCTATTCTCAGACTTCACATAAATAGAAACAGTATATGCAGATCTTTGAATTTGGCTTCTTTTACTCAGCATAATACTTTTGAGATCCGTCCATGTTGTTGCATGGATCAGTAGTTCCTTATAATTATTGTTGAGTAGTATTCTATCTATATGAATTTACCCTGTATTTTTCATCTGTTTATTTACACCTTGTATATCTTCTTTTACGAAATGTCTGCACAATTCTTTTGCCCATTAAAAAATAGATTGTTCATCTTTTCATCATTAATTTGTAGGATTTCTTTAAATATTCAGTATATTCATTTGTCATTTTTAAGATACATATGTTGTGAATATTTTTTCCCAATCCTAATCTGTGGCTTGCCTGATTTTAATGGAGACTTATAAGGGGAAGAATCTTTAATTTTGATGAAGTCCAACTTATTAGTAGTTTTTATGGTTACTGATTTTGGTGTCCTGCTAAAGAATTCACTGTCTACCACAAAACTTTCTATTAGAAGTGATCCATCTCAAATTAATGTTGCACATGGAGGGAGATAGAGGTGGAGGGTTCATGAATGGTTATTTGAACTGTATCAGTGTTTGAGAGAGATGGGGATTCAGCCCTGTGTGAATGAAGTGGGGCATAAAACACTCCATTTCTCCTCTCTGGAAAGAGGCTGAGCAGCTTCCTCCACTAGGATCGAACTCTGCGGATAAGGCAGAGGAATGAATAACAACTTGGTCTCACAAAACAAATGGACCAATGGAACAGAATAGAGAGCCCAGAAATAAACTCACAGAATTCTGGTCAATTAACCTTGACAAAGGAGGCAAGAATATACCAAAAGAGTAAAGACAGTCTCTTCAGCAAATGGCGTTGGGAAAACAGAACAGCTGCATGTAAATCAGTGAAGTTAGAATACTCCCTCACACCATACACAAAAATAAACTCAAAATGGCTTAAAGACTTATACATAAGACAAGACACTATAAACCTCCTAGAAGAAAACATAGACAAAACATTCTCTGACATAAATCTTAGCAATGTTCTCCTAGGGTGGTCTACCCAGGTAACAGAAATAAAAGCAAAAATAAACAAGTGGGACCTAATTAAACTTATAAGCTTTTGCACAGCAAAGGAAACCACAAACAAAACAAAAAGGCACTGTATGGAATGGGAGAAAATATTTGCAAAAGATGAGACTGACAAGGATTTAATTTCCACAATATATAAACAGCTCATACAACTTAATAACAAAAAAAAAACCCAATCTAAAAATGGGCAGAAGAACTAAACAAGCAATTCTTCAATGATGACATACAAATGACCAATAGGCACATGAAAAATGCTCAATATCGCTAATTATCAGAGAAATGCAAATCAAACTACAATGAGGTATCATCTCACACCAGTCAGAATGGCCATCATTCAAGAGTCCACAATGATAAATGCTGGAGAGAGTGTGGAGAAAAGGGAACCCTCCTACACTTGGTGGGAATGTAGCTTGGTGCAGCCATTATGGAAAACAGTAATGGAGATTCTTCAAAAGACTAAAAATACACTTACCGTATGATCCAGCAATCCTACTCCTGGGCATATATCCAGAAGGAACTTTAATTCGAAAAGATATATGTACCCCAATGTTCATAGCAGCACTATTTACAATAGCAAAGACATGGAAACAACCTAAATGTCTTATCAACAGATGACTGGATAAAGAAGTTGTAGTATATTTATACAATGGAATATTACTCTGCCATAAAAAAGAATAAAATAATCCATTTGCAGCAACATGGATGGACCTAGAGATTGCTATTTCTAAGTGAAGTAAGCCAGAAAGAGAAAGAAAAATACCATGTGACATCACTTATATGTGGAATCAAAAAAAAAAAAAAGACAAATGAACTTAGGTACAAAACAAAAACAGACTCACAGACATAGAAAACAAACTTATGGTTACCAAGGGGGAAAAGGTGCAGGAAGGGATAAATTGGGAGTTTCAGATTTGCACATACCACTACTACATATAAAATAGATAAACAACAAGTTTCTACCATATAGCACAGGAAACCATATGCAATATATTGCAGTAACTTATAATGAAAAAGAATGTGAAAACAAATACATGCATGTATATGTGTGACTGAACTATTATGCTGTACATGAGAAACTGACACAGCATTGTAAACTCACTATATTTCAATTAAAAAAAATACCTTGGTCTCTATGCATTCCAAAGGAGTTGATTTAGAAATTGTATGGTTTCCAACTCTTGTGTATGTCCACAGATTACACGAACAACTAAGCATTCTCTTGAGATTTTGTTACCAAAAAATGCAGTCACATTATTTACAATTGTCCATGATTCATTCTACGTACCAAAAATCCTCTGCAGATTCAAAGCATCCTACTCTGTTATAATGGTTCTCTCATCAGAGGTTGCATTTTTCTCATAAAGAAAAAGCTAAACAAAGAGCTGGTCTTGGTTTATTCATCAGTCAACTCAATACTGTAGCTACGAACATAAATATTCCTAGCCTTTTCCTACACAGAACCACTTTCTGGTGCTCCCCAAACTACGTTAAAATGAAATTGAAGCCTTAACAAAACTCCTCATTAAGTGACTACATTCGTTGATTCTTCAACTTAATGATATTGAGGCTGACACCTGAGAAATTCTCATAGCCTTTTCCTCATGGTCACCAGATGACTGCTGTAGCTCCAGCCATCATGTGTTCTTTGGCTTCTGTGTGTCAGGATTTCAGACAGGGCCCAATAAGGATGGCTGGTCTTTGTTCCAAATGTCTTGGGACTAGCTGGGAAGATTTAAAGAGCTGGAAGTGACTTGAATGGCTGAGGTCTAGAATCATCTGAAGAATCTTCATTTTTACATCTAGCACCTAGACTGCCATAACTCAAAGACTTGCCTCTCCATGTAGCTAGGGCTTCCCACAGTGGGTGGCTGTTTTCTGAGAAAGATACCAGAGGGGAGCACCCAAGAGGAATCACCTAGGTGGGGAGCACTGGAGAGGGACTGCTCAGAGTGCCAGGAAAGGTAGCTTTACATGAAAAAACTTACCAGTGCATTTTAGATAGTATCAAGAAAGAGGCAGTTTTCTGTTGTTTCATCTTGAAATTAGATCTTTGGCTGTTATTTAGGATGTTACTTGCCACTCATGTGAAAAGGGGTGACAGATATCCTTAAGTTCAAAGACTAGATTCACCACTGGAAGTTCTAGTCACCTAAGATCTCCAAACTTCAATTTTCCCCTTTGTTTTATAATAATAATAATAATAATAATAATAATAATAATAATAATAATAATAATAATAATAATAATAATAATAATAGTAATAATAATAATAATAATACAATAATAAGAGGATATTATAGTATATACTAATATGTTACTATATAATGCTCCAATAGTAATACTACTTTGACCAATTAATATGAAAGTTATGAAACTTACCCATCATGATGTCTGGAACATGGGAATTAATTTTCAAAAGTTAGTTCCCTACTCTTATCTGCCTGGTGAAATCCTCTTCAGTCACCACAACCCAGTTAAAAGATGTGTATACCTAAAACTCCCTCCTTCACCAGTAAAAGTCAGTTCCTTCCATGTTCCTCTCATGATATAATTTGTGCATTCAGCCATTCAACAAGCATCTGTTGAGTGACAAGCACTATGTTTGGGAATAGATGTGCATTGTTTAGTAAAAACAGTTTGAGTCCCCACCATCACAAAGCTTACCCTCTAGAATTAAAATGTCTTTATCCGCACCTATACAATGATCTGACTGAGGGTCACCACGGTATCTTGTTCAGCACACTCCTGACCATTGATAGACTCTCACAAATGTTCGTGGAATTAACTTTTCACAAAATATAGAGCAGCTTAAGCCTTGGTAATCCAGCACAATCCATATTACAATAAACTAATGTGATTTTAACAGGCAATGTTTCCATTTAGAGAAATCTGTGATCCCAGAGACACCAGAATGGGAAACAAAATGAATGAATGAATGAGTTAATTAATTAATAGGTCCAGGACAACTCATTCATATTCCCAGTTCAACAAGTCTCGTTTCATTTTTTCACTATTATTAGGTCAATATTCCTCAAAATCCTGGCAATATAAAAGAATGATGGCCAGTCATTCTGGTGATCCTCTGTGGTCATTCAAGTGTGATCTCCAGTTCCAACCAACACAAGCCTAATGGGCAGCAGAACAGCTATACAAGGAAGACAGAGTCTCATATTTGTGGAACTGAAACACAGGTAAGTAATCACCCTAGTGAACAGTCCCTGTATGTATCACCACATCCTGCAGGAAACTTAAAAAGCAGCTCCATTTTTGGCTATGGTGGCAGCAGGCAAGAGGACACACACTGCTCCTGCTGTGCGTGTCTGAGTGAAAACTGGTCCGGTGCTGACTTCCTTTCTCAGGAGGAAATGCAAACACATAAATGCACAGACAGTTCCTTTTCCTATTCCTAGAAAAGCAAATGAGGAAAGGATTCCCTGCTACTATCACCAAATTCTAAATTGAGAGGTAAAGAGGTACACAAATTTCCGTGTATGACTCATGATAAAAATTTATTCCTCTCAAGTCTTTCCAAGATTGTAAAAAATAAGTTAGTAGCTGTCATCATGGTCTTATCCTGGACATTGAAAGATAAACATTAAACACCTCAGGGTGTTTTTTTCCAATTTAAATCTAAACCCAGGTTTACAATTACTGTCTGTGTTAAAGGTAATGTGTTCACATGTGAATTTCTCTAACTTTTTAAATCTGGGGATTTAAATATATGAGCATTTGTGTTTGGATGTGTGTTCAGCTTTCTTTCTTTCATTCTTCTTGTTTGTGTGAAGCTATAAACATGTTTTAAGGAATTAAGTGGTCAGTTAGTCTCACACATGAAAATGGCATTTAAAGCCTGGATATAATCAAAGGAAGATAGAATAGTTGACTTTTTATTTTTACCTATTTTACTTTGTGAGTTGGGGTGCAAACTGGAAGAAGCAAAGGATAAACTCAGATCATAATACTAGATAATTCATAATAGCCAAGAAGTGGAAAAGCCAAACATCCCTCAACTGAAGAATGGATAAATGAAATGTGATATAGCCATATGATGGAATATCATTCTGTAATAAAAAGTAATAAAGAACTGATATGTGTATGACATGGATGAGCTTTTAAAAACATGCTAAGTGAAAGAAGCCAATCACGCAAGAACACATACTGTATGATTCAATTTATGCAAAATGCCTAGAATAGGCAAATCCACAGAAACAGAAAATAGATCAGCGGTTGCCTAGAACTGAGGGGAGAGGGAAAGCAATGGGAGGAAATGGAGGGTCCCCTAAAATCAACTGGGAGGGTAGAACAATGAACAAAGTCAGAGCCCTTCCAGGAAGGAAGGTGAACAACCACCTCAGAAGACAGGTGATCAGAGCAGTGCTTGATCCAAACACCATCTCACATGCAGAACAAATAAACAGGCTGTTTAACCTACAGCAGGGAAGGCTATGTTGAAGTCTTCAGATACGGGAAGGATCGCATGAAGGACAAGATCCCTGGTTAATTTAATCTGAAGCCTTACAAACCATAGCTCTCCACCAATATGTGCAGAGCAGACTCCTGGGAGGGCAGTATTTAGACTAGTCATGTAAAGGCTGACTCACCATCAACTCAGAATATAGTCATTGGATAGAACTAGCTAACCTAAGATTTTTTTGTACCCCTTCTCTAGTTTGGCTGAATCAAGCACGTAGGAAATTTGCCCCAAATTTCCTCTCTCATCCTCCTTTACAAATCTGCCAATTTAAATTAAAAATCTAAAAGTGATATTATTAAGTATCAAGAAAGGAAACAACAAAATGATTTTTCATAAGCCAAATAGCCTTTTCTGAAATCCAACAATATAGTAAAGAAAACAAAGAGAATTTGGAGGGGTCTAAAGCAAGTCTAAACATCAGCACCATTTGCCATTTTCCATTTCCCTGATAGTCTTCAATCAGAGCTCCAATCCTATCAAAGGCAAATGTTTTTACGGTCAGTCTATTAAGCAGAAAGGATTGCTGATCTTACAAGGTCCCTGGCTTCAGCCAGAGCTTACTAAATAAATACAAATGTCTGAGAATTCCTTATGCCTTTCTTTACTGTTATCCCAACTGCCAAAGAGAACAAGAAAAAGGAGCAATATCATTGAGACCATGGAGGGAGCCTGTTACTAACAATCACCCTCCGCCATTCTGCCAAGTTCTACTTTCCAATTTCCATTCTGACATCTTTTCACGCAGTTAATATTGATGACTATTTAGACGAATAATAGGATCCCAACCCAAATTTATTTGACTTCAAGAACAGAACTTCAGTCAAGTGCAGATAAAGTTATCAGGTATTCAATCACTGCAAAATCTGAGTCAAAACATTCTCCCTGACAGCACATTTTGTAAATAAATTTAACAAAATGTAGATGTTAAATCTACTTAGGTTTTCCTTGTGTTCAAAAACGACTCAGATTTTGAGACATGAGGCAAAAAGGATCTAAATTTTTTTGAGAAATGTCTTTGCTCCATACTCCTCTTCATCTCAATCACTTACAACTTCATTTACACATTTGACAGTAGATTTTAAACATAAAGAAGGAGGCAAGAACATAGAATGGAGAAAAGAAACAGTCTCTTCAGCAAGTGGTGTTGGGAAAACTGGACAGTAGCATGTAAATCCGTGAAGTTAGAACACTCCCTCACACCATACACAAAAATAAACTCAAAATGGCTTAAAGACTTACACATAAGACTCTATAAACCCCCTAGAAGAAAATATAGGCAAAACATTCCCTGACATTAATCTTAACAATGTTCTCCTAGGGTGGTCTACCCAGGCAATAGAAATAAAAGCAAAAATAAACAAATGGGACCTAATTAAATTTACAAGCTTTTGCACAGCAAAGGAAACCATAAGCAAAAAAAATGACAACCTATGGAATGGGAGAAAACATTTGCAAATGATGCAAATGATGCGACTGGCGCCAGAATATATGAACAACTCATACAATTTAATAAGAAAAAAACAAATAGCCCAATCCAAAAATGGGCAGAAGACCTAAACAAGCAATTCTCCAATGAAGACACACAAATGGCCAATAGGCACATGAAAAAATGCTCAATATTGCTAATTATCAGAGAAATGCAAATCAAAACTACGAGATATCACTTCACATCAGTCAGAATGGCCATCATTAAAAAGTCCATGAATGATAAATGCTGGAGAGGGTGTGGAGAAAAGCGAACCCTCCTATACTGTTGTTGGGCATGTAGTTTGGTGCAGCCACTATGGAAAACAGTACAGAGATTCCTCAAAAGACTGAAAATAGACTTACCATATGATCCAGCAATCCCACTCCTGGGCATATATCTGGAGGGAATTCTAATTCAAAAAGATACAGCATCCCAATGTTCATAGCAGCACTATTTACAATAGCCAAGACATGGAAGCAGCCTAAATGTCCATCCACAGATGACTGGATAAAGAAGTCATGGTATATTTATACGATGGAATACTCCTCACCCATTAAAAATAATAAAACAATGCCATTTGCAGCAACATGGATGCATCTGGAGATTGTCATTCTAAGTGGAGTGGCAGAAAGAGAAAGAAAAATACCATATGATATCACACATATGTGGAATCTAAAAAAAAAAAGAAAGAAAGAAAAGAGGACACTAGTGAACCCATCTACAAAACAGAAGCAGACTCGCAGACACAGTAAACAATCTTAAGGTTACTGGGGGAAAGGGAGTGAGGAGGGATAAATTTGGGAGTTCGAGATTTGCATATGCTAGCTACTATATATAAAAACAGACAAAAAACAAATTTCTTCTGTACAGCACAGGAAACTATATTCACTATCTTGTAATAACCTTTAATGAAAAAGAATATGAAAATATATGTATGTATATGCATGACTGGGATATTGTGCTGTACACTAGAAATTGACACATTATAATTGACCATACTTCAATTTAAAAAAAATAAAATAATAAAATAAAAGGTTATACAAAGTTAAAAAAAAAAAAAGGAACACAAATGACTCTAAAAGGCAAAAATTCTGACCCTAACACAGCAAGTGTCAGCCCTAGTTTGTCTCTTCCTTTGTTTCAGAGAGGAAAACGGGAAGTCACCCCGTGCAGTTCATGTCTAAAAACGTAATCACGTGTCCCTGCTGGCCTGCAGGTTTCACCAGTGTACTTGTCAGGCCCATCACAGTGCTACTTCCACTGAATTTTCACCAAAGACCTAGACTTATTTTCTTCACCCAAAATAATTAATTTTTGAGTATAAATCCAATGGAGGCCTCTCTGTTTTCATCTCACCTGATCTTTTGCCTGTCCTGTGTGTACCTCACCTTATTACTCTCTGCTTCCAGAGGAAGCTAAAGAAGTTTAAGGTTCAGACCCCCCTTTTTTTTTTTTGCAAACATCACATCTAAGGCCCAGGGAGGGGCCTTAACAATGTTCCATGAAGCATTTCCACGACACATTGCAAAAAATAAGATACGTTATCCTCAACTTGTTAAGACTGCTGTCTCTTTCACTTTGACTTCCCCTCTATCACATTTGCCCTTATGTTGGGAGGCTCTGGTGAGCATTTTTGGGATCTGTATAGATAGAAACTGAGTCGGGAGTATATTCAATGTGGGTTCAGTGGGGTCTATTTCTGTGGTTCACATAACTTTCTTGTGTAGTTCAGTTATTGCTACTTGTCCCCAGGGTAGAAACGCCTTCCTGGGTTACAAAAACATCAGTAATACACTAGTTGATGAGTATCATCAAGTCAAAGATTATTTATGATCAGTCAGTGTGTGTGCAAACTTGAAATGCCCTGAAATCTTAAAGCTCATCTATGAAAGAAATGTGAGAGATGCTTTCCACATTTTGGCAATAATCCTAAAAATTTTACATGACATTATCAGTAGTAGGCTGTGATACTTAAAATAACTTTTCTAAATATATCAATAATAAAACTATAATTTCAAACAGCCATGATAAATACTGAGCTATTACCTGTCTACTCTCTCTATAAAATATATTACAAAATTGTAATACAAAGAAGCAATACCAGAATAAGTACACCCCACAAAAAAGTAGAAGAAAAAGTGTTATGTAAGTGCAGCAGGTGTTTCAATTAACAAAATTATGTTTTCCTGAATTCTGTGATATGTGTGGCATTTTTTAGCTCTTTACTTTGTGATTTTCCAAGGTTTCTTTCTCATTCTAAATAATCACATTAGTACCTAATTGGTATTAATAATTCTACATTATTTATCTTTAAAAAGACCCTAGCATTGATTAAATTCAGATCCCACCAAACCTAAAGCCACATCTGACTCATTGTTGAAAACGCTATCTTCCCTTGGCCTCTGGGGAATAATACTCTCTTCCTTTTCCTCCCATTATACTGACTACTCCTCTGTCTCATTTACTAGATCTTTCTCTAACCCATAAAATGTCCATACTTCTTGTAATGGGGCATGAAGACTCTGTTCTGGATCCCCTTCTTTTTTCTGACAATTTACCTCCCTTAGGTGATCCCATCCAATCCCATGACTCTAAAGTGCATCTCCAACTGCTGATGTCACCTAAATCTCCAGCCCTGTCCTCATGGTGAGGCTCCCGTCTTGGTTATACAGCTGCCTACTCGACACATCTCCACAGGAGCATCTAACAGACCTCTCGTACTCTCCACGGCCAAAACAGAACTCTTGAACTTGCTACCTAAACCCACTGCCCCACTAGAGGTCCCCATTTTAGGAAATACCCCATCAGTACTTTTCCTCACAGCCAAAATCTGAGACTTAACCACTGTTTCCTCTCTTTCTCTCACTCCACAAGTCACATTTATCAGCAAATCTTGTCAATCTACCCTCAAAAGTTATCCCAAATTCATCTCTCCTTTTCATCCCCCTTACTGCTGCTATGGTCCAAGCCACCATCATCTTTCACCTTGAAAACAAATCTCTTCCTTAGACTTGCCCCTCCCCCATTCCATTCTCTACACAGCAAGTTTACCTTTTTTTAAAAAAAGTAGATCGTACTACATCATCCTTCTGCTTAAAACCCTCCATGGCACCGACAATTAAACGTTTTACTCTGGTCTACAATATAAGGTGTGACTTTTTCCCGTCTCGCTGACTTTGTCCTCTAACCCAAAGCTCCCCTTCTTAGCAGTTCTCTCTGCCTGATATGTTTTGCCTCTCGATCCTCCTGATTTTCCTTAAATCTCACACTTTCTTTTCTTTCCGCTGTCAACCTAAACATCACCTCTCCCTGAGTACCTCAAACACCTCAGTCACTTCTTGTCACCTCACCGTGTTTTATTTCTCTGCGTCACACTTAGACCTTTATTAATCTGATTTTGTGTATATTTATTGGTTTACTATCCATCTCTCTCTAGAAACCTTGCCTGGCATTCTCATCATGGTGGCCCCACCACCTAGAACAGTGCTTCACCTGCCCTCTTAAGCCCTCAATACACTGTTCTGAAAAATGACACTAATAATCTTGGTGTCCATGACTCCAGATCTGTCTCAAAGGTTATATTACACTGTTTGTTTTGGAAAAGGGGTAGACAAAGCCAGTATTACATTTTTCTTTATATGACCACTGCTTGGAACCATATTTTTGTACTTCACAGAGGCACTGAATGATGTAACCAGCTTTTGTGATCATAAATATGCTGCAGGGGCCATGTGACTGGGCTTTGGCACTAAGGAAAAGCATGTAAGGCACTCCTGCCCTAGAAAAAGACATCTCATTTAGTTTTTCAGGCAAGACTTGTTTATGTGTCTGTGTAAGAGGCATCAAAACTACAAAAATCTACATTTAATCCATCCTGTGACTATTTCCAAATCGCTGTTCTCTGCAGAAGTCTTTTACAACACAGTGCTTCACCCTGCCTGTGTAGAGGTAGCAACTGGTTTGTCCTAGAGAATTTTTTCCTAGACTTTCAATGGTGCCAATGCCACAAATACACATAAGGCCTGCCATGATTATGACATCGAGAATGTCTACGGTGAACCTAATCTGTGACAAAGGTTCTACTCCCACAAAGATGCAGTCTCCATGAAGTTCTTCTCAATCAGCAATACTGGTCCATTCCAGCTGGTGGCTGGTGCAATCATGACAGTCTCTCTCACCTGCCTTGCTAGAAGGACCTTCATAAAAGAACCAGGACGGTTCAGATAGACAAAAACAGTGTATGAATGTTTCCATCCCTCACTACTCTCAGAAAAAGAATAGGAGGAATAGGAGAAGGAATGTGTTGGGGGCAGAGGGGAGAGAGAAATAAAGAGGAAGAGCGGAAAAGGGAAGAGAGGGAGGAAGTGAACAGAGAAAGAGGGAGACAGTGAAAGAGAAAGGAAGCAAGGAAGGAAGGAAGGAAGGAAGGGAGGAAGGGAGGAAGGGAGGAAGGAAGGTAGAAAGTAAAGAAAAGCAGAAAGAAAGAAACTGCCATCTGATAAGATGTTCCAAAAGAAAATAGCACTAACACACAATTTCCATTATTTGCACTAAAGAGACAGACTGCAGACAAGTGGAAGGACAGCATACCTTTTCATGAAATCATCTGCAGACCTTTAGGAGTGTCAAAGCTGAATTCTGGCCGGAGAAGTTGGCCAGGTATCTAAAACTGGAAAGGATCAAGTCTGACCCAATCCTGGCTGGATCTATGGATTCTTGAAGGTCAAGTAACATTTAGCACAAAGTGACTGCCTCCTGGCTAAAATGAATCTGAGCTGCTCAGAACAGATGTCAGCCAAAGAAAAAAAAAAAAAAAGCAAAACAAAAAACAAAACAGTCGATAATGGGAAAAGAATGACACTGATTTCTCAATAATGTCTGAGGTCATTTCTTACTGGCAGGTTCCAAAATGGTAGCAAACCATGAATATACTAGATTGGCAATCAAAAGAAAATATATGAAACCAAATATTTAAAAGAGGTGTGGACGCACTAGTGGAAAAGCTAGCCCTGTTCTAATGCCAGTATATTTAGAAATAAGGCCAATGCTATTTTATGATGTAAATTGAACATTTTTCAGATCCAGAAGTTTGTAACTACAGATGCAGAAATAGCATGATACTGATGATACTGGGGAAAAAAGTTTGTTACACTAACTGGCTCCAAATACTTTTCAAAATTTCAAAATAATGAAACCAAAAGCAAAACCCAATATATATTTCTGAACATATTTTTCAGAAGTAAATGATGTATGTTGAAGGAAATATATAATCCACCCATTATGCTCATATGTAAGTGGATCATTATTGGAGGTTTTAAACAGTAAAAAATATTTTTAAAGTTGTTTTTCCTTTTATTCACATTTATAAAAACAGAAACTGTTTGCAAAAATAAAAGCTGTTGTGCTTGGAAATCTTAAAAAGTATTGGCCAGCTATATAACTTTATCATCTGCAAAGTGTCAACTATAACAACAGAGTCATTTTATAATATATGTATGTATAATACATTTGCTGTATTAATATAATCAATAGAACATAATGTAACATAACATAACATAACATAACATAATTAAATAAACATAGTATGTTTACCAGTCAATGAACATGTTTTGGGGTATTTACTTCTGTAAAACCGATCTCCCTTTTTTTTCTCATAAACAAAGCTGTCCTAATTACCTTGAGGAAGCACAAGTTAGGACTCGGGTATTTCACATTTCAAATCGCTTCCCAGTGAAACTGTTTCTCAAGCTGCCGTATCAGGCTAGGGAACAGCACATTAGCACATAAGTCCACCATCCAGTAAGACCCTCCTTTTGAAACTGCCTGAGCAACCAGGCTCCTGTTTTCAACTAAGTTTCTTATTAAATCAAATTCAGCACTGGTCTGCATCCCTACAGGTCTCATAATACAAATGCATACGAGCCAATTTTACGCACGAGTGGAAGGGGTCTCTGCAGTGTAGATGGTCTTAGCCATTTACTCCTACCGAGTGACTCAGGTTCCCTTGCCTTTGGTACCTCCCATCACCACCTCCTTCACAGCCTCTTCCTCAGCCTGAAACCACAATCTTGGTTGCAACTATCTGCCATGTTGAATTGTCAAATGTTGTTCTACTACATCTTAAGCTGATAATCTCCTAAGGGGTATAACAGAGTCTGGCCTCAAAGAAACATAAACATGAGGAATGGTCTTTAAAGAAGGTCGAGGAGAGGCTGGGGAAGTGAGAAATCCCCCTGCAGCCATTGCTCTGTACTTTGACTCTACTTAGAAGTTTGTTATTATATTTGTGTATCAAAAGATCTGAAGAGTCCTACTGTAAAAGAAGCTAGAGTGCTTAACCAAATGCTCCCTAAATGTATTTGACCACAAACCTTTGCTTTATTTTATTACATTTCATTTTTCTCACCACCCACTAACATTCTAAAAAACAAACAAACAAATGAACAAAAACCCCCCAAAAAATCACCACACAGAGAAAGAAAGATACTACCATATGATCTCAATTGTATGTGGAATCTGATTGGTGGTTGCCAGAGGCAGAAGATGAGGGGTGGGCGAATGGGTGAAGGGGCTCAGAAAGTACAAACTTCCATATGAAAATAAAAATAAAAACTTTTCCATTTAAAAAAAACTTTTCCATATAAAGATAAAATAAAAACTTTCATTTATAAAGTAAGTCATAGGGAAGTGACATACAGCATGGTAAATATAATTACTAATGCTGTATTGCACATTTGGAAGTTGCTGAGAGAGTAGATCTTATCATAAGAAAAACAAAATCTATTAACCAAGTACAGTACAGATCATTTCACAAGATATACAAATATGGAACCATTATGTTGTACACCTGGAACGAATATCATGTTATATGTTAATTACACCTCAAAAATGTGGAAATGATGACTTATCACCCCTCTGAGGGGAATCTGGATTTATTAGGAAGTTCCTGATGAATCTTTGATAATACCATTTAAAACCTCATGCCTGTTGGTAGTAGAAATAGTTGCAGAGAACCAGTCCTAATACATCTAGAGTTATTCCTCCTTGTAACTACAGAGCCTGCCTGCTGTTAAAAATAACAGCTAAGACTTAACTGAGAGTTTAGTGTGTAGTGCTCGGGGTTCCAATCATTTGTATTGCATAGATAAGGAAACTGAGGCACAAAAAGGCTAAATCACTTAAAGGAAAACACTGCTCATACGTGGTAGAGGTGGGATTCAAATCCAAGCATCTGGCTCCAGAATCCCTGCATATTAATATCTCTAATAAACATTTTAAATGAGATAAATCTGTTCGGTTAGATAATAACCCTTTGGAGAACAATGAAGTAACACAAATACAAAGTGGTGTGGTCCCAGTACACAATGGCCATCCTTTAGACTGGCACTTGTTGATTTTCTTTCCCTTTGCTTGTGAGACAAGTGTGTTAAAACAAGGACCAGAGTGCAAACTCAGTAGGAATGGTTGTCATGATAGTTAACTTTAAGTAAAGCACCAAGTGAGCTTCAGGAGTTAAAAGAGAAACTCTCTGCCTCCAAAAATACCAAACTTCGTGTTCTACAGTGAGAAAAGGAAGAACTGGATAGATTTTGACTTTAAGGCTGTATTAACTTTGCCAATTTGGTGGGAATATGTGTAGACACACACACTTCTGAAACTTTAAAACAAAGATGAGGAGCGTTAACATTTTACTTTCATTCACAAAGACTAAAAGCAATTTGAATGAAAAATACTAATGAAATTAGTAAATTCTGTATTTCAACTCATAAGGACTGGTTATTTTATTTTGTGGTACTAATTTTTTGAATTAAGTATTGGATCTTTTCTGCTTACAAAATAATACATTATTGCATAGAATTCTGAAAAGTTTACTCTAATAATTCCGTCTGACATAAGCATTTTTAGTTTTATAGATAACTTACTATAAAATGATTTGTTGTCGGAAGGGCTAGAACCACTAAATTAAGAAAATCCAAAGATATGGGGAATTGTGATTAGAATATATATAGTATGAATTAGTGTAATTATATTATTAATATTATATTACTATACTCATACTAATGAAAACATAGGGTCATGTTTGGATTCAAACCTACCCCATTATAAGTGAGTCGCAAGCTTGGGAGTCTGGCAGACCTGAACAGAAATTCCAAGTTCAGTTTTCTCATCTGTAAAATTGGGATCAGTACAGCAATCACTCCAGAGAGTTGCTTCAAGGATTGATGGCACAGCAACTTGGCACAAGCCTGACACACAGTGCTTGACACTTATTAGCTATTACTATCGTTCTTATCAGTTAGTAGGCTTTGTCCTAGATAAAATCACATTAGTTGAAAAATTACCTTAATAAAATGTAATAGATTGAAGAAGACCAGAAAAGGGATATTAATTGCACTATGAGGATGAAACAAAGATAGAATCAGAAAAAGTGCATGGCCTGGAAGTGTATGATTAGTGGAGAAGAAACAGGGTTTGAAATGTATGAAGCCAGAATCTGGACTGCAGAAAATTCTCCCAGTCCTCAGATATGCAAAACTGCAAAGGAACTGATTTTCATCAGTGCCTGCTCAAAATGGAAATTCACCCTTGTCAGAAATATATTTGATAATTGAACATATGTAATTATGAGCACTCTATCTGTGCTGATTTTTTTCCTTTTTTTAATGAGAAATGCGTAAGATTGAATTTATCAGAACTCCTTTGTTTGTAAGGCACAATCCAGTAGCAGTACTATAAACAATAGAGATGGCACGTCATCTTTATTATCTGTAATAGGCACGTGTTGTTTGCATCTCAGTTATCATTAATAAAATACTAATTCTGATCCACCACCCAAAAGGAAAAAAACGACTTAACTTTCCATATTCTCTACAAAAAAATGATATTGCAAAATCAGTGATAAAGAGGAGATTAAAGGATGGGAGCCAAAAAAAAAAAAAAAAAGGAAAAAACACAGAAATATGCCAACAGTCACTTAATAAAAAAACATTATGCTTCTTCTGGATCTTGAGATGATAGTAATATTGGTCAGCTTTAGCAAGTTTGTAATTTTAGGGATTTTTTTTCTCATGCCAAATGAATAGTCAGTATTGTAACCTAATTTTATGCAGGTTTCAGATCCCACGAAACCTGAATCCACCCCTGGCATTTGTATGCCCTCCACCAGCAATGTCCTTAGTGAGCTGTTTAGATATCCGCTATATCCTAGAGTCAAAGACAAACACATTTAAAATAATTTCTAAGTGATTTTTTAAAGTACTTAGACCTGCTGAAAATGCTGATAATTCATTTACAAAGGCATCCACTGAGCCTTACCAGTGGTCACGTCCACGTGATCCCTACCTTCCATGCGAGGCCACCGTTTGGGGATATTGTACATTTTCCACATACCATGCTGCTTAGAATGGTGGGCTCCTCTTGTATTGTGGGTTCATTATTTATTTGTGTATATTTGCTTCTTCACTTGTTTTGCTTTTAAACAGAGCACTCCCTGTGTAGTGCTCCAAGCCCACAGAGAGGAATTACAAAAGGATCAAAAGACAGAAGAAAATCCAGCAGAAATATACTAAAGTGAATGGATTCAAAATGGCATTTCTTGAGAGATAACAGTTTTAAATTTGCAGAAATAATCATGGAAGGACATTACTCAAAATTTAAATAATACAGACCTTTGAGTTGTAGGGATGTAATTTTTTTCTCCTATGTTTAAAATTATTTTAGCATTTCTAAATGCTAAATGAAATCAAGATGTGCTACATTTATAAGGAAAATCAAAAATTAATAAATGAAGAGAGCTCTTTTTAGTAACCCAAAATGTCCTCCAGTAGTGAGTGAATTTTATGGGCTTCTGCTTGCTCATTGTCGATAGGCATCACTTACAAGAAACTGGCAGAACACAGCAAACATTAGAGATAAATCATTTACTTTTACAAGCTGAAAATCATTAAATACTCACACAACAGTAATAACACTGTAATTCATTTGCAATTTAAGGGAACACAATCAATTTTATTTTGAATAGGTTTGGAATGTTCAGCGATCTGATAGCTAGGCAGGCAAAAGGAATAAGAGTCACTTCCAGATTAGCTATTACATGCTTCTGGAATTAGTTAATATAGATTGTTGGATATTTTACTTTAAATAGAAGTCGTCGTCTTATTTTAAATGGAATGTAGTAGTTCCTAGATAAATCACTAAAACTGGGAAATTTCAAAAGATGCCTCCAAGTCACCAATAAACAAATATTTAGTGAGGACTCCCTGTGGGCTGAGCAGGCTGCGAGCTTTACCCCTAGCCTGTAGCACACTACAAGTCCATCTCACCCTGAGTTGTAAAGATGACACAGCTAACTGGTGGCAGGTCTAGGATACACAGATCCCTCAGCAGTTAACTGTAACAAAATACTGTCCTCTCTTAGAATCATGAAAGACTAATTCAAACCAACGTTTATCCTTAAACTCTACAGCACACTCCATGTCTTTCTTTCATACCCTCTGTCTGCTTTTTCATGCACGAAATAAACTTACTAGACAATTATAAGAAAGGCAGTAATTTACCTTAGGGAGGGAGGATACAAAGTGAAGAGTGAGGAGCCACAGATGACAGGGGTTCCCTGGAACTGAGTGACTGCTTCCTTTTTCACTTCTGGGACTAAAGTCCATCCTAACTGACATGAGAGCAGGACTTTAATCGAGCGAGTCAAAGGCTAGCAATATCTGGAGGTGGAGGTAGTGGCCCTCGTGATGATGAGGAGAAAAGAAACTGATTAATTCATTTTCTTACCATCAGGAGAGAAGAGGGAACCCTGGGGCTGTGTTTAAGACTATTAGAGTATACTGTATACATCACTGAAATAACAGGTTTCAAATATCCAAGCTCAGATCAGCCAATCATCCCAGAGGTCCACAGTCTCCAAGTTATAGTCAGTCTTCCCCCCACCCCTGCGCCTCCTCTTCCCTCGCCCTAAAATATGGCCACTTACACAACTAGAGACAAACTGATCATGACGTTAATTAAAAACATGGACCAAATGCCCACGCCCTCTTTGCCTTAAAAACAAAGAGAGCAGCAGACAACAACAACAACAAAAATGCCTAGCATTCAGCATAGGAAACTTGACCAAAAAATAGGAACAGAAAAGATGGTCAAAATAGGTTATCTAAAAGGTCTGCTATTCATATGACCCAGTAATCCTGCTCCTGGGCCTATATCCAGAAGGAAGCCTACTTCAAAAAGACACCTGCACCCCAATGTTCATAGCAGCACTATTTACAATAGCCAAGACATGGAAACAGCCTAAATGTCCATCAACAGATGACTGGATAAAGAAGAAGTGGTATGTTTATACAATGGAATACTATTCAGCCATAAAAATGACAACATAACGCCATTTGCAGCAACATGGACGTCCCTGGAGAATGTCATTCTAAGTGAAGTAAGCCAGAGAGAAAGAAAAATACTGTATGAGATCACTCACATGTAGAATCTAAAAAAAAAAAAAAAAAAAAAAAGAACATAAATACAAAACGGAAACAGACTCCTAGACATAGAATACAAACTTGTGGTTGCCAAAGGCGATGGGAAGGGATAGACTGGGGGTTCAAAATTTGTAGATACTGACAGGCATATGCAGAATAGATAAACAAGATTATACTGTATAGCACAGGGAAATACATACAAAATCTTGTGGTAGCTCACAGCAAAAAAAAAATGTGACAATGAATATATGTACGTTTGTGTATAACTGAAAAACTGTGTACTAAACTGGAATTTGACACAACATTGTAAAATGACTATAACTCAATAAAAAATGTTAAAAAATAAAAATGAATAAATGAAGTCTGGTATTGAAGTAGAAGTGGTTAAATACATGCAGATGACATTTTGACAATATGAAGGTTTTATAACTTTCTCTGGTCTAGTTTTCTTTTGTGGAATTTGAGCAAATGATGATTCAATGAGTAACTGAATGAATAATGAAAACTCAGAAATTTTCTTTAAGATAGTCCTGTGACACATTTTCTTCCCACACTCCAGGCTCTTCTAAGATATTCTGAAGCCCTCTACGTGGTCCCCTGTTTAAGAACTTCTAAATTAAATAATGATCATGATTTCAAATAGGTATTTAGTGACTAACTCCAGACACCAAAAAGGGTTTCTGCTTGATATGTGCCATTTTCAGTAAGAGCAGGGCTGAATGTAACAAGGACCTTGAGAGAACACTTAAATATTCTATTGGAAACTGGTGACCACAAATGACGCAATGTTATCAAGCTCAGTTTATTTATTGCCCATAGGGCATTGGTTGCCAAAAACTGGCAGAACATAGGAAATATTAATGAAAAATGCTAATGAAATACAGCTTTGTACACACAAAGTCCTTTTGCCTTTTCAGAGGTGTTTTACACACTGCAAACCATTAAATATAAAAACTACTATTAGATAACGAATGTATTAGAAATGTTCAAGATCAGAATCAATTTTATTTTGATTAGCTCTGGAGTTTGGTGAAGGATGAGGACTCTGTTTAAGGGAAAAGCCTAGGATTAGGGAAAAGACTGAAACTAGGGGGTAGGGCTTAGAGAGAACTAGGAACTGTGCAGAGAGACTAGACGATGGCTTTCCCAGTGTATATCAATATCTGGTCATCAAGAATATTCTGGATAAAAATTTTAAATGTATTTACTTAATATTTTGACTCTATGATGGTCATACAAATCCACACAATCAGAAATACTTCTAAAAAGAAATACTTAGGGATAAATGCAAATTATCAAAACCAATGTATGCAGCACAGCATCACAGTTAAAAGTACGGTATTTTAACACTGGACAGACCCAATTCTGAACATTATGTCGACATCTAGGAAAAGTTTCTGCTAACTTCTCAAAGCCTCAGTTTCACCATCTGTGAAAGGAGGATAATAATAGGATTAAATGAGAAAATGCACAGGAAATCCAGTGTCTTGCATGTGTACAAATCTCAAATTATACTTACTATTACTAACAGCTATCATCTTAATGTCAGTAACAACACTATTAGCATAAAGGGGTAGAATTTAGTATTCCAAACTTTTAAATAGAACCAAAAAACAAAAAGTTAACTATTGAGAGTATCTCCTTTTTTAAAAAAAAAATGGTCATTAGATAATTTTTAACCAGATATGGTTATCTTAAATAGTCACAGATTTCTTTTCTTGTTTATTGGAGCTGCTCAAGATGGGTTTTCCAGTTTATCTTGCTCCTCTACAGAGTAACCAAGCTGAGGAAGGAATGATTATTTTGTACCACAGGTCATATAAAGATGTGTGCTAACAATTTGAAAAAACTTCAGAAGCCACCAGAATTTCAAAAAACTGAGAGAGAGGAAGGAAAAAGAACTTTAGGAATGTCAACACTTTAAAGACCCCACATGAAAAAAGATTTGAAAATTAAGCTAGCAACAATAATTAATAAGTGTCCAAGCTCAAAGATCTATCCATTTCTTGAAACATTGAGATGCATATTTTATAACAAAATCATATATTAATAAAAGCCATAAACATGCTATAACCACACTTCAAAAAAGGCTTAGAATTAAAAGGAAAATTTAAATAAGTTGTTACCTATATCTAAATTTGGAGAATACTTTTAGCTATAAAGTGTCAGAAAGAAGAAAAGCCACAACAAATGCTAGATAAGGTAAAACAAACAAACAAACAAAAAAACCTTATTTATAAGACCAAAGGAATATTCAAACTTTGGAAGTATCATTGCAAAATGATGTCACCATTCACAATCAAGAGATACAAAAATATTCACAACCTTTGACTGAGAATCTCCCTGTTGGAATTCATTATAAGACCGTAAGTCAAAAGAATCATGAAGCCACAGGCACTCAGGTAGTCACCACATCATTACCTATGCTATCAATAACCAGAAAGAAACAAAATGTCCTGTCATAAAGCAAAGGCCAAATACATTTGGAATATTCAATTAAAATCAGCAACCACAAATCGAATGTATTCTACATGCCAGGCACATGGCTAACACACGATAGCCTTGCTCTCCATACAGCCTCAACTCTAAGATATCAATCTGACGAAATACAAAACACCCATTAGGAAACAGTAAAACAAAACAGATAAATCTGCATGGTAAAAGTATATAAAAATATGAAATAGAAAATATGAAATACAATGATTTGAATCAGATAGAAATTGGACATACAGTGGGGTAAGAAATACAATCATGATTAACTGGAAGTTAATTAAGTTAATTATAGGGTGCTCACTAATTCATTATCACCAATCTTAATTTGACAGGCTACTTCTCATGCCATCTGTTATGCATCAAACATCCCCTTTAAACATTTTTCTCTAGTGGACGGGAGATATTTTCTTCTGTCAATTCCATCTGTTTGTGCCAACGTGTGCTATAGCACCACCATAAAAGCTGGTATACTCAGAGAACTCATCCACACAAATAATAGAGATTCCAAAATTGACAAACCTACTCCTTTTAAGAGAGAGGGTCTTGTAGGCAAGTGAATTTTAAATGTACTCTTAGGACCAATGGTAAAAGTTCCAAACTCACACTCTTTTAACACCTTTATTCAAACAAATTTGATTTCTCTGCTCAATCCTTCAGTTCAACCATACAAAGAAATGTTTTCATATTCCCTGATCTTTGGCTGACTTAATAATTTCATTTACTTGGGCTAAGTGATATGTTTGCTACATGCAATTCAGTTTTCACACAAAGTTTTATTAAAAGTACTCATAAACGTTTCCCATGTGCAAGATTGGCAGACTTGCCTGTCCTGGTTGAACTTGAGACATGTTGAATGATTTTATCTGGGAAACAGTCATTCGCTCCTTTCTGTACTCCATCCTTCACTGCTCCTTTCCTTTTCTTATTTATTCAGTCATTCAACACACGTTTATCATGCACTTACTATACGCTGGATTCTGTTCTGAGCACTGAGGGTTAAGCAGTGAGTAAGAAAATAATCCCTCCCCTCAGAGAACTCATGCTGCAGTTGAGATACAACATTTTTAAAAAATGTGTCATTTCAGATCATGATAACTGCTACGAAAACATAAAGCAAGGAAGCGGTTAAACAGTGACTGGGGAGGGGGCTTGCTGTTTTGACTCTTCTGAGAGGTGGGAGGTTTGAGCAGAAGCCTGAATTGAGTGAGGGAGTGATGAAGTCCCCAACCTTCGGGAACTATCAACACCTGTAACAACATCAGCACTGGTTCAAATCCCTCTGGAGAAACAGAAACCAGAGGGATGATTTAGACTCGTTTCCCTTCTGTGCTGTCAGTCCTGAAAAGTCTAGTCACGGCCCAAGCCTTCTGGAACAAGGAACAGCCATGAAGGCCAAAGCTGGCCTGATCCCAAGTGCACCATACCAACATGGGTGCATTTCACACAGGCACAGTTGGTCCCTGGCTGTGAAATGCCCAAATTCTCAAAAAGTCAAACCTCTTCATATTTTGGTCAGCTTACCTATGCTTGACTATTTTTGCCAAGTAGAATCACATATTGCAATCATCTGAAGAAAAACACAATCCTATCTAGACCAAAGAAAGGGTAAGAAAAAAGTCATGATGAAGAGCAAGGTTAATTATGGTAATGAAATATCTTCCCACAGGTCCCCAAATCCCTAACTACATTACAAGAGTCTCCATTCTCCATGCCTCTCCCAACAAGAGTATCCATTCTCCACTGCTTCTGTCCAAAGAAAGTACTGAGACTTAGGTGATATTTTTTCTTATTGTCTTTTTCAGTGTTTTTAAACCTATTTTGGATATTAAAACAGGCAAACAAACAAAAACTGAAGTAGTTGGTAAGATTTTTTTTAAAGAAAAATTTCCTCTTCCATATCTCTGCACCTATATTTTTTTAAAACTTGGCCAGTTACAGGTGGCTAGCAGCAAAGAGCTGTACCCTGCCATTAACCAAATAGAAGCCTCACTGAAAAGGATCAAGAGCTCTGTGTTTCATCAATTTCACATCCCAGCATTAGCACCAGCCAAGCAGACACAGCCAGGCTGCCAAGACAAACAAATGGGGCTTGGCAGAAGGGGGGCAGGTTTCTGGAGACAACCCTCCAGTCTAAACTTCTTAAGGAGTCGGTATAAACGTGCTTTTATGGAAAAGGTGCTGCCCCATCTAAAAAGCGTAGATTCAGTTCAAACACTGCCACCTTTCACTGGTTATGTTGGCTTAAGGTGTGTGCAGCTCAGTGACTATGCAAAACCTGCGTCACAGCTACCTGCTGCTCACTTTTTTAATCCCCAAACCAAAACGTTGGGAGCCACACTGAACACTGGCTGTTTTATCAGAAAGAAAATAAGAGTAAAGAAGGATGCTGGGCCACAGAGCCCTTCCCTGCCTCCACCCCGACCTCATCCAAATAGGGAGTTTACAGGAGGTGAATAAATGATTATAGGTCCCCTCTGTTACTCCAGCTTGGTGGACAGAAGTTAAATTTAGTATGGGATAGCCCTCCTTCATTCCTTTTCTACAGTTTGTCAGTAGCCAAATATTTCTTAAAGGTTAAGCTTCTTAGAGATGGTGGAGGGGAGGCTCAGTTCTGAAACCTAAAAACACTGAAAATATTTTACAGGAAATTCTAAATTTTTAAATGTAAATTTTAAAAATTACTATTGATGAACATTTGTGGACTATCTACGTCTACTCTGTGCTGAACTCTGGGTAAGGCACTAGAGATACAAAAGAGAATATGGCATTCAGTCTCCTTGAGGAACCAGCAATCTAATTCAGTCAAATACTTTTGGCAACAACTAAAAAAAGAAAAATTACAAATCGTGAACACTTGAGAGATTTGTGTTCCCAAGAATGTGCACAAAGAATCTCTATAAAGTGATGTACCAGAATTCCATGAGCCAGTTTGGAAAGGCAGTCTCATTACTTAATGCTCAAACTTCATAACCTTCATCCTAGAAGTTTCAGGCATTTATTTAAACTGTGTGTCACCAAAAGAGGATTCAAGTATCCATGGTAACAATGAGCCACCCTCACAGGAGTGGGAGAAGTATTTCATTCATTCATCCTCTTAAGTACTGGGCATCTAGGATGTTCCAAGCAGTGTTCTCTAGGTGTTGGGAATATGATAGAAAATGAGACAGAAAAAGCCCTCATCCTCATGAAATTTACAACCCAGGTTGGGAGAAAGAATATTAACAAGTAAATAAAAGAATACTATTGCTTAGTCAGTGACAATTACAATGATAAAAATTAGCCCGAGTCCTGGGAAGAGCTGAGGTGGAAGCCCAAGTATTGGGAGGACTGTTTTAAGAGAAGGATAGTGTAGGGAGGCCGTTTTGCAGAAGTAATACTTGAGCAAAGATCTGAAGGATCAAAAGGAGCCAACCATGTAGAAGGAGTGGCTGGCAGAAGGAGCAGCAAGAGGAAGAAATGAGCTTAGCAAGTTCCAGGAAGAACAAGAAGGCCAAAGCGGCTGGCATATAGTCAGCCAGGGCGAAGTGGCAAGACTCAGGGTCAGTCTCAGCCAAGGTCCAGATCATGAAAGGCCTGTAGACCACAGAAAGGAGTTTGGATTTTATTCCAGTGGTAATGGGAGACCACTGGGAGGGGAGGGTTATACACGGGTGGGGGTCATGATCTGATTTACTTGTTTTTAAAAGTAAGTCTGGCTGAATTCATTCATCCAAATTTTTTTGAGTATTTACTATATTTGAGATGTTAGGGATACAGGAGTCAACAACAAAAAGCAAAATCTCTACGTTCATGAAGCTTGGGCATAGGGCGGAGACTCTAAGGGCAATTAACACAAAGCAAACAAGCCAGCTTAATATGTCCAGTGATGAAAACTTCTATGAAGAAAACGAGAAAGAGGAAGTGGAATATCATGATCGAAGGTGCCACTTCAGACCGGTTGGTTGGGGAAGGTCTCTCTGATGAACTGACAGAGCTCTGCTGGAAAAGTATTCTAGGCAGGTAGTCAGTGGAGAGGTCCAGATGAGAGCAGACCTGGCTTGTGGCTGGCAGTGTGGCCTGGGGGACAACATAGAAATTAGAGAGGTAGCCTGGGGCAGGGTCGTGGCTGCCTTGTGAGCTGTGGTAGTTTGGATTACCTTCTGAATAACAAGGAAGACCGCTGGATGGTCCTAAGCAGAGGAGTGACAACCTGATCTGTATTTTGAAAGTTTCAGTCTGACTACCGGGTGGAGAAAGGATGGTATGGGACCAAGCACAGATGTAGGAAATCCAGTTAGAGCATAGGAAATCTGAGTGGCTTGGACAGGAAGACATGGTCAGATTCTGGATATATTCTGAAGGCAGTGCCAGCAGAATTTGCTGGTGGACAGGAGGTGTTGGATGAGAAGGAATGAGAGCCTTGAAGGATGATTCTGATGTTTTTGCCTTGGACACAATGCTTTTTCTAGTTACCCTCTACCTACTCCCTGGCTGCACTTTCTATATATTCCTGGTGGGCTGCATTAAACCTAATGTTATCTGCCCAAGTTCTATCTTTGACCATTGTCTCTTCTCTGTCTAGATACTCTTCCTGAACATTTTCATTTATTCCCATCGCTTCAACTATAGCTCTGTGTGATGATTCCCAAAATAACCGAGTGGGAAAACGTTGTACTTTAGGGTCAGATAAACCTAGACTTTGTTCCAAGTTCCAGCACTTCCAGCTACATGATCTGAGGTCAGATACGTGCTTTCTGAACCTGCTTCCTCATCTGTCCATTACAGATGGTACTACCTCAGTGGATACTGAGATAATTACATATTGTTAAAAATCTTACTGTATCCCTGGTACATTAAAAGTACTCAAACAAGGCTGTGTTTCATTCTGTTTGAATCTTCACTCCCAGCTCAAGCCCGCCCCTCAAAAAAGCTTGCTTCTCTCTTCCAAACAGTCACCCAAACCTGCAGCCTAAGAGTCACCCTAGGCCTCCTCCCTTCAGCCTCTTCAGGACCCATTTCCAATTGCCCAGTCAGCAGATTCAACCCCCTACAAACCTCCTGATTTCACTCCCTCCTGTTAATCCGATACATAGCTATTACCCACGGCATCTGCCGACCCCCATCTCGAGTGTCACTACTACAGCCTTATCTCAGGACACATCACTTCCCACTGGATCTACTTCTGACTTCTCCCCAGCGCCGTGCCAGTGATCCTCCTAAAACACAAGACCACATCACGCCTTATACAAATGCAATGAATGGCTTCCTATCATTGAAAGAAGTTCCACACTTACTAATATACACTCAGGATACACTGGTGTCAGCCCCACTGTAGATCTCCAACGTACTCTCTTGCATTATCCCATTTTTACTCTATATTCTCACAATTTAAAAATTCATACTAGCCTCTTCCACCATGATTTGTCCCATGCTATTTCCTCTGCTTAAAAACTTTCCTTCCTTCCAGCTTTCTACATTCTATACCTACTTGTCCTATAGCTTCAAGTCTTACCTCCTCTGAAGCATCCTCATGGCGTGTGTCCCAGACTGAGTTGGTGTCCCTCTAGGTGATGCCATAGTAGTCAGTCTGCATCACTTTACCTCATCACATCTCATTGTAATTCTTCACTTACTGGTACAGCACCCCCACTAGACTGCCATCCTTGAAAATAGGACAACTCATGACTCATCCTTGTTTCCTCAGTGGTTATCACCCCACTGCAACCCACAGTCCAATCACATTCTAACATTCAAAGATATTAAACTACGTCTCAACATCACATGGCCTATATTCTCGGAGCAAAGAAGATTATGATCCCAGGCCCATTTTGCTCCAACATCTACACCTCCTCAAAATCAGAATCATGTAAAGATATATTATTTTTTTAATCCTTCAGAGATTTTCAGAGTTTGAAAAAAACTCTTTATGTAGAGCTCAAGAAAATCTTCACTGTATCTAAAAATATTCAAATAATAAATTATTTTAGATCACCTCATTTACAAACCCTTACTCAACCGAAAAATACACGTGGCATACAGATAAGAATCTGGTTGGTAAAGTTTCTCTATTATCATGGTTATGATGTTCATGAAATTGATAATTTTTTTCCACAGTAATCATCATCCAAAGTCTTACAGGAGTCTTAAGGGACAATAGCCAAATTTATTTCCAAATACAAATAAATTGATGGCAAATATCATGCAATTATTTCACAGTTCACAGTTTTCATTTTTTAAAGTACTTCATAATTTTACTGTAAACTACCCACATGGCAATTATATAAATGAGGAGCTGGATATATCACTTATTTTAAGAGGTACTCTATACCTAGCCATATTTAAATGGAATAAGAAATAATGGTTAAGAAAAGCATTATCCAAATACCATAAGGCATGTAATACTTTCCATTAGGGCTTAAATAATGTCTTAGAAAAATCTTATTATTTCTTTCAGACACCACTCCATTAAACAGATCATAATGAAGTTAAACTAACAGTGTTGAATTTTGCATGTATTAAAACAAACAAACGAGATTAGAATTTGAATCCTCCTGACTTGGTTCATGGCTGATTTTGCCAACCCCATCTCATGATCCCTCCCTTCAACTGACAGACACACTTCTAATTTAAGCTATACCTTGTTTATTTTTCATATTTAGAGGGAAAGCAGTCTCCTCAGTTTCAATAAGAAGACAGCACAGCATCTTTCTTACCAGGAATAATTGTTAGATAATCAATCAGAATTTTTCATATACAATATCCTACAGTACATACAATTATAAACTATACTGTAATCATATAATTAAACCCTACTCATCAATTATTACCAAATAACAAGTTAGCACTCTTGCCCCCCCTAGTGGGTGAATGAATACAAAACTGTGTTTGTTTTTCCCAGAAAGGTAAAAACTAAGCCTGAAGGGTGTAAATGAACAGTCATCCCTTGGTATCCAGGGAGACTGGTCCCAGCACCTCCGCCCACCCCGCAGATACCCAAATCCAAGGATGCTCAAGTCCCTTATATAAAACATAGTATTTGTATATAGCCTATGCACACCCTCCCATATAGAGATGAGTAATCATCTCTAGATTACTTTAATACCTAATACAATACAAATGCTATGTAAATAGTTGTCAACACATAGCATATTTGAGTTTTGCTTTTGGGAACTTTCTGGAATTGTTTCAGGATATTTTCTATTCACAGTTGGTTGGATCAGTGGATACAGAACCTGTGGCTATAGAGAGCTGACTGTATATTCAGAAATGTGCTTAGAAGACAAGAGTAGCTACTAACCAGTTAGCAGTGTCATCCAAGAGCCTCGTGAGCACTGATGTGAGCACGCCACATTATAGTGAAAAGAGATCGTCTGAATTCCAGCTCCAACCCATGGGAGCAATGCTGTCCCAGGCTAGCTGTTTCACATCATAAGCGCCACTGCATCATCTCTAGAACGAGTCTGATAATAGCGACTTCACAGGTCTGTCATGAGGTAACACACGTTCAGTGACTTGCACAGCACCTGGCACGCATGAGTTCATGAAGAAATCTACTTCCCTCCCTCCTTACTGCTGTCTTAGTCCTCACATCTCAATGGTAAGCGCACACAAGTTTCTCAGGTCTGCCTCTTTCAAATATTCTCAGTGTGCCATATATTTGGAGACACTCTCTCAGGGAAGACTTCAAATTTGCATACATGATAAGAAGAGCAAGTTGGTTTCAGGTCACATTCAATATCACTAGGCAGATACTGGCTCTCATGCTGGTTTCATTCTGAATCAGGATTCCAGTCCTTTCGGCATATCCTGTCACTCTGTGCCTGGCCACAGGCAAAGTGGCTTAGCCACACTGACTGGATTTCTCCACCTCTCGGACACATACTCTAATTGCCACCTACTTCTCAGACTAGAGGATAACCAGGACTAATTTTTAGAAGTTCCTTTAAATTTCAAAGAATAAAAAGATGAAAAAATATATATAACAGTAAGCATTTTTAACAATGACATACATTATCCTATACATCCATGATTTAGAGCAGTGGTTCTCCAAGGTTGGTCTGTGAATCCCTGGGGATGCTGAGACCCATTCTCTTAAAGGGGTTCTGCAAGGTCAAAACTAGTTTCACCTTAATATGCAGATGTTTTTGCCTTTTCACTGTGTTGACATTTGCTCTGATGGTGCAAAAGCAATGGTGAGTGAAACTTCTGGCACCTGAGCATGACTCTAGGCATCGAGTCCCCACTGTGCTGGCTGCCACGATGCTCCTTATCACCAACACCTACAGTAATCACAATAATTTTCAAAAGGCCAGTTGAACTTAACAACGTCCTGAGAAAGCAGTAACACATTTTATTAAATCTTTAGCCTTAAGCACAAAACTTTAAATATTCTGTGACACAGTGGGAAGTACACAACCATAATCACACTTCTATCACATATCAAAATATAAGGGAGACCGCAAGGAAGATCACTTATGCACTATTGTTTGAGGTGTGACTTGAACTAGCCACTTTTTTTTCAGGGAACATCATTCTCACTTGAAATAACAACTAAAATAAATTATGGTTATTCAAACTTGGGTATTTGGCAAACATCTTGAAAATGAATAAAGCAAGCCTGCCTCTTCAAGGAAAACAACTGACATGATTTGCTGCCAACGATAAAATTCAAGCTTTCCAATGAAAATTAGAATTGTGGAGTACTTGTATCTTCCACTGTATGCTGACAACAACCCAACCCTAAAAGACTTTTTTTCTGATTCTATCTGGGAATATATTAACAAATGTTGATATTGTAATATCTCATAACTCAGTGAACCAATATTTTCCAAACGACCAACGCATGAAATTACAAAATCATACACGGCTAAATGATCCACTGGAAGAACAACATGGATTTTAATGTAACAGAGTACAAAAATACTTGATATGGTTTCAGATTCCACGCTGCAACTAACCCTTAAAATGTTACCGTTTGTTAAATTTTAGGACAGGATAAAATAAGATCCTTAATTATCTGAAAAGGCTATTAAAATACTTTCTTTTCCAACTGCATTTGCTCATAAAATCAAACTTTTTTCACATACTTCAACCAAAACCAACCTATGAAAATACAAAAGCAGATATGAAAACCTAGCAGACTTCTATTAAGCCAGATATTAAAGAGGTTTGGGAAAATGAAAACTAATGCCATCCTTCTATTTTTTTTTTAAAAATACATCTCTTTTGCATAAAAAGTTTTTTGTGTTAACACATAATGGGTTTAGTGTTGTTATTTTAAATACATTAATAAATCCATATTGTAACATTTTCTCAGCTTTAATTTCTGATCTGCTAAATGTAGACAGACGTAATCTATATAAGCAAAATCTCTTTGAAGTTTTCAATAATTTTTCAGACTATAAGAGTTCCAAGGTCAGAAAGTTTGAGAACCACTATCTTAGAGAAACCAAGATCCCCCCACTGAAGAAGGCTATCAGTAGAGATCACTCCTCCCTCAGTCTGAAGCTGGAATGTCAAAAATTATGCAACATAAAGCAGATACTTTAAATTCCTAAGATAAATTCAAGGAAGACCTAGAAATGAGAACTGAGGTCTTGAAAGTGATATTACTTCACATCTGGAAATCTTGGTCCAGGAAAAAATGAGATGGGACTTGACAATACAAATGGCAAATAGAAAAAGTAAAACTGTTTTTGTAAATATTCTGATATTCATACATTCTCAATTCCACTACATCTCTTGTTTTTGTCAAGGCCAAAATTTCATGCCCCATAGGAGAAAAGAAGCCTATAAAAAACAAACTACATACTGATCATTTTTCTTCTGAAAATAAAATGTTAGCCTCTGTTCCTGCAGAATACCTGCCAAATACGGAAAGATCCCTAGTGAAATATCTTTTAACAGCATGCAAAGCAATTCACTGTAGGTTTATACAGTATATTAAGGGCACATAAACAGTGCTTTTGAACTTAAAAGTGACTCATAAATTTTTGTTTCCATGAAAAGCATATTGTTTTCTTACTGTTTTCACCGAAACAGGCTAATTAACCTACTAGATCATGTTATAAATCTCTTTGAAGTTAAGAATCTAACAATGTCATCTTTTCCGTTTCCCAACAAATATTTGAAAAGAAGGTATAAAAACTGGATTCCATCCAGGGGAAGTATTGCTTACGTCACTCTGCAGTTCTACTGAATCCCCAATGTGTATAACAGAAAAATCGGAGTTGTATTAGCAAGTGCTCTTGTGGTAATAATTATTGGATATGCCACACAAAAGACAGTCAAGATGAAGGGTAAAAGTAATTATTTATAAATAGCTCATGCTGTAGAATGCCTTAAGCGCCTCAGGAAACTTTTACTACCGATTCGTTTCATGTTAAGACATTGGTAAATCTGAGTTGCCTCAAACCTAATTGTAATATTTTATAATCGTGACTATGAGTGAAGGAGACGTTCATCTAAAAATTAGCATGAAGTCCAGTAAAGCAAAATTTCCAACAAAGGTAACTTGGTACTCCATTTCCAAACTCCTAAAAAGAATGAAATGTCAAGATTAACAAAAATAATGGTAACTAACTTACACAAGCTTTGCTATTTAACATGTGTACCTGAAGCTACAGATCTCAGAAATCTTGTTTGAATGCAGATTATGGACTTCCATACCCAGGAAAATAGGGTAGACCTATTCTCCAACTAGGGATTCCTGCCACTAAGTACAACTGAATACCCCGGACATCATATATACAGCAAACATAAGGTCTAAAGGTGAAGGGAAGAGACACTGGCTAGAGACCTCAGGACCCATGGTGAGATGCTGGGTTGTCTTTTTGCCTCATATACTCCAGACTTGGAGAGGAAAAAGCTGGCAAGTAAGAAATAACAACAGGCACAGACAAAACACAAAAGCTCCAACAAAAGACTGCTCTCTTTAGCCAAAGGACAGGAAAGGGCCAGCCTCAGAAGATAGAAAACCTTAGACAATAACATCTCTACTTCAGCCAAACACCACAGAAAAAACAGTGGCCCCACCCACACCACACCAGCACTGGCCAAGATGAAGAGCCTTCCACTCTTCTCAATGCTATTATGAGCCACCCCAACACTCTACCTGATGTGTGGCAGCAAGCCAAGTGGGGAGCTGGAACTTTCATCCCCACCAGTCGGTAACCAGCCCTGCCCCAGTCCCTTGTGTTATCAGTGGAGATCACATGGAGAGCCAAAACTCCCACCCTCTGCCCAGAAGTAATGAAGCATCCTCTCTCTTGCCATATGACCAAGCTATATGCTAACTACAATCTATCTACAAACTCACTTCAAATGTAATAATATAAGCAAGATCAAAGTAAAAGAATGAAAAAAGATATGTCAGTTAAACATCAAAGCAAATCACAACTGGCTACAATAATATCAGATAAGATCGACCTTAGAGCAAAGAAAATTACCAGACACAGAAAGAGATATTATATAATAATAATCGTCGATCCACCAAGAATACATAGGAATCTTATGTATATGAACCAAATAATAGAGCTGCAAAATAGGTTGGACAAAAACTGACAGAATTGAAAGGAGAAATAGACAAATCCACGATTATAGCTGGTGTCTTCAACATGTCTCTTGTAAGAACTGACAGAACTACTAGACAGAAAACCAGCAAGGATATGGAAGAATTCAACAACACCATCAACCAACAGTGTCTAATCAATGTTTGTACAACATCCCACCCAAGAACAGAAAAATACACGTACCTTCATGAGCCCACAGACAAACAGACCATACTGTAGTCCATAAAAAATCCCAACCAATTTAATATAATTGAAATCAGACTGTGTTCTCTGACTACAATGGAATAAAACTAATGGAATCAAAACAATAGGAATATTCCCCCAACACTTCGAAATTAAACAACCATTTAAAATAACTCATGAATCAAAGAGGAATTCTCCAGGGAAATTTTAAAAAATTAAATGAATGAATATACAACATATCAAAATTTATGGGACTCAGCTAAAGTAGCACAGATTTGGAAATTTATAGTATGAAATGAATACATTAGAAAAGAGGAAAAGTCTCTAATCAGTAATTTTAAGCTCCACTTGAAGAACATAGAGGATAAAAAGAGTGAAAGAAACCCAAAGCAAGTAAAAGGAAGGAAATAATAGAGTAGAAATCAGTGAAATGAAAAGAGAATATCAATGAAACACAGAGCTGATTACTGAAAAACTTAAATAAAATTGACAAGTCTCTAGCAAGACTGAAATTAAATAAAAGAGAAGACACAACTTACTAATATCTGGAATGAAACAGGAGATTCATTCAAGACCCTACAGACATCAAAAGGATAATAAGGGAATACAATGAACTCCATAAACATAAATTTGACAAGTCAGACAAAATAAACTACTTTAAAAAAAAAAAACCCAGAAACTATTACAACTCATCCAGTATCAGATAGATACCCTGAATAGTCCTACGACTATTAAGGCAATCAAATTCATAACTTTGAAAATCCTTCTGTTCCCAAAAAGGAATCTACAGGCCCAAATGGCTTCACTGGAGAATTCCACCAAATGGGCAAAGAAGAATTAATACCAATTCCGTATAATCTCTTCTAGCAGACAGAAGAGGAAGGAACACTTACCGATTCATTTTATGAAGCTAATATTACCTTGATACCAAAACCAAAGGCAGTAAAAAGAAAAAGCATACTCCACATCAATACTCTTTATGAATACTGATGCAGAAATCCTTAACAAAATACCAACAAATAGGATTCAACAATGTAACAGTATAAAAAATTATACAACATGACCTAATGAGGTTTATTCCAGGGATGCAAGGCTGGGTCAAAATTGAAAATCAATCAATGCAATCTACCACATTAAGTGTATTAAAAAAGAAAAATCACATGATCATATCAATTGATACATAAAAATCATCTGACAAAACTCAACTCCATTTATGATAAAAATGTTGAGAAAAATAGGAATAGAAGGGAACTTCCTCAATTTGATCAACAGTATCTTCAAAAAAAAATCTATCGATAACATTATAGTTAATGAAAGACTCAAGGCTTTCCTTCTAAGATTGGGAACAGGGCAAAGACGTCTGTTCTGAGCATTCTTATTTAACATAGTACAGGAAGAGGACATTAAAAAACATGAAGATTAAAAAGGAAGAAATAAAACTGTCCCTAATTCCAGATGATATGGTTGTCTATGTAGGACTTTCCAAAGAATCTACCCCCCAAAACACTTCATAGATCTGTAAGTTGACCAGGGTAGCATTATACAAGATACACATGCACAAAACAGGTATATTTTTATAAGTAATGAACATGTGGCCACTAAAATTAAAAAACACAACACCATTTACAACCATTCAGGGAAAAAAAGATGAGTAGTAAGTTTAAATCTAAGGAAACATGCACAGGACTTATATGCTGAAGACTCCATAATACTCATGAAAGAAATCAAGGAAGATCTAAATAAACAAAAAGATATACTGTGATCATGGATTGAAGGATTCAACATAGCAAAGGTATCAATTCTTCCCAAATTTTGATACAATTTTAATACAATTCCTATCAAAATCTAAGCAAGAGTTTTAATAGATACAGGCAAGATTACTCTAAAATTTATACAGAAAGGGAAAGAGACTAGGATAGCTGAAGCAATTTTGAAAAATAAAGTGGAAGTGATCTGTCTAAATAGATTAGACTAACTATACAGACCAAAACTACAAAATTTCTAGGAAACAAAGCATTTTGAGTTTGTTAAGGATTTCTTAAATAGAACACAAAGAGCATGAATATAGAAGAAAACATCAAAAAATTAGAATGCACTATTTTTAAAAATTGTTCTTAAAAAAAAAAACTAAGAAAACGAAAAGGCTAGCTACACACAGAAGAAAATACAATATTATTATCCAGAATAGAAAAAGAATTTTTTAACTCAGGAAGACAATCTGTTTTTTAAAATCAACAAAAGATTTACACATCTCAAAAGGAAGATATGTGAATGACAAATACATACATGGAGAAAATACTCAACGTCACCAGTCATTACAGCAATGAAAATTATCAAAATCTTAATGAGATATCCCTACACACACAGAAGAACAACTAAAATTTAAAAGCCTGGCATTACCTAATGCTGGCAAGGATGTAGAGGAACTGGAACTCTCTTACCTTGATATGAGCAATGAAAAATGGTGAGGCCAGTTCATAAAATAGTTTGACAGTTTGTTATAAAATTAAAACATACACTTATTGTATGATCTGGCAATTCTACTTCTAACTATTTACTTAAATGAGGTGCAAACCTGTCCACACACAGACTTTTACCTTAAGGTTCATAGCAGATTTATTTGCAATAGCCAAAAAATTAAATCCAAAGGTCTTTTTTGACTAGTGAATGATAAACAAATTTTGGTGTATCCATATGGTGGAACAGTATTCTGCAATAAAAATACACACATTATGGATTCAGCAATAACATGGCTGAAGCTCAAAAGCTTTCTGATAATTGAAAGAAACCAAACATACACACACAATCAAAATACCTACTGTATGATTTCATTTGTAAAAAGTTCTAAAAGAGGTAAAATTATAGTGAAAGAAAGCAGATCAGTGGTTGTTGGAAGCAACTGACTGCAAAGGCACATGAGGGACTTTTCAAAAATCATGACTGTATACAATAGTCAGAATTTATCAAATAATTCACCTAAAATTGATGAATTTCACTGTATCTAAGTTCTACTTCAACAAATCTGAGTTTTTAAACTCTATAGCTAAACTAAATCTTCTAGTCTTGGTTAGGGCAGTAACAGTGATTAACCTTATAATAAATGTTTTCATTTCATTTCTGTTGATGGCAAGCCCTCCCTCTTTTATTTATCTTCTTTCCAGAAGCATAACAATTCCTCAACAATGACTTCCAAGAAACACACTCTTCATTTGTCTCCAAAATAGACATATAACACATGTGGTCTGCCTTGGTATCAGGTGGAGAACAAATTTGTTGCCAACAGTGGTTCTCAGGGAGGTTTACACTGCCCCTAGCGTCCATTCTCATTGCAAAACAATATAATGATTTGGAGAAAAGTATGGAGAAAAAGCCAAGGAGTACCAAATCTCATTAAGATAGCATTTATTTGCAATATTCCTATTCTAAAATAACCTTGCCTCCTTCCCCATCCACTACCCCAATTCCATGCTCCCTTAAATACATCAGAATTACTGTAATGTATAAAAAAGGAAAACAAATGAATAATAAATCCTTAAAAACCTAACACTAAATTACAGGGCATGTTAAGTATAAGGGTACAATCCTAGTTTCATGTGTGAAGTTCTTCAAGTGATGTCCTGAAAGCTACTGGCCTCCTTTTTTCTTTTAAAATATTTATTTCTTTCAATATCATTCACTAAACAAACAACTACCTTTACCTTTTCAAAACTCAGAAGCTTGACCCTCTATGTCTTACCAGAATACTCCCTGAGTAGAGAAGGTTTAAGCAGAAGAACAAAAGAACAAAAGACCAAAAGACAGATGAGTGTGTCTGAATCTTATTAAGGCACAGATGGAGTTACATCTGAGTCACTGCATCTGCTCTGCATTCCTACACCAGACCAGAGATGAGGTCAGGAAAATTCAATTCCTTTGAGTTTCTATATTCACCTTAACAGAAATGGGGTGAACTCCCAAGCTACTCACAGTAAATCTGCTGTACCCACAAGTTTCATAGAGAAAAAATTACGAATTTCCCCAGACGGTGAAGACAGGCATCATGGCGGGAAGTGTGCAAAGACTGACGGTAAGGGTTATTGCTATTATTGTGATTACAGCCTACACTCAAGATGAGCACCTAAAGATACTCAAGTAACACAGCAGTCAAACAGTGGCTATAGACAACTCTTGAGAATAGATTTCTAAAACTATACAGCACTAAAAATTCTCTACAGTTTGAAAAACGCTGGATTATGAATGCCACTCCTTTTCAATTATTTCTCTTTCTTTCATCAATTTCCCAGATTACAAAAGTTTTTAAAAACCAAGCTTCTGCATGGGATTGGTATGCTCAAAACTTTTTTAAAATACTGTGTGAAATGTTAAGTTAGGTGAAATGGGTTAACAAGAGAATTGCAGCATGTTATACTTCTGATTATTTCTGCAGCCACCAGGTTTTCATTAAGCCTTGGGCATGTGGGTTTGTGATTATTTTCATGACAACAAACACTAAAACAGGGAATAAGATCCACAGTTCAAAGAAATACAATCGTCCAAAATATCCCCACATGGTCCAGTATACTCCTCTTGCATATTTTGTTTCCAACTCTGTTACTCCATTTCTTGAACCTCTACAGATGTGCTAATCACAGTGATTCATTCATAAAGGGCTTAAGCTAAAAATCTGTACAATTCAGACTAAAGTTCAGTTATCAAGTAGTGATTTCAGATCTGGTATAAACTATAAAAGTTGAGCAGATCATGGAAACAGACAAATCAAACCTATTCTAAAACAAAATCTTGGTAGGTTTGCCTGTGTCACCCTCAAGCTTTAATTATCTGCATTCTGGTTTAACAGGTTATTGACTTTTAAAAAGATCATTGAGAATGTATGTTCACAATAAAATCATTCAAGGAAATCTTTCTTCCAGTTCTCTTAATTCCCAACTTTCCATTTTTCAAGTTTCCTTAGTTTTCAACCCCTAATTTCTTTTCTTTTCTCTCCTGAGATACGCTTGCTGGTTCTAGCCGTATTTACATTTTTCATACCTTCTAAACTTCTAACAGACATAACAACCATGTATCTACTTTCATGAAAGCACAGTGCGTAGTAGGACGTTTACACGTTATCTTAGTTTAAGCCAGACCAAAAAACCTTCATAGAAAATATTGTTCCTACTTTATAAATGAGACTATGGCCTACAGAAATCAATTAAATTTGCCTGGTGTAACAAAGTTTATAGGTGGCAGAGCCAGGCTTTATCCAACTCTAATTTACTTCAAAACCCAGTATTTACATTCATCCTCATGGTCAATACTTGTCTCTATACTAGTTAAACTACCAAATTTTGATATTCATACACTTTACTTATATCCTGGCTTATTCCAATGCGCACAGCCCTATCTGGATCCCATTTGCAAATAAAAGTTTTTGAACCACAGATTCTACGCCTATTTCACAAAGACAACTGGCAATCTAGCTCTCCATCATGCCTCTGAAACAAGTCCTCCAGGGTTAATACATTCAGGACGTGTATTTTTTAGAATGGATCAAGAGAACCAAAAGCTAGTAAAATCAAACTTTCAAGTAGGAAGATTTCTAATACCAAAAAATCGAATCAGACATAGGAGGAAAAAAAATGCTGCTTCTCCCAAACAGACTGAATTACCAGATGGAAGAAATAGTTGAAGAAAAAAGAGTGTCAAGTTCATAAATTGAGGGAAGAATCTAGGCTTCTGACGGTCAATGCACTGCTTAGAGCAGCTGGTGTGACAGCTCGAATGGAACACTTCAGCCCCACTCTGACGGGCTTCACTTCTCATCTGCTCCATCACTTCCTAGTTCCCCACCTTGTGTCGTTAGTTTTAAAAGGTGGTAGGGTAAAACAGAGCCTTGCAAATAATAAATGCTCAGTAAGCTATCACTGTCTGTTGACTGGATTTAATGAAAACTGTGCTTATTCACTACTTTTATTTTATAGATGAGAATTTTTTAAAAAAGATACTGAGAGGCTGAAATTTTCTCAAGTCTCAAGAGGAGAAGCAGAGTAGCTACTCTATGTCAGATGTTGGGCTAGAGGTTTTACACGCTTTATAAAAGGTATGTTGACTCTTAGGTCATCATCTTTCTCACAGAATACATGACTCATTGTAAATATGTACGTTAATAGAGTATATTGACTCAACGTTCAGAAAAACAAACAGAAGACAGTAAAGGAAGAAAGCTAACAAGAATTTTCTTCTGTTGAGAAGAAAGAAAAAGATGCCTGTGCTAAAAATAGGTCCTTAAAATTTTGCAGGAAGTAATTTCGCTCCATCACAAGAATCAATGACCTCCTTAAGAGGTGGCTCAGAGCCAAAAACAACCCACTAGATGACAGTAAAGAAGAGAGTCACAAGGCCAACCAGCAAAGCAAAATTTTAAAGGCTGCCACGAAGAGAGACAGAAGCCCCAGGCAACATACACAGACAATCAGTTACATCATTCTGTAATTATCACGTTTGGTTCCAGATTTACTATGAGTGCACAGTCTTATGCCGGGCAGTGACTTATTTTTTTTCATTGAAGTATAGTTGATATACAATGTTGTGTTAGTTTCTGGTGTACAGCATAGTGACTCTTATTAACAATACCTTTCCCTATATATTCAGTGTCTTATTTTCTCCCTTTGCGTATAAACCAAAGCATATCACTGTAAAGTCAGGTTCTATATGCTGAAAAGCCAAGCCAAGCCAACAAACTTGGTAAATTGTATTAACTAGTAAAGAGCTCTATTCTGCTAAAAAGAGTTTAATAATCCAAATAGGCACTACCATCAATAAGAACTCTGATGAGCTTATAAAGCTTGATTTGTAAAAACTTTGGCCCTTTCCGTATCTATTTTCTTGGCCACATTTGAAGAAGAAAAAAAAAAAAAAAACATATAGAACCGTCCAAATCTTTTGCATTTTGTGTTTGAGACCAAAAATTTCTACACATATTGCTATAGCCAGAAAAGTTACACAATTCAGTTTCTTATCACTCAAATTAAAAAGGCTATGTTTACATTATCAATGAGCTTATACTTTATATATTATCATCTATATGTTCAGAAATTATGCAGGTGATATTCACTACTTTTTGTTACAAAAGAGAAAAAAGAGCAGGGAAATACTGTCAAACTGCTTCAAAACCTTGTTTTATAGAAATACACAATTGAGGCTACAACACATGTAATAACAATTCCAAACAAATACCTGGAAAATCATCCAGTCACACCTACTTGCTTCAGTTGAATGATTCCTTAATTATTTGCAGCAAAAAAATCCCACTTTCCCACAATAGCACAGATCCCTTAGGTATGCTACCAACCCAGATCTTGTGAACATTACAAACAATTTAGGGAAAAGACTCTTCTTGGAATATACATGTCAGCATGGTAAAAAGGAAAAAGGAGCATAAACCAGACCTACTAAGCAGGAAGGATGTTGCACAGAAACAAATTAACACATTATGTCCTAGTTCAATTCAGCACTATGTCTGTTCTACGTCTTCCCACATAAGTGATCTTGCTCGCCACAGACAGACCATGTGCCCGCTATGTGCCAATCATTATGCTAAGGGATAGAAGATGACTATGATGGGAAAGTCTTTTTCTCATTTCTTCCATTTAATCTATTGAAATGAGTTACAATTTTTTCAAAAGAAGTTTATTAGACTTTTCCCAAGATCCAGCTGTATTTCCTACAAACATGGCATAGGAAAGGAGCATATTTAATCCTACAGAGTAAATGTTCAACCTACAGGCTTGATACAACTGGAATGATTAAGGGGTCATCAAAGCAGCAGCTTTTGTGCAGATTTCCAGACACATCTTTGAATGTAATAAATCAAGTGTTCCTATTTTGTGCCTGGTCTTGCTGAAAGCAGCATTGTTCACGCAAGTGTCCATTTTGGAAATGTTTTAGCAGTGTAAAATAACTCCATCTTGTGGATTGTCGTGACCATGGCATTCAGATCTCACCTTCCTCAAGTCTGCAGAGGCAGGAGGAGCATCAGCCTGATCCCTTACAACTTTCACAATCTGTCGAACGATTGTTTCCTGTTGGGTATTAACCCTCACAAGCATCCCTCCGCGCGGCAGAGGAGTGTAAAAGTGCCTGCCACTCCCAGTATCACCACTGCTGCCACCACGACGGAGCTGACCGGTTCCAGCCCACCAGGACCAGCACTGCTCAGTGTCAGAGGTAGTTGGCGCTCCTGTAGGTAACACACAAGACTTATTCATTTTAAATCCATTGACATGTCTAAGAGGACAGATATTAAACAGAATGAGCAAGACTCTTTAAAGCTGAGACATGGGGGAGTAGGGGGCCCAATTGCCTCCCCACTCTCTATGGTTTTCTGTTCTTTTGCACATTCTTTTCCCATTTGGTTTCTGAAGATGATAATTATGATTCTATGTATTTCAACTCAAATACATCTAAGAAATAATCCATTTATTATAACAATAACACTCAGCCACACATCAGTAAAAATCTTTCATTTTGATTCCGTATTTTGAAAGTTCAAAACCTAAAGGGACTTCTCTCCTCCCGTCCTCACCTCTCACTTTGCACAGTAATAATTTCTAGTACCCTGTGTTTCTTCCTGGAGTCATTCCAGTTCTCACCTTTGGTGGTCGTCACAGCCCTGAATTCAAAGCACGCTTTGCTTGTCTTTCTACAGGGAAGTTATTAAATACACAAGCCAAGTAATTGAAGGTTTCTTCCCTATCTAATCCACAAATTTAAAATGGAAGGGCAAAAGCGTTCCGAAATGATTTTTGTAAAGATAAAATGTCAGCGTATTTTATCCTATCACTTAAGGCTACAGAAACTTCTACTCTGGAAACAGGTATATAGATCCTACCATAAAATCCAGACTATGTTTTGTATCATGATGAAAAAAGTAGAATAAGGTGGACCTTGGCATGTGGTAGAATTAGCACTTTTATTACTAGTTTAATGTCATTACTTATGTTCTATAAAATGTACCTACAAACATACTCTTTTGAAGAACTTGCAAAAGATGTCCATCTCTTATATTATGGAAATGATATGACTGAAGACACATCAATGAGAATCTTTCTGTTACTATACACCATTTAGTATTAAATTAAACATTAAAATATTTTATCAGAAGATAGCTCAATAATTATTAGCCCAGGAGAATATCATAAAATTCCAGCCAAGCTTCTAAGGAAAGCGTATTTTCACACCCCTAAACACACTGTGCCATAAGATTCACAAATATTCAGGGTTCTGCAGCTAGGGCACTAGTGTTCAAAATATGACCAAGCCTCCTCCAACAAAATCTCAGCGCTTTTTGTCCTAGGTTAATGATCATCATAAGAAAAATAGTGTCTGTTTACATTAAAACTGACCTAATCTTGACATTATACAGAAGTTTGCCTAAATAATTTGAGCAAAAAACATGTTGTTGCATTCACACCACTAAAAGTAGGCCATTATTTTTGCTTTGAGGGCCTTTTTCAGCTCAGTTAAAAGGCAAAAAACCTACTAGATTTGCTTTTCTTACTTGAGACTTTGAAAAGCTATGGTAATTTAAAAATTTAGGTATCAGCCGTGTGGCTGTCTAGCCTTTCTATGTATATATGTGGATGCTTCTGCAGATGATTATAACTATGTATGTTCAGATATTACTGAAAGGACTAGTATGTAACCCATTTTTTCCCATATTACATGTAGTAAAATGTGTCCTTTGTCTTATACAGCTAACCACGATATGCTAAATACTTATAATTCTGCTCAAAAGTGTGAACACTGCGTCTGATTGCTGTGCTCCATGCTGGTCTACCTGCTCCCTGTAACTTTTTATACGATGAACAGTGCCTCTGGCAATGGAAATCTGACTTCCTGGCGTCCTTCCCACTGTATCACTGACAGTGTCAGCTCCATTCACAGTTAATTTAAAAAAATGACATCACAACTCAAACCATCTCATGTTGAGAGAGACAGATGTGAAAAAAAAAAAGTTTTTTGCTAGAAAAACCTGGGGGAAAAAACCCACTTTGTTTTCAGAAGAAAAAGTACATCCACGAGAATACAACTTGCAAGGGAATATAGGATGAAACTACAGTCTTTATGCATCTGCTGTAATATATTTATCAGAGAATACTGACTTGTCAGAAGAAAGAACAAAGAGAAGAATGTTCTAACACACCTTGGAATATTCTCATATACAAAAAAACAAAACTCATGTTATTAGTAAATGAGATGCATCTAGAACTAAAATATTATTTAAGAATGTAGAATTCACTCACAGACTTTCCTTTCTCATTAACTTCCATATAAGTCATCTACCATTTTCAGTAAGAACAGAATTCTTGGCCCACTTGAGTCAAAGGGTAGTTCAACAATTAGTGACCTGAATGATCAACGTTATAATAATTCAATTCCAAACCTCTGAACGAATTACACACAATTCTTACTTTTCTGACACTGTTCACAAGCTAATACAAAACCATCTAGAGGAGGATGTTCCAGAGTGTGGTCCCCAGACATCATAATCATCTGGAATATTTGATAAAACTGGAATCTTGAGCCCCATCCTGACTGATCAAATCCAAATCTCTGAGATCTGCAAATATTAACTACTATATATAAAAATAAATAAAAAAAAATTTCTTCTGAATAGCCTAGGGAACTATGTTCAGAATCTTGTAATAATCTTTAATGAAAAAGTATGAAAATGAATTATGTATGTTTATAAGGGATATTATGCTGTACACCAGAGATTGACACATTGTAACTGACTATATTTCAATTGTAAATAAATAAATAATAACTAACTAACTAAATAAATAAATAAATATCCAAATCTCTGGATGGTGATCGAGACATCTGTATTTTTAGCAATCTCCCCAGGTGAGACTCATGCCAAATGAAGTTTGAGAACCACTGCTGGAAACTGAAAGATCTATAAATGACTTCAGATGATATTTTTTATTCTTTTGTCTAGAATGTGTGAACTACAATGAGAAATTTCTTCCCCTTATTAAAATAAAATGAGAATCTATCTAAAACAATCATTCACAAAGTCAATGACAAGTTTTAGATTTTTGTTGACAGCACAGTACATATTTCTAATTATAGTAAATCAAGTTCTGGATCAGAAACCAAACGGTACACCAGAAGGAAAAGCTTATTTCGGCAGGAGAATCTATGCCTACTGACAGATAAGAATATTCATGGAAGTCAATAGAAATTGTACTCAAACAAAATGATGTGAGAACACACTTCTTTGCCTAACAAAAAATAAACTGCCTTCATTAACAACCAAAAAATGACCTTCCACCTCAGCACTTGTCATATATTATACTCTATAATAATGTATCTCTGGGGGCCTCTTGTATTTCTTTAAGTTTTCTCTTTGAGGGAAGAAAAGCAGCCTGTAGTATGTTACTCAATATGTCAACCATAAGAGTAGTGAATGAAGGAAAAAAGCGGCAGAGATCAGCCATAAGCAGTGTATAAAATACACGACTGGGTGTGTGTATCTGCATATGTGAGTGTGTGTATCTGCGTATGTGAGTGTGTATAATTCTAGATTTGGTTTCAGACCTCTCAAGTCCATTTTATTCACTTTTTTTTTCAAAGACCTACAACACCATCACTGTCTACGGCAGGCTTCTTGTGTCTGCCTGTCCAGCATCTCTTTTTCCTTCCTGTGGTAACCACATCTCATGCCTCTTTGGAGAGCAAGTCCTCTCAATCCATTAATTACCAGGCCAGATTTCAAAGGGTGACCCAGTCCAAGATGACCTAATTGGGATCTCATTCCTGGGAATGTGAATCTAGAGAAAGGCCATACATGATAATAATGGTTGAAACCCAACTATTCCAATCTCCCTAGAAACAGATTTTGACTGAGAGTTTGTGAGCTGTCCTGGGTCCTGCCTTTTTGAAACTTGGCTCTTTGGCTTTTCCTTCAACTTCTGTGAGTTACCTAATATACTTCTAGTATTTCGTATTTTTCCACGTTAGTCAATACTATTTCTCTTGCCAACAACAACAACAAACAACTGATAAGGATGGGATATGCTGAGAACACACCTTGTTTTGGTCCACTGTTTGTATGGCAGTGTTTCTCAATGAGCATTTAAACCACTATAAAATTCTACTACTTCCTCCCTGAAATCCTTTCAGGATGATGGAAAATCAAGAGCCACTCTTGCATTTATTCTACTAGCCTAACATGAAACTCTATGGGCACTTTGTCTATTTTCTTCCTAAGGACTCGATGTCTCTTGTTATTAATGTCCGATACAGAGTTAAACGCCCTTGTCTCTTGACTTGCACGTTAAATACTTTATTGCCCATCCACAGGGGTCATATAAATAAATGCCCATGAATTTATGCTTATTTTTAAAAGCCACATATATCCCTATTCACATCAGGCATATAACTTTTAGCTCAGAGTACACACAAATAACAAACACAATAACATGGAAATGCATGATATCATTCCCCATGAAGAATAATATGCACAGTTATATGCCCAATTCAAAAAGTACATCCACGAATTGCAATAAACAAATGTGCACATTATAAAACACACGTAAGTCTTTAAAGTACAATATGGAAGTTCCCCTGCATAAACAAACCTCACTCACCCTCCACACCTCCTCTCTACTACCAGGCTAAGAATTGGAGTGTTTGCTTCTGCTCTGTCCCTCAGCAATGACTCATTCGCAGCAACGATTCTGACTAGTCTATAAGCAGACTGAAGGAGAGGGTTAGTACAGATTAGTTGTTAAAATTTCTCAATAACTCTTGGGCTAAAAAACTGAGTCACTTCTATTTTACTTTTCTAAGATATTTTCCAAGGCAACATTAGAAAACAGTGAGTATGGTCCTTTTTCACATGGGGAAGATGAGTCAAAAGGGATTTAAGTGATTTTCTGATACCTGAGAAAAATAAGATTTGGGGAAAATATTTTACATTTTTAAAGAGAAACTTTGAAATACCTAGCTGTCGACCATGAACAGATATATTTCATGATACCAATACATAAGTCACAATCACTTGTGGCTATTTTTTAGTAGATCCTCTAATAATTACTCTAGGAATGCTATTTTGTCCTTATTTGGGTTAACAAGAACACTCCAAACAAAAAGTATTATGTAATGTTATTTGTTCACCAATTTAAATTTGACCCTAAATTAAATCCTTTGGTTTCTATAAACATTCTACTCTCGGAGTTTTGTTCCCTTTGCTCAGTCACTTCTGTCTTTTCCTCTGGCTCTTGCTCTTCTTGCTCTATAAACAGGTATTTTCTGCTCATGTGGAGTCAGGGGGTAATGGGGGAATCTCTGTACCTGCTGCCCAATTTTGCTTTAAACCTAAATTTGCTTTTTTAAAAAAGCCTATTTAAAAATAGGTATTCTCCAAACCTTTACTTCAGCTCGCCTATCTGGACAACCTCAACTCAACCCACTGGCCCAGCTTCAGTTATCTCCTTCATGCACAAGTCTTCCAACTCCTGTCCCTGGCCATGTTATCCTCTCCAGAGTTCCCACAACTTCCAGCTGTCTGCTAAACATCTCCATCTGCACAGCCTGCTCATCTGTGTCTCAGGGAGAATTTATCACATTTTTCTTCCCGTGTTCTTCTGTTTTCCGGATTTCTTTAATCATGCCAGCTTAAAACTTTCAGCTCATCTTTGATACCCCTAGACACACTCTCTTCTTCTTCTCCATCCATTTTTGTTGCCAAACCATAGAAATCCACTCAGCGATGTCATGAATGTCTCCCCTTTCACTCTGTCCACAGCTGCTTCTCTGGTTCCTAATCATACTACCTGTTACTGTGTTGTATTGCGTTAGACTATCATAGTTGTTGCACTAGCTTTCGAACTGCTCTGCATCACATCTACTTCTATGTCGCTTTCTACCATGTAACCTATTTAATTAACTTTCCTGAATACAATTCTGATCGGGACACTCTTGTTTATTGCCACTCTTTACAATGTTCTATGATGAAGCCAACTAAAGTTTTCACTGCCGTCCTTCCCCATACTTGCTATGTCCATGTCTTTACTTCCATATTCTCTTCCATATGGACTGGCATCCCCTCTCTTTCTTATTTCTCCATGTTTCACTATTAAATATTCTTTAAGATTCACCTCCCTGAAGTCTTCCTTGACCACAAGGAGGGAGATGGAAGTAATCATTCTTGTCATTCTGTCCTCTGAATGCCCATCTGTCCATCTCGCCACACCTCTCTCTCTCTCAGTATCTCCACTGCATTTTCATTAGTATGACAGTTATTTCTGTAACCCCTGTATTACCAGGCCTTGCCCATCTACAGGTGAAATCAGGTGAGTCTTAATAGTAATAACTTAAATGTCACCAATATGGGGTTCCTAGGCCCATGTAAGTCACAAGTATTTCTGGAAGACTCCAAGACACGTTTCCCATATGTCTGTGAACAAGGCTTCTCTCACGGTTTTTATTTAAATGTCCTCCTATATTTCCATGGAACTCAGACATAAATCTATTGAGAGCTACAGAAATAAAAAAAAATATGAAGAAGAAACATTATTCTATGCTTAGAATTGTTCCATCCCTCAATGCCCAAGACCAAGTCAAGCTCAGAAGAGCTGAATTCTTCTTCCCTGAGGTAAACTCTCTCTTTCAGGAGGCTCATCAGATTTTCATGCAATAATTTTCTCCTGGATGTAGCTAACCAGTCTACCAGCTGTGCCCCACACTTTTCCATATTTCTGCCCAAACTCAAACTATAGTCACTGTTCCTCACCATGCTGTAAATTCTCAAAGACCATGTTTGAATAATCTATATTCTCACCAAAACATTTCATATAGTTTCATATAAACAATCAACCTATAATTGCAAAATAAAATAAAATAAATTGTGTAAATTAATGATTATCTGGCAACATTTAAAAATCAATCCAAATATTTATAAACTTTATGTGAAATAATCCAGGCCCTAAGTAGTTAAGCCTAATTCTATACAGTCAGTGATCAACCTCTCTTACCTATTTTTATATTTTTATATTATTAAACATAATACATATAAAGTACTTAGCAGAGTGTCTGGCATGTAACCAATACTCAATAAATATTTATTTATATTATTCTCATTGTAAAAGTGAGTTTCCTTATAACTGTTCCAAAAACAAATTCTACAGAGAAACATCCTCAAAATTGACTAGTTCTTAAACTATATGTGAAAGTATATTGTACATTGCCAAATACTGTGCATTGCCTACTGTTTATGTTGAAGTCTATCTTTGTCAATAATATCCTCTATTTAAATTGAAGTTATTTATAGCTTTTATTATCTACCTCCATTACTATAATAAAGAGCAATTCTCAGAAAAGTCAAGCCATAGTAATCACATATGAATGAATGCTTTCAGCAAGCAAACAAAATGATTTCAACAAGTTTCCAAGCTCTTTAACCATAGCATTGCTCTACCTAGATCTCTAAAATAATGTCAAATACCTAAATTTCTATTTGAGATGGCCCCAAAACTTCCCACTAAAACATGGAGCTTTAAATGACCCCTTAACTAAACAAGGAAAGAAAGCTCAAGAATTTTAAGTAAAAACATGGGAAACTTCTATAGAAATGAAGCCTAAGTGAGATGGCAGGTTAAACTGCTGGAGCCAATACAATAAAAGAGACCCCAAAGGAAGGACATTTCACAGTCAAATAGGAAATGGAACATCCTTTCTCCTACACACAAATCCATAATTGGAAAAAAAGACTGGAAACCTTTCCTCCCACCGTTGACCTTCTGAGTGGGTGCAGTGGGCCAAACTTCACCCTCAACACTCACCACAGATTCTGATCTTTCTAACACCTGGTCCAGTCTGCAAGGTCACTAAGTAAAATTTACTCCAGCTAGTTTCTCTCCATTCAACTTCCATTTCACTTCCATGAAATTTCCTCTCTCTCAGAACAGGATAAGCAGCATCTCCTTACGTTGTCCGGGTGCTAATCCTCTGGAGATGACAGAATGCTTGCATGTTGAGGGCACTTCACAGAACACTTAAGGTTGCTTGAGACTCAGAGGCCAGAAACAGAAAGGGAAACGAAGTTACCTACAAAGTTGGTGATTCATGCCAGGCACTGTGGTGAGAAAACAGTGATTCTCTAAACTTAAACTGTTCTCCTTCTAAGTTTAGAATAAAAACAGGATGATTGTACTTATCAAACTAACTTCTAAGTCTCCCACACACAGGTTCAATTCTATTCAATCATTACACCTTGTGTAAGAGCTTTTTTGGAAACTGGTGTAGAAATGAATCATAACCAAAAAAAAAAGAACAGTCTTCATTCCTGACAATGTTAAAACATTTTTTAAAGTTAAAATCATTACAAAAGTTAAAATGTTAATGGTAGACAAAGTTAATAAAAGGAAAAAAGACATACTTAAGACTAAGAGAATGCCAAAGTGAGCTAATTTCCTCACACTCGTAATTGTTTAACAGAATTGCTTTAAGTTTTAAAACTATAAAATCCCAACCATAACCCCACAAGATAGAAAGTAATATTTTTCTTACTTTATTTTCAGACAGGGCTCATATAAAAGTGAATGAGAGAGGATGCTGATGCCTGAATCTAATTACCTAATTTTTAACCTTATAGTCATATACCCAATAATCTCTCATATAACAAAGAGTAAAGATTTAACTATTGTAAAAGTTGAATACGAAAAGTAAAAAAAATATAGGCGGTGTCTATTCAGTCTATATTTGACACATGCATTAAAGGAAAAAAACCTTTCCATTTCCAATGAATTTTGAGGCAATTTCTTTATAACTTCATACAGGTAACACAAGCCCAGAGTAATTAGTTGTTTTGTTTCTGAAAAGCAGTTTCTAGAGTTCTTACCCGTTTACACAATTAACATAAAAAAACACCCTGAGAGTAATATTGTCCTATATGTTTTACAAGTACTTCGTTTTTCAGTACTGTGAAAGCAAATTAAACCAAACAGTAAAATTGTATGCAAACGTCACTCTCAAATTAAAATGAAATATACAAGAAAACTTATTGTCTACCTTGTGTAAGGTAACATGTGAAGCAATTCTACACATTACACTAAATCTTAATTAAGATTAACTATGAAGAATCTGTATTAAAAGCTTTTAAACAGTCATTTAAATAATTTCATGACTCATCCCTGTTGCCTTTGCTAGTTTAAAAAATTTAGAAAATGGCAAAATGCAACCCACTTGAAAGCGATTCACCTGACACTGCATTATGCACTTCCATGCATAATCTGAACAACAGCTTTAACATACAGCCCGATTATAGTTAGATCACATTAAAAGGCAAAAATAACATGAAAATGTGACTTGCAAATGCAAAGACTAAGTTGTCTATCAAGTTCAGTTTATTAAGATCAATGTTCGATTTATGAGTAAGGTCTACAATTATTATGACTTGAGTTTAGCCTTTCTGGGAAAAAAAAAATCATTTGCCTCTGAAGGTTTAATGTATATTGTTTTCTATTATCAAGAAATGAGAACTATGAGACCTAATAGATTTCCTTTTAAGCTTTAACTGCCAAAAACTGTAGAGCAACCTTTACTTCCCAAGTATTTAATCTTGCTCAGGTCACATACTCGGAAAGAGTCCTTTTTAGCTTTCTTCACATGGTCTTGGTTTTGATCTTTCCTTAAATGCTTAGCTGACATTGTCCTAACATATGATCTCTTTGAGTCCCTTGAAAAGTTAGCAACAGCAGAGACTTCAACAGAAGGAGAGAGGGGAGAGGGATGGGGAGGGAGAAGGGCAGGCAGGAGGAGGGCGGGACTGTACGCAGGCACCTACACTCACCTGACCCTCAGAACTGCTTCTCTGTGAAAACAGCCCTGGACTCTCTCTAAATGCATACATGCTGACAATGTTCCATGATTTATAAAGCAGAGGCAATGATAATCTGTATGAGTAATAAACTATAAAAACCAATCATATTTAAAAGAGTAATAATATTTAACTTGATTAAATCCCGGGCACAGGACTAAGTGCTCACATGGAAAATGTATTGCTCACAATAACCCATGAAACAGGTTTTATTATTATTATTAAATTATTATTTATTATTATAGCCACTTTACTAATGAGGAAATGAGACACTTGGGATGGTTTTATGCCTAGGGATGTGGCGAAGTCAGGACTCACGCTGCTCACCAACTCCAGAGTCTGTGCCCTTAACCTGTACGTGCTCTTCACTGTTCTTAAGTAAAATGCCTGTTGTTCGTCTGATATATACATTCTGAAGTACAGAACCGGTATGATACGTCATGAGAACTAGGCATAGGGCAGATAGCTCAAATAAATACTGGAATGGATAGTAATTTTACAACATCAAACCAAGTATTCGAGCTGAGGAGAAGGAAAAAACTAGAACTGGATAGAACAGGAAGCTGCCCCACGATCTCTCTAAAGTACTCTGGATTCATAACCCAGTGGTCGACAGGGAAACACTGGAGACAGGAGTAGTGAGACCTGGGTCCCAGGTCTTTCCCTGCTGCTGATTAGAAATGTGATGCTGATTTCATCATCGGACTTCCTGGGCGTCAGTTCCATCTACAACGATGTG